>NW_006436298.1:18346583-18358280 GCF_000325575.1 Pteropus alecto | reverse complement strand
AGGAGGTGAAAGCAGGGTTTTTATTTTATTGTCAACATCTATGATAATATCTTTCATGTAATGAGTGCTCCATGAAAATATGATGATGTGATTCAAGCAAGTTATATGAGTTGTTCTGCCTCTGTATTTATGTCAAATAAACGAGAAATAACTTTTTTACAGATAATTTGTTGCGCAATTACTGTCTCTTCATGTGCTCATGTGTGAAGTTAAAATGTAACTTGAAAGAGGGATAAATATGGCATAAGCTTATTTTTTCTTTATAATTAGTATAGCATTTATATGGAAATATTTACTTTCTTGGCAAATAAAATAAGTAAAGGAAACAGTATGACAAAATGGGAGTTTATAAAATATATTTTCAGAACCAGGACAATGAAGATGTCCTTCTTCAAGACCTGTTAGACCACCTAGAAATCAGCATTATTTAGTTATGGCTATCATGGTCATTGCAAATAGTGCCAGCCTTAAATTTAACAAATAGTTGAATAAAAAGTTTTACATTTGATTAAATAGAAAGGTAGGTGTTTCTGAGTATTAAAAAACATGCCACAAAGAAAGAAAATGCAGGCATTTTCTTCTTTCATTAACTTTATACTCCTCATCTCAAAAAAAAAAAAACAAACAAACAAACAAAAAAAACTCTTCCAAATAGATGAGGGGATAGAATAAGCTCTGTAATTCTTTTGGTTTTTATGTTTGTCGCTAGTTTTTCAGGCCAGCTGGCTAAGCAGGGACTATTTCTAGCCTAAAGGAAGCTCTAAGGAAGACCTTGTGATTTAGTTGCTAAGTAAGTATTTCTGCAGATGCTGTTATCTTTAGGTAATGATGCCCTACTTTGCAAATGAAACTATGCCTTTATTTTGGAGGAATAGTTGAATTTCTGAAATTTTGAGCTTTCTAATCTGGGATTCTGCTATTAACTACTGGTGTGTCTAAAGACACTGATCCTCATTTGTAAAGTAAAGTATTGGCTTGAATGATGTGCAAACTTCTCTCTGGTTTTATGACTCCACTTCTGTTTTAAAGCCCACGAGGCCTGAAAATATCCTGGTTTCCCATGCAGAATGGAGAACAGATTTCCTGGTCTAGATCGTGTAAGGTGGAAGTCCCAACACCCATGAGGTGCAGATATGAGACCCTATCCATACCCAGCAGAAAGGTGCACATTGTGACATGGATAATTAGGTCCCTTTTCACAAGCACTTCCTGATTCTAAGAAGTCCTTGCTTATGAAAAGATGTAATAAACTCTCTGCTTTGTCACTGGTGGTGACAGTACTTTAAATAACTCAAATTACTTTGGGTTAAGGAGGGTTGAAAAAAATATTCTTTTTTTTTTTTTTTTTTGCCTGTGGGAGCAAATCATAAAAGATTTATTTTCAATTGCTCACTTGCTCTCTTTGCTGAAACTTAAGTTTCATGTCCTTGTTCTTCTCTTTTTCTTTTGAAATTCTATTTTCCACCTTATATTAAAGTTAAATGATTTATAAATTGAGTTGTTTAGTCCAGACAAATATGATTTCCTTGGTTCTCTTGATTGTTCTGATCACATTTGTGCAGCAGAACTGACCACCCTGGCCTTCTGGGGCACACTATGGGGAAAGGAAACGAGCATGATTTGGGAGTCAGATTTACTTTCAAATACTAATTCCGTTGTTGGCTGGCCATAGTAAACTGGGAAACTCATTTAACCTCTTTGAGGCTTAGTTTTCCAATCTTTTTTTAAAGACTAAAATAAATAGAACATGCGAATAATCTAACACTATTTAAACCAGAATAGGAATACAATAACTATTAATTTCTGGCCCCACTTCTCACCTGGGTCTCTCCTGCTATTGTTATAGTCTGGTAACGGGGTAACTGCTATTTTCATGACTGTAGTCATATGTTACAGTGAGATATCCTTCTAAAAATCTCAGAATTTTTATTGTATGCTGCACTCCCTATCCACTCCCATTCTCCACCCCTATGCTAGCAAAATATGAAACAAATAGCTACTCTTTTGCTCAGTTTCTTACAAAGGGGGAGCTAGAACGAAAAAGTAGCTGAGACTGTAGAGAATCAGTGAGGAAGGTGGGAGTAGGATCTGAAATTCTTGCTTTCCCTAGTGCTAAGATAAGCATTATTCGGTCATGCTCTCTGCTAGGAATATTTTATAACCTATTTTGTGTAGGCATGTAGAGAAATGGTTTGACATTTTGTTTAGTTAAGGGGGGAAAAAAACATACACACACGTGTAGGCTGTCATATTTTTTAGTGCACAGTATGCTGTACTTCAACATTAACGTTAATAGAAAAATCCAGTTAAATAAACAGGCCCCCAAATCTATTAAAACATAACACCGGAATCTAGCCCTTCTCAATCTTAAATTTCAAAGTGAAGTTTCATTTAATATCAATGAGTATTAGCTGCTTTAGCACAATATAGACATTCTTTGACTAGATCATTTTTAGTCTTTACAAATCTTGATTTGGTTTGTGAGTCAGTTTCTTTAGAATTTTGGATGTGAATCCATCTGAACAACAACTATGAAAATGTCTACCCTCCAAAATTGTGAGAAAATAAATTTCTCTTCTTATAGAGCAAGGATTTCCCATGTAAATCTTTCCTTCTGTCAAAATTCCCTTGAATTCTTTTTTTTTTTAGTACCACTAAAATGTGACTGACAAATTACCTCTTCATAAGTATATTAAAATTTCTTTTACAAACAAATATTCTATATTCAGATTTGTGACAAATGAAGTTAACCTTTTCCCTCAATTATAACAAGATCTTACTAAATAATCTATCACTGAGATAATTTTTAAAAAATTGGTTCTAAGATAACATCTTTCATATTCAATCAATTCTTGTTTTATTGCTTTTAGTCTTTCTCATAAAATATAGCATTTTCCTACCTTATATCCCTTCCAACTTTCCCTGCCCTAATGCAGACACTAATGTCTCTTCTGTGCTCATAGAATAACTTCCTAAATTTTCCCGCCTCTTGACTCTTTCTACCTCCATAGACAGCAGAATTATTGTTATGACACAAATTTTTTTCATGGCAAATTTCTTCAATAATTTCCTACTATATAAGAATACAATCTAAACTTTTACAACATGATAGCATATATTCTTCATCATGTAGCTCCTTGCTCTGCTTTGTGTCTATCCCCAACCTCCCAAGCTCAACACTTGTTTTACTCTCTGATATTGATTACCTACAGGTCCTCAAATGTATTGGGCTTTTAAATAAATGCCTATATGTCTTTGATGTTGTTCTTACTGCCTGTAATGTTTCTCCCAATATTATCTGACCAACTTCTCTTCTTTCAAGCATTAGCTCAGATATCTCAACTTTTGGTGAGTTCAACTATACTACCTTCTGTGCTCCCATTCCTTATCTATCTCCACACTAGATTAATGAAACTAACAGCTGATTTTTTTAAAAAAGATAAACAAAATTGACAAATGATTAGCCAGACTCACCAAGGTAAAAAGAAAGAGGATTCATATTAATAAAATCATAAATGAAAGAGGAGATATTATAACTGATACCACAGAAATATATTATATATATATTATATATTATATATAATAAGAGATGACTAGGAACAGTTATATGCCAACAAATTGGACAGCATAGAAAAAATGGATGAATTCCTAAAAACATACAATTTACCAAGACTGAATCATGAATAGAAAATCTGAACAGACTGATTTCTAATAAGGCAATTGAATCAATAATCAAAAGCCTCCCAATAAACAAAAGTCTAAGACTAGATGGCTTTACTGGTGAATTTTACCAAACCTTTAAAGAATAAACACCAATCCTTCTCAAATTCTTCTAAAAATTGAAAAGGATGAAGGACCACTTCTGAACTCATTTTTCAAGGCCAGCATTACCCTGATACCAAAACTAGACAAGGATGCCGCAACAAAAGAAAATTACAGGCCAATATCCCTAATGAACAGCCATGCAAAAATTCTCAACAAAATGTTAGCAAACCGAATTCAACAATACATTATAAAGATTATACATACACATGATCAAATGGATTTTATTCCTGGGATGCAAGATTGGTTCAACATTCACAAATTAATCAATGTGACACATCGTTATAACAAATGAAGGATAAAAATCATATGATCATCTCAATAGATAAAAAAAAAGCATTTAACAAAATTCAACATTCATTCATGGTAAACAGTCTCAACAAAACCAGTAGAGAGGAAATATACCACAAAATTGTAAAGGCCATATATGACAAGCCCAGGTGAAACACCTGAAAACTATAAAACATTGATGAAAGAAATTGACACAAAAGGGAAAATATTCCATGATTATGGATTGGAAGAATCAATATTGTTCAAATGTTCATATTACCAAAGCAATCTACAGATGCAATGCAATCCCTATCAAAATTCCAATGGCATTTTTTACAGAAATAGAAGACAATTTTAAAATACCCAAACAGCAATCTTGAGAAAGAACAAAGTCGAAAGCATCATGCTTCCTGACTTCAAATTATATTACAAAGCCATAGGTAATCAACACAGTAAGGTATTGGCATAAAAACAACATATAGATCAATGGAACAGAAAGGAGAGTCTAGAAATAAACCAATGTATATATGGTTGATTATTTTTTAACAAAGGAGCCAAGAATATACAATGGGGAAAGACAGTCTTTTCAATAAATGGTTCTGGGAAAACTGAACAGTCACATGCAAAAGAATAAATCTGGACCACTTTCTTATACCATGCACAAAAATTAACTCAAAATGGATTAAAGGCTTGAATGTAAGACATAAAAACATAAAATTCCTAGAAAAAAACCTAGGTGATCAACTTCTTGACATTGGCCTTGGTGATGATTATTTTAGATTTGACACCAAAAGCAAAGGCAACAAAAGTAAAAATAAACAAGTGAGACTACATCAAACTAAAAAGCTTCTACCCAGCAAAAGAAACCATCAACAAAATGAAAGGTAACCTATAGAATGAGAGAACATATTTGCAAATCATATATCAGATAAGGGGTTAATATCCAAAATATACATAACGCTCATACAATTCAATAGCAAAAAAAAGAAAAATAAAACAAAACCCAATTCATTAAAAATGGCAGAGGCTCTGAACAAACATTCTTCCATAGAGGAATGTACATGGCCAACTGGGACGTGTCAAGGTCAAGGTGTTCAACATGACGCACTATCAGGGAAATGCAAATCAAAACCACAATGAAATATTATGTCACACTTGTTAGAATAGCTATTATAAAAAATAAAAAAAAGATAAGAAATAACAATAGTTATTAAGGGATATGGAAAAAAGGAACCCCCATGCATTCTTGGTAGGAATGTAAATTGATACAGCCACTATGGAAATCATTATGTTCCTGAAAAAAATAAAAATAGAACTACCATATGATTCAGCAAGTCTACTTCTGGGTATTTATCCAAAGAGAATAAAATCTCTATCTCAAAAAGATGTATACGTCCCCATGTTCATCCCGGCCTTATTTACAATAGCCAAGACATGGAAGCAACCTAAATGTCTATTTACATGGATAAATACATAAAGAAAATGTGGCATATAGATACACAATGGAATACTCAGCAATAAAAAGAAGAAAATTCTGCCATTTGTGACAACATGGATGGAACTTGAGGATATTTTGCTAAATGAAATAATTCAGAGAAAGACCAATATGATCTCGTTTATATATAGAATTTAAAAACAAAAACCAAAACCAAACTCATAGATAGAGAACAGATTAGTAATTTCCAGAGGCAGGGGTGGGGTGGGCAAAATAAAATAAATAAATCTTGGGGATGTAGTGTACAGCACAGTGGCTATAGTTAATAATACTACATGGTGTATTTGAAAGTTGCTTAGAGAGTAGTTCTTCAAAGTTCTCATCACAAGGAAAAAAATTTATAACTATGTGTGGTGATGAATGTTAACTAGACTTAATATGGTGATCATTTTTTACCATATATACAAATATTGTGCTCCCATTCCTTATCTTACCTGAAACAAAATAATGTTACATGTTATTTATATCTTAATTTTTAAAAATTCCAAAAACTATGCTGAAAAAAACTGGAAGAAAATTTTTCATAATTTTAATGGTGACTGTTGCTAAACTGTGATTTAAAAAAAACAAAAAAAACTTTTGTTTACCTTTTCCAGTTTATGTATACTATTTTTATAATTGGAAATTTATTAACTTTCAATATATTCCATTGGCCTTAGCATTTTATCAGAGTTCTAGAGGCATAATGAGTAGGTATTGTTGCTGATAGACATGTTTCTCCCAAGTGAGGTCTCACTTTCATTGCCTCAGTTTATTCCAAGCTGTAACGGCATTTCTTGTGTTGATAGCTTTTGGTTTTGTGGAGGGTCCTACTTTCATGAAAACAACACTGACCATTATCCTAAATAACACTAAGCCATTAAGGAAAACCTTTAAAATGCATCTTCAAAACATCTTAGCAACTTGCTAAAATCATACCTGAAGAAAATAAAATTGGAGATGGACTATAGTGTGTATTTCTTACACTAGGCTCTCTTTTGAGTTGTAATAAAGATTTAAAGGTCATGTTTCTACTCCAGATAACAACAGAGGGTCTTCCTTGAGTAGGTCAGTGACAGTATATGCCACCTGTCTGTTCTTTCCTATTTTTATATTTACTCTGCTGTTCATTACTGGTTTTCCTCTGAGTGGTTTTTATTTGTAAGGCACAAACATGTCATATTTTAACTCCTTGCTCTTATTTTCATATTTAGTTTTAAATGGTATAGTTCTTATTTCAATAAAGAATATTTAAGTATATCCTCTGAGAATAAACTGATATTTGCTATTTGTTCTTTCAGCAAGTGTTTTGAGTAAATGACTTACTAAAAATATCCTCTTTTTTTTTTTTCTGAATCATTTTAAATGATTATTTCTAAAGGAAGTGTCTTCCTTTAGTCTGGAACCACTGACTCACAGAGATGCTTCCCTGTTTACAGTCATTCTGAGCACCAAACCTAGGGAGCAAATAAATCAAACTATCATCTGAGGAACTTTTGGAAGTATAGAAACAAAATGATAAAGAGAAATATTTTAATGCTGGTTCCTTCCATTTTCCTCCTAAGTTTTCACTTTGGCCATTTGATTTTCCAAACTGGTTGCAATGTCTTCACACTACAGAAACATGTATATTTCAATGGAAATACTGTGGTACTACTGGCTTTGTTACTGGTGTTTTGAACTGGAATATTTTCAGATCATCATTTTGGCATCATGTCTACCACTTACAGAGAGAAAATTTGGAACTGAAACAGTATGTCAATTAACATGTCCTCCTTGGAAGGTACTGGATATCCCACACTTGAAAGGCTCAGCACATTCCTAGAATGTCTTTTTCTTTTGGTGTTACTGGCCTGTCAATGTATGACACCCATACAAATAGCACGATTAAAATATGTACTATTTTGGGGTTCTCTAAAAATAAGATACCTGCAAAAGTGCAATCTAAAAGCAGAGTGGTTTTTTGTTTGTTTGTTTTTAAGGAAAAATTACTGCATAAGCATTTTCTCAGGTACCACTGTGACACATGACCTGACTGATAAAGGAAGAGGCCTTGCCAGGATGCCAAGACTGCCTACATTTTAAAGGAAATTCTAGTTGCAGAAACAGAGATGTTAACTGGCACATAAGCCATTGAAAGATTTCATAGGTAAAAAGTATTTTGTTTAGAGAAAAGTTTAGTTTGCAAAAAAATAATTCCTGAAATTAGGGAAGACACAGCTCCAATGAGTCTGAGTCACAAGAAATATAGCTCATCACTAATGATATAATTTGAAGATATTCTTAACAACTGGTCAGTAAAAATCAAATAAAAGCATATGATTCTTGAAATATCAGGAGAATTATTTGGATGTTGACCATTTATATGTTCTCATAAATGAGTAAGAAGTGAATGAGAAAAAAGGATTTAAATTTTTTTATATATAATAATGGGGTGAGTGCAATAGCATATGTGGAAATATCATCACTTTAAAGGCAAAAAGCCACAGTTTTCTAATCTATAAAACAGAAATAATAATTTCTATTTTGGGACTTTTTGTGAATTAAATGCACTATTATTTTGTAAGTAGTTTGTCATGGGAATGTTAGGCTGGAACTGGGATGAGACATTAAAAGTAGCTGAATATTGGTAAATTACTTTCATCTCATTGGGGAAAGTACCAAAATGATAATTAAGGAGGTTTGGATATGAGAACAGGAACACAGTCATACTGGCTACTGTGATGTGATATATTGCTTTGTCATGAAGAACAGCCAAGAGAATGAAGAGATAGAAGAGAAAATAAGAATTAAGATGGTTGAATTGAATGAGGGGGTTGAAGTATTATAAGTGCTGAAAGAGATGAAAAATCCAAGCACGACTTGATAAATAAGAAAATTGCCCAGAACACCAGGTATTCACCATCTGATCCTGGCTGAAAGAAACAATGAATCATAATGAGCAAAGCTAATTATGGAAGTTGATGGAAGATGTGATCTCTTTTACGATGTGAATTTGAGAGAGTGCATAACATAGTTCCCTGCATGAAAATATTCATTACTTGTCCTCAGGATTCATATTTGATTCCCACTGCCTATCATATTTCTTAGCCCCTAGAATACCCTAAATAAATGTTTTTGGATAAAGAATGAATGTCCTCCAGAAGTAGACTCTTATAAAATAAGGATTTAAATGTAAGTATAGCAGGTCCTTAAATAACGTATTTCTGTTCAACGTCATTTCATTATAATATTAATAAGGTGTCATGTGAACTTTTGTTTATGTCAATTAGCCTGTGGTAAAATTGGTTTCATTATACATCATGTCATTTGAAGTTCATTTGAAGTAAGAGGACTTACTGTAGTTTACTTGGAAAGTAATCTCAGGACACTCCATTAGAAGAGTGAGGAAGTGAGAGAAAACAGGGAAAGGACTCCAAAAAGAGTATGCAAATGAGCAGGTTACCACTGTGGGCCACTGAGGCTTATTTTTACTGGGACATCTGAGAAATGCTGTAGAACCCCCGTTCTTTATTAGTTGAGGGGTGCTGCTGAGGACATTAACTCTCTATCACCTTCCTCCTAAACATGTTCCTATGACAGAGAAAGCCGTCAAGCAGAGACTCCAAGGTGTTTGTAGTAAAGAACTGTAGCCTGTACAAGAATCAGCCAGTACTGAGGGACGATGAGCAACACCCTGGTAGAGTCTGCTACAGTGAGTCAGTGAGTGAGTGCGTGAGTTAGTGGCTGAATAAATTACAGCTTCTTTTCTTTGGATATATGTAGGTCATTCAGTCTTCAAATGACCAACACTGAAATGCCAATGCCTAAGTTATTATCAAGTCACACAAATGAACGTTTTATTTATCCTCTTTGTTAACTTCTGATAAGAAATATTTTAGGGGAAAAGAAACTGGTAGGGAAAAAGTCATTTGATGAAGTGTATATAGAATGAGTGATCAAGAGTCCTGGAAGATAAATTTGTGACAGCAATGTTGCTTAGGACAGGCCTTTTTCATGCAGATTCTGAAAATAGCTATCTTATGTGGTAGGATAAATATAATTGTATCCTGGAGAAAATATGAAGCATGTAAACTTCCTCTTTTCCTCTCTCTCTCCCTTCCAAAATAAATATAAAGTATTAAATAGTTTCCCTCATCTTCCTGTAGGATTTAAGAATTCAGGTGATAATGATACAAAGTAGAATCTTCCAATTTAGAGAAAATTAATATTTGTTCCCTCTCTAATTATGGTACTTAGAAAATTTTCTAGGATTTTGAACATTCAACCCTAATTCTATACTTGTCAGACCTTAATAGGAGCCTAAGGCTAGCATAGAAAGTCAGAGCTTGGCTCAATATATTCACCCAGAGAGGATTGTCGGGTATATTGCATTTACTAGATTGTGAATTTTTAGTGTCCACTTTCACTTTTTACCACAAAAATTCAAGAGTACTTATATTTAAACTAGACTGCACCCTCACAAGAAGTGCAATTTGTGAGCCAATTCAATCTTTGGAAAACTGACACATTGAAACAGCATTTTCTTGCTACCTGCTTTTTCTTTGTCTCTGTTAATGTAAATTACTGAATATATCCTGTTATCAAGCTTAAACAGCTAACATTTCAATTTTATTCACTGGTTATTCCAAAAAGTGGGATTTTAAAAATACCTGGAAGTCAGTTGCCTAGTGTGGGTGCTTCAAATTTTATATTTTTTCCTGTTAGCTTTTCTTTTATTTAGATGTTGGGAAATAAATATAGTATTTTCTGTTTATCAAAATATCATTAAAATAGACTATTTCTCAGTTAATTTTTCTTTTTACCACTTCACTGAACTCTGACTCTAATCTATAATCACTACATTTTTCTACAGATATTTTTCCTTTTAAATATTTAAGTTAAATATTATTCCATTTAATTTAATCCCATTAAATATTTTATATTTAAACATTTATTTAATTTCCTCATATTAAAAAAATTAAATGGTCATAATCTCTCTACTTGATTCTGATCTTGCTAAAAAATTATTGTTCTCAATCTTTTTCATAGATTTATTATAATGACTATTTTTTTTTTATTAGCTCACAAACCTCTGTGGTATCAATGTCAAAAGGAGATATTACACCCACTAATGATAGGTATCATTTATGGAATTTATACAGAGCATCTGAAAAACAGCTATGGTTATGTTCCTAAGGATCAGAACTCAGCTATAACAACATGAAGAAATATTATTCAAAGCATAATAATAATTACTAATACTTCTCTAGGTTATTCTATACTTCTTTAACTTATAACTATTAGATCATTAAAAACAATATTTAAGTGTTAAAAATCATTGCTACTTACACAGAATCTTACAAGATATAGAAACTACAGAAAAATATTTTGATAGAGAATATGGTTAGAAAATTGTAAGAAAAATATCAATTAAATCTAAAACATCATCAACCATTACTTTGTCTCAACATTTGTTTCTTTCAGAGTAAAATAAATCCTATGAGATTATAGCATCGGTAAATTTTAAGAAGTCATTTCTATTTTTTAATGAAAAGTTGTCATACTACCTGGTTTGGATCATTTTGAAACTAGAGTTTCCTGATTGAATGAGGAATATGTAGATTATATTTTATATTTTTCCATCCTTTGTAGTTTACAAGTATTTTTAATAAACAAATGTGCCTGTTCAAAAATTTAAATTTTTCAAAAAATTTGTATAATGAAATGAACTTTTTCTCCTCTGATAACTGTGCCATAGCTTCCTTCCCAGAGTCAACTGATATTAATTTTATATGTGTCTTCCAGATATACATATACATTCACAATATAAGCAAAATTTCACGATCTGTTATATATGAACAACCATTTATCTTTATATGTCCTTGGATTGGCGTATTATACACATAGTTTGGTGACTTACTTATTCACTTAATATTTCTTAGATACTGTTTTATGACAATAAATTACAATTCTAACCCACTTTAAAAAATAATTATCTAGTATTACATCATATGAAGATAATTTATATGTGCCTTCAGTACTCTATTGTCAGATGTTTGTTTCCATGCTTTTTAGCGATGAACATTTATAGCAATCAACATCTGTTTTTCTACATATGTCTTTGTACCCAGATGGAGGTATTTCAGCAG
>NW_006436298.1:18327002-18346565 GCF_000325575.1 Pteropus alecto | reverse complement strand
AATATTGATTTTGATAACTACCTACCAAGTTCCCTTCACACATAGTTTTTATCAGATAGTATTTTAAACGGGAAAGTAATTTAAAGTTTATTCTGTTGGCTCTCTCAAAACTTAGTGTCTATACCACTCATTTGTCACTTTGCCTAGATGACTTTACATTTATTTTGTTAGTCCAAAATAGATTTAAAAGTTTTTGAAGGCTGCTATAATGCCTTCCATATTTTGGTATTGCTAACACTAAGTAATAAGGCACGTCTTAGGGCAAGTCCTATTTAAAACTCCTCTAACTGGTAACTTGAAATATTTGGCATTGATACTTAATTATCAAAGTAAATAGATAATCTCAATGATGCTTTAGTGTCCATTTGCTCCTTGTATTAGTAAGTTATTGCAAAAACTTGCATTTGAACAGAAGTGGAAAATGAATAAATAGTACAAATAGCATGTTTTACATGATATCACATTTGACGTTGCTTCTATATTATTACTTTATTAACTTTATTTTTGAAGACTGCATCTGTGCATCAAGTCACAAAGAATAAAAAGATCTTTTTCTTTTATGAGTCCCTTGGGCAGAGCAAATTCCGAGGCCCTTGCTCTAGAATGTTGCATCAAGAGTTCTAAACATCAAATTAAGCAATATTAAGAAGAAATCCCCATTCTGTGGTATAAGGGAGCTGATTACCTCTTTTGCTAATAGGAACATTAAATTACTACAAAATGGGAGAAAACTGATTGCCTGTGTTAGACAACTGCAAATAGGGCACTAAAGACAGTTTAGGCTCCGCTAGAGAGAAGTGTCTCTCACATCTGAACTGTATACTGAGAAGGCAAGTTGTTTCTAAGTTCAGTTATACCCTTAGATGAGAAAAGAAAGAAAACTATTAAGTTTCACATGTTGTTTGTATTCAAATATATTTTCTCAATTTAAGATCCTCAGCTATTTCATTCAGTGGAAAGTCTAAAAGAAAAGATTCAAGAATAATGTTGCATTTCTTCATGTCTCAGGAAACACTTTTTATGATAGATTGCCTGTGAACAAGCCCACTATTTTAGACATTGATAAAGTCTTCTTCACATGATAATTTATATGAGAACATTTCAGATGTGTTTTAGATGTGACTAATTTTAACAAATCTTATTAGCGTTGTATCAACTAGTTATATGTTATAGCCATAGTCTTTTGCAAATCAGGGCCTTTGGCATAATGTGAGCCTTTGTATAGCTACATTCTTGTTTTTGTAATAACCCACACAAACTTAAATAATGACTATCAGAAATATGTTTGGTTTCAGTGTTTTGTTTTAATGTGAATTACCACTACTTTATTTGTTTAATGTAAAGAAGAAAATTTATCATTCAGTGCAATTGTCAATAAAAAGTAATAAAAATTTTTGTAAAAAAAATTGAAGACTTAATTGGATAGCTTTGATTCTTTATTGTCTTTGGTTATGTATACCTCTTAGAGATGTAGATTCATTTTTCCCCTCTAGGATTTATTTATTTGCCTTTTCGGGTTGTGTTGTTACCCTTCTTCCTAACATGGGAAAGAAAGAAAGAAAAGAAAGAAAAGAAAGAAAAAAAGAAAAAAAAAAAAGAAAGAAAGAAGGAAGGAAGGAAGGAAGGAAGGAAGGAAGGAAGGAAGGAAGGGGAAAAGAAAGAAGGAAGGAAGGAAGGAAGGAAGGAAAAGAAAGAAAGGAAGAAAGAAAGAAAAGAAAGAAAGAAAGAAAGAAAGAAAGAAAGAAAGAAAGAAAGAAAGAAAGAAAGAAAGAAAGAAAAGAAAGAAAGAATTATGTTGTAAATGGAGTACATTGGACAGATAGATAAAGAGTACTGTGAAATAAACTTAAAAATATAAAAGCAGCTTTGTTTGCAGTGATAACCAATATAACTAATTTAAATATGAGGTTTGTTTACTGCAATAAGCTAAAAACAATTTAAAATTATTTTAAAGAAAATCAAATGGAGATTCAGGCTGTATTCGTAGAATCTGAAGATCAGGCTTTAAGGGTTTATATTATTTAGTGGTGATTGGGACATGTCATTTGTGATACTGCAGGGCAAGTAGCCTTGGGGTGTCATGATATGACATTCTGGCTCAGTAAAGTGAAATTACTCTAAATGACATCTCTGAACTACTATGGAAAGTTAGCTTTCTGAGAACTTAGTTACTGAAGAAGCACTTGGCTAAGTAACAACAGATCTCTCTGTTATTGCAAAGAGTTGATTTTTTTTTTCTTTTTCTTTTTCTTTTTTTCTTTTTTTTTTGCCAGCATTTAAAACACAGCCTCTTACATTTAGGAAGTTGTCAGTCTAAGCAAAAATGAGGGGAGAAGGCAGAGAGCAGTGGGAAATGTGTACTTAAAGACTCATTTAGCTTTAATGGCCATGCCAGGTATGGGTAATATTTAGAAAAAAAATTGAATAGTATACACCAGAATGGAGGGAATTAGTTTTTTATATAGATGTGTTAGAACTGGCTCTGTGATACACTGGCAGTTTGAAAATGTTTCCTGAAGAAAGGGCTGTCAGATTCTGCTCTGAAACCCGTAGAAAAAGACTCAGTCTCAATCACATTTTTTATTTTGCTTGCAGAAACCCTATAAAATCATGACTAATTAACACTCAACAAAAGCACCCAAAATAAGCACAAATACTGCTCAAAGACTTCCTGAAAATATTTGTCCATTCAATAAACATTTTTTTGAGGTCCAGGACATATGAAGAGCAAGACTAATAAGATTCCTACTGTTGTCAAAATTACATCCTAGTTGGGAGACATACAATCAAGTAAGCGTATATATTTATAATGTAATTTCAGGTAGTATTAAGTTCTATGGAGAAAATAAAACAGAATGATGTGTAGAATGTACCTGGTGTGAGGGTGTTGTGGGGAGGGTCAACAATACTCAAGGAAGGCATCCTAGATAAGGAGACATTTATGGGAAAACCTGACTGATGAAAAGGAATCAGCCACATGAAGATTTGGAGGAAGGGCATTCCATACAGAGACATACCAACAGTAATGTCCTTGCAATGGGAATGATCAAACAAGCAAGCAAGCAGCGTGGTGAGAGCAGAGAGAGCTGTGTAGTAGGAGATGAGGTCAGAGAGATAATGAGAAGACCTGCCTATATATGGCCTAAAAGTTATGGCAGATTAGATTTTTGTTCTAAGTACAACAGGAAGCCATTGGAGAGTTATAAGCAGAGTAGTAAAACAATATTTATGATTAAAACGATCATAGTTTCTGAAACTAAGAAATTATCTGGTACAGAACTGGATGAAGATTAAATTGCAGATAGGTAAACTTAGAAGTGGGGAGACTAATTGAAAGTTATTGTGGTGGTCTAGGAGTTTGACAGTGGTGATGGGATTATGATGATTGTAGTGGAGATGGTAAAGTGATTAGATTCAGGGTACATTTGGGAGCAGAGTGTACTTGCTGAGGTTTGGATATAGGGAATGAGGGGAAGAGAGGAATCAAATATCACTTCTAGGATTTTGCTTTGAGAGATTGGTGAGATGGATGCATGTTTTCTGACAAAAGATTGGGGGGTGCACCAATTTATAGGGGAGGAAATTAGAAGTTCGATTTTAGACATTTAAGTTTAAGATGCCTATTAGATGTCTAAGTGGATCCTGACTACAAGTCTGTCTGTAGTCTCAGCAAACTCAAGAGTTCTGTGGGTAATCAGCATTGTTCTCTTGTGCTTGCTGCCCTGCAGATTCCTAGATTGAGGGAATAATAGGAAAAAAAAAATCACTTTTTCTTTTATTCAACAAATATATATTTTAAGCATTTATGCCATAAGCATCATGCCAGGCACAGTGCTAGCAGTTGTAGACAGGGCAATAAACAAGATGGAGTTGTATTCTGCATTAAACTTTTTCCCTTTCAGGTTTAGTTTCAAGAGTGTGGGTGAAAATGGATGACTCATTTCCTTTCTTTACTAGCTAGTACAAGGCTGGCGGTCAGTTTGGTCTCTGTTGCATCACATTTCTTTGGTATTCAGTAAAACATTCAGAAGCAGACTTGGTAGCCTGAATGTACAATGTCACCTTTCAAAGTCCATTACTAATGAATACGAAGTTAACAGTACTATTTAATATATTTTTCCTCCCATTATTCATCCTATCCTCTCATTCTTCTATCGTTTATTATTTTATAGAGTACCATAGTAAAATAAATGTCTTTGAGCTTCTGATGATTAATAGAAATGGTTAGTTATAGAAATAATTCAGTTTAAGTTTACCAAAGACTCACCAAAATACTTCTGGGTAATTGGTTATTGCAGCCTTCATGGAATTTCATTAGCAGCAAACTGAGATTACTAAAACTAAGAAATTACTTGCTGTTTTTCAATATTGATGTGATGGATTGTGATACCACTTGCTTAATGAAGTTTCTGTTTTCTTCTATAGAATTCTAAACCAAAGAGAGAAGCAGAGATAAAACAAAAAAAACCAAAAAAACAAAAAAAACAAAACAAAAAAAACTTCTCATTTGTGCTTTGAACTAATTCTGGTCCCAATTAAGCTTCTGGTGAATCAAATTTGAGACATAAAATACAGTCAGCCTGACTGCTCAGCTTCACTTAATATCCTGCACCCCCTCAGCCTTCATCAAAACTGGTTCCTCCAGTTTCCATTTGAATGATGCTATCATTCGAATGAGTTGTGCCAAACTGAGATTACTGTGTGCTATAGTCATAGTCTGGTTTCCTGTCTGGTGAAGAAGTGTTTCATGGTGGTTAGTAGCACTGGCATTAGTCAATTAAACTAGGATTTGATTCTGGCACTACCATTCACTGTCTAGATGACCTTGGGCAAGACTCTTATTCTTTACCTCAATTTCCTCATCCTTGTTTATGTGTGAGACTTAAATGAGCTAATGTAGGTGAAGTACCATGCACAGGGCTTGTCACAGGCTAGGCATTTGTTTATATATCCCCAAAATATTTGAGTGCCTTCCACTATTCTAGGCTCTGGAATAAAGCAGGGCAAATGAGACAAAGTCTCCATCTTCATAAATCTTATATTCAGGCACTCCATGACCTCTATTCCTTTCTTTATCATTTTCTTTCCTCCCAGATAGCTCTGGGTAAAATAGTAACATAGGGGAAAATGTGTATTTTATCGTATATTTTTGTGTGTGTATTATGGCCGGAGTTGATGTGGCTCACCTCAGACTGTCCTTTCAGGCAGCCTCCATTATGCTCCTTCCCTGCATTGCTCCCCACCACCCTGTTGACACTCACCTGCTTATTCTGTGTCTTATTCCCTCCCTTCTGTCATACAAGGAAACTTGTAAAGGAGTTTCCCATAACTGATACAGGTCTAACGTATTACCCTAGTGAGGGCTTTGCTTAGTTCCCCAAAAATGAATCTCCAGAAGTAGAATGTTATAATTTTGGGAATGTATGAGACAGTAGAGGGATATGGAGAAGCTGCTGTGTCTGCATGTTCATGAAGCGCTATGTTTTGTTTATTAAACCTAGACTGTAAAATGACTTTCTTCTTCTCTTCCCTTACCTTCCACGTGCTTTTCCACTTCTGTCCCTTTCTCTTATGTTCATGTCCTTCACTTTCCACAAAATATATCCTAAAGCCAACTTGAATGCTATGTCCTCCTCTGGCCTTCTCAGTTGAAAGAAATTTCCCTCCTCTGTACCTCTCTGGCCAGTCTTCCCAGTATTGTCTGCATATTATTTCTTCATCGTGTCTCTGTATCCATAAACTTAATTAGGACTTGTGAGAATGTGAGGCAGATAAAATCCAAGTGGGCAGCCGAAAGCTGAAGCCAGGTCAGGGCCTTTCAGAGATTGAGCATGTCATTTCCTTTCTCCCTCCCTACTCCACTCTTTCTTTTTTATTTTTAAAAAAACTGAAAGAAGTTTGTAATATGATCATGTAAGAAACAATAGTTATAATACATAAATTACAATATAATAATTGTTATTTATAAAAAATATTTGTGGTATTATTAAAAAGTAATTTGTGATACACTGTAGGTATCTACTAAGGGGCTATTAAAATTTTACAGTGAACAAGATCTTACGTGTATGCCAGAGACTACATGTACAACATAATTCAGATTATTAGAAGTTTATTTTGAGACCTTATTGAGTGAGACCCCACGTAAGTGACTCTTTGGCCCCCACCATGATATATCATATGTGTGAGCAGTTGGGTCGGGTGTAGATAAAATCAGTAACCAAAACATTAGTTGGAAGAAAAATGAGGGAAATCACAGGAGGTTATATAAAAGATACAGGGATAGAATTCTGGGGAAGGGCTGAGACAGTTTTGAGGAATGGTGCTCATATTAGTTCAAGGCTTGGGCACAAAGCTTGAATGCTTTGGGTTTTCACAAAATCAGGGAGGCAGAGAACATAGAGACCTACAAAGAAGGCCTTCCCATGAGAGATTGGATTTTCATAGTGGTGGAGAAAGGGTATCAAGTGATAGTCCTGGTAAAGACAAAGAGAAGAAATTTAAGAACTTAGCATCTTTGGTGGACATGCTTTGGAGTATCTTCACTCATAATCCCTTTCTCTGAGACACTGTTTCCTATGTAGCACTGATAATGAACAGGACCAATTAACTGGTGACCCCCTTACCAGAAGGAAGGACAGTCTGCAAAAAGAATGGAGAGGACCGAGAACTTGCGCAGAGAGAAGCAGAAACTAGATGCCATGTGAATCCTGGAGATGAAATGAGTTGTCTCGGTCTCTTGACAATTTCAGTTCCCATGAATCCTGTTGATATATTGGATTCTGTGGATCTATAGCATTATTTGAAGCTCCCTTGCTTTATATTCTATAAGTGAGTCATTGTTTTTTTGCAATAAAAAGAGTCCTGATTAGAACAAGATCTGACATATTGTTGAAAATTGGTGGTCTCTTGCTGTCCCAAGAACTTAAGTTCTTAGTCATAGATATAGGGAGAATTATAACTGTTTCTTCATCTCAGTTAATATAGCTATAGCCAGTTCTTCATTTTCAAAAGGGAGGAGTGCGTGGGCATATTTCATACGGTTGGTTTGGAGCTAAGTTAAGGCAGAAGAAGACAGTTTTTAATGAGGCCTGAATATAGATTGATGGATGTATTGTTTAGGGCAAAGGCTAAGCTCTGAAACAAAGGGACCCTTCAAATACAATAGGTCAAATTATGTTAAAGTTGATCTCTTTTAAAAGTCATAGTAATAGGTGAGTTCTTCTACTTAAAATCAGTTGTGCCACTGGCCTTGATCACATGGTGACCAGCACCATGATCATATAGGAATGGAGGCAAGGCACCAAATGCTTAAGGCCAGAAGCTGAAC
The DNA here is from genome assembly GCF_000325575.1 of Pteropus alecto. Classification (NCBI taxonomy): domain Eukaryota; kingdom Metazoa; phylum Chordata; class Mammalia; order Chiroptera; family Pteropodidae; genus Pteropus; species Pteropus alecto. The sequence goes on along the minus strand of NW_006436298.1, from coordinate 18,339,238 downwards.
TTGTCTCACACTACTTATAGTCATATCACATTGGCCCAAAACTCGGTTATTTGACCATATGTAGCTGCGAAGAAGGCTGGCTAAAGTACTCTCTACTTTGTGTCCACATACCCAGTTAAATAACTTTCTGTATTCTATCATTAAAAGAAGGAAAAGGGAGCAGTTACCTCGTGGTTTCAGAGACCACTGGGAAAATTTGTAGTAAGCAGGAGATAGCTGGAGCACCGCCTCCTGAGAGAGTAACATGGTTTGTGTTCTCCTCTCCCTCTTATGTTGACTGAGTTTGGAGTTTTATTCCTTTAGTTGTTTGTAGTTTTAATTTGTTCATTAATTTTCTTTTTTAAATGTGTGATTTGTTTTTGTTGTTGGACATTTTGGACCTCTAATTCACTAAAAGGCAATCAAAAATCACACTTAAATGTTATTCACTTTTATATAGCCATTAATCGTCTTATTGGGTATTGAAGGGGTGTCAACAACTTTCTAAAAAAAAAAAAAACAAAATAAAAGGGTCAGTTATTGCTGATTTAGCCCTCTGGATACATTAGCAAGGAAAGTATGTTTCACTCTGATAAGCCTCTGAGGAATCAAACATTTCTATTTTAAAGCAGAAAGAAATGCCAACTACTGGCTGCAGGCAGGGGATAAGTGTAGAATATGTAAAACACACTTTTATAATTTATTTAATTCTTCAAAAGTAGTTGTGTGATAACTCAGCAGGGGGTCATGGTAGGGCAGCATCTATCAAGCAAAATAAAGGCAATCAGATACAGCAAAGCAAAGGAAGCACACAAGAACCTTAAGCTGAAAAAACGAGATATTCATTCTTTTATAGACAGTGTGTCAAAAAGTACATTAGTAGTACATTAAAAATAACCTGACTTTAACTATATGCAAAACTCCTATATTTTTCCACATTTATTTGTTTTTTCTATATTGGGTTTGGGAACAAGGAGCAGAAAAATCAAAGTACTCTGCTATAATCTCTGCTCTTTTGGGCTTACTGACCCATTATGTGTAGGTCGAGGTGATGGGACCTTCTATGACCTCGAATCAAATAGTACTTGCTTTAAATGGAACTCAGAGAAGAAGGTTCCATGAGGTCATATGGCTAAGATTCTTGGGAGAGATTAGAAAGAGTGAGGCGGCTGGGGGACCAGAATGGGGGCTACTTTAGATACACAATGTCATTTGTCCTTTACAATTCATCTGAAAATTGGCTTTTTAGACTCTCTCTGGATTCCAAGGTCTGTTGCCTGCTCTAAATTCAGTACTCTCCTTCCCTCCTGGCCTTGTCTAATATGTGGTTCTCAAAATACTGCTTTGACCTTAGCTTTGACTCTAGCTTTTGGCACAGGTATTTAGAAAATGTAGAATGCTTCATTAGTTCCAGTTTCTACCTTGTGATCACCTGCGTCTGAATTTCCACCAGAGTTAACCCACTCTTGTGTCTAAACTTTATTTTCTGCCTTAGCATTCATTGCCTCAGGTTTTATGAGCCTGGTTTTTCTCCTCTTTTTATAAACTGCTGTGTTTCAAGTTTATCTAACAGTACAAGTGATGAAACATGCATTTCAATTGTGCAGAATAGACCTGAAAATGGTACAGAAAATTGGAAGAGAAAGATTATCAGAAATTTAAGGTAAAGAATAAAGGTGGAAGTGAGTTCTGAGTGAAGCTTTAAAGGATGAGGTGTGTCCAAGGCAGAATGACAGGTTGGTGATGCCGTGGAGTGAAAGCAGCTGAACATTCTGGTGATGCATAGAAAACAGTGCTGAGTGAGGTGGAAGTGTTTGGAAGAATGTGTTGAGCTGCCCTAGGTCTGAACCCTTGTTCTTGTCTCTAGATACCTGTGTGTATATCTTGCTTTCAGTTTTGGATACCTCCCAGGATGATAGCTTTTGAACTTCCTTGTTGACAGGCTTTCAGAGTCTTGAGAATGATTAGCAGCTTTTAATATACAAGTCTGTTCTTTGGATCATAGACTATATCCATTGTTTGCTCATAAAATACTTAGTATTGACCCTATATTCCTTCAGGTTTCATTTTTGTTCAGTCCTAAGTAGGAGTTCGGTGGGTGAAAAGGGCGGGGAAGATGGTCTTTGAGTATAGAAATCAAAGAAAATTCAATACTAACCTGTAAGGGATTTGTAGTATTGTTAGAGTAAAACAATGAAAAAATAAAATCTATAAATGTATAAGACAAAAAATACAAGGCTTTGTTTTACCATGTAATATCTCTTTTTAATATCACGTTTTAATTATTAAATAAACCGTCTTTTAGAAAGCTACCACATTGAACATTTTAGAGTACATTGTCTCTGGTTTAGTCACAGAAGAGCACAATTATGGCACTCTCTAGAAGATTTATTTTTCCAAATGCTCAACACATGGACCCTAAAAGCTAATTGCACGTTTATTTTTTATGCTACATTTGCTGATGGAAGTTATATCTGAAGTTAAAAAATATTTGGCAGATTCATAAGGATGCTTTTTAGACAAAAATTTGACAATGTCCTTTTAGCTTATAATGTCATGCTATGTGTGGAGATGTGTCAATGGAAAATGTGTGTCCAGAGAAAACACTGACACCTGGAAGGCTTCTGTCGACTTCCAACAAAAGCGCTTCAAAAAAACTGCAGATCAGATGCTATGCAAATGTGTTTCCATTTAGCATACGCCATCAAGTACACCGTATCCTGTTATTTCAATCACACTGGAAAATTTTAATACTCATTTTAGGATTTTTTTCTATATGAATACTTATAAAAAGAAATTTCTCTGTTAATTATTTATAATTATTGTTTATTAAAATAACAGAGGCTCAGTTCTGAGCACTCCCAATCATATTGCTATCCTTTCAATCTCTAGTGCACTTTACCTATAGTTCACTGATGCTACTTGTCATTTTTAGCTTTCTTTACCTTGTTTTTCCTCTCTCCCACTTGGCTGTGAATGCCTAGAAGACAGTTTCCATGTTCATTTTATCCACTTTCCGTATAATGTCTTGCTTAAAATTGGTGCTGAAGGGAACAAATTGGGTTGTGACCCTATTCTTTTTCATTTTGTACTGTAAGCTCCTTGAGGTCCAAAGAGAATATCTTATTTATAACCCCTAGCACCTATTACATTCCTTAGTCTGCAGATGCACTTAATAAATGATTGCCCCATAGATCAGTGGGAATTGTATGCAAATGCTACATTTTGTCTTATATACCTCTTCGTCTTAGTGTTTTATAGAAGAGAAGAGCTGTGTTCAGACAAACCACAGAAATCACATGGAATGGTCCCATTGGTTCTCTAATTACAACAGAAATAGCTGTACAATGTTGCTAATAGATCATAAAGCTCCAAAGAACAATCTGGGACAGGTGAAAAATTCATATTAAATACAGGGGTATATTCTAAAGAGTAATTTTACTCTATATTGTTTTCACATTCATGTTTGAGAGACAAATATGACATAAACAAATTCATTAACTTTTTAAATGATAATTATCAAAAATAATGTGAAGCCTCTTCAACATTGGTATCCAAGGCAGATGGAAAAGAGTTATTTAAAGGCAATCTTTTGGTGATATTATGAGAACAACATCAAGTGGGTTGAGAATGCCACCTGCCACACAGTTGAATCCACATATAAATGTAAAAATTATACCAGTGAGTTACTACCAATTACCTATTATAAATTACAGTTCAAATAGTCAAATATGGTAGCAAAAGCAGAAAAGATTGCATAAAGGACAAAAATGAAAACAAACAAAAAACCTTGATAATATAGAATAGGATGTTCAAAATAAATAAAGAATGTGATTTTTAGTTTTGTAATTCAATCAGAATCCCTACTAGGATCTTGTTGACTTACTACATATATCACACAAGCCTGTCCTGATTTGTGGGTGATTGCTTTTTTTTGATCTGTGTTAGAGGTTGAATTAGTAGGAATGTAAAGAGTTTCTAGTCATCTTTGTTGATATTAGGAAGATAAAACACATGATATCATTTTGCACATATTTCAGAGGCCAATTTTTATAAAAACAAGGAGGCAGCGCCAAGAAAATAAATAACTGAAGCAAGGGCTTTATATAAAAGTAAACTAAATTTGGTATAAAAGGAAAGAAAATTTTTAGAAACACAGATGCATGACAAGAAGACAGTATAATAAATCATCCCAAGATTTCAAAAGTAAATTATTTTACTTGTCTCAAAATTAGCCAAATTTGTTTCAGAATTTTTTTTTGGTAGGGGGAGTTGAGGGGTTATTTTTTTAGAATCTATTTTATAACTATCATAGGTGATCATTTAGATCATTATTCTATGAAGATACAGATTTTTAAAGTTCAATATGAATTTTGACAAAAATAATATCTATATTCTTGAGAAATTATATTAACATTAAATGGCAAAGGAGAGTAAGCGATATTTTAAAAACGGGTTTGATGTCATGCTACTAGTGCCAGAGTGATGGCATCATAATGCAATATTGGTGAGTGGTATACCTGGGCTTGGTGAATGGTGCCAGACAGCTTTGCATAGAGAGCCACAGTAAGGCCAAAGAACAGAGAGAATAGTAATTTTTATTCCATTTTCCATATCAGTGTTATAATTTCATAATTTCTAAATTCTAATCTGGAGTTATTTTGTAATAAGCATCTCTCACTTTATTCTCTTTGTTCTCTTTCCAATTTTTATAAAATATGTGACAAAAAAGCATAAGTACTAGTTTTGTATTTCTGTTGCTTAATGATGAAGAACTACTAATTCAGTTGATTCGGTATGTTATTCTAACTTTCTACTTGTTCAGAAGGCCAGGCAGCATTGAGGCTTGAGCCCTATCTTTGTAGAGTCTCATTCAATCAAACAGGGTTAGGTCTGGGAAATCCATTTATTGACAATCTTCTCAGGTGATTCTGACAGCCAGCCAGGATTTTAAATCCTGAAGTGTGTCCTCTTTTATCTCTTCTTGTGCAGAAAGCACAGTAATATTTCCCTTGAGATTAATTAATCTCAATAATTAATGTATTATCTCTTCTACTTCACATATGCATTTTAAGGTGGGCTTCAATGTGTTAAAAGAGAGTATCAGTTCTCTTTTGAGATTCCACAACTTCTGGAATTATTTAAGAATCCAAGTGGGGTGGTTTACTCAGTCCAAAAGGTCCAGTCTACTTCCCAAGGCCAGTTGAAGAGATAACTAGCGAGTCTAATCAGTTCACTACTCCGTGTGTTTCTAGCAGTTGCACTGTATTTGATGGATGCTTGCAGTCATCCCCTTGGAGGATAGATCCTTGTTTAGGCCTAAGCTCCACAGTTAGGCTTTCTGATTAGAGCTCCCTTTATATCATACTTACATGTTTGCTAAAACAATGCTGGTTGTGAGGTCTTCAAGATTAATTGTGTGTGTGTGTGTGTGTGTGTATGGGTGTGTACTCTCTCACAAATTTGTAGACCTTCATGATAAACTTATCACTTCGGCCCAGCCTACCCTTTTCTTAGGGTGAGCTAGTGTCCTCACTGACTAGCAAAGTAGCTCTCAAACTTTAACTTGCACTAAAATTACCTAGAGGATTTGTTAAACACAGATCACTGGGCCCCAACTTTCAAGTGTCTTTCTCAATAGGTGTTATGGACTAGATTGTGTCTCCTCAAATTTATATGTTGAAGTCCTAACCCCAGTACCTTAGAATGTGACTATATTTGGAGATAGGGCTTTTAAAGTGATAATTAAGGTTAAAAGAAGTCATAAGAGTGGGGCCCTAATACAAGATGACTGATTTTTTTTTAAAATAAGAACAGGAGAAAATTCCAGAGATGCTCAAACACAGAGGAAAGGCAATGTGAGGACTCAGCGGGAAGGTGGCCATCTGAAAACCAGAGAGAAAGAAAACTCAGGAGAGACCAAATCTGTGGACACATTGATCTTAGACTTCTGGCCTTCAGAACTGTGAGACAATAAATTTCTGTTGTTCAAGCCACCTGGTCTGTGGTGTTGTGTTATGGCAGCCCTTAGAAACTAATACAGTAAGGTTGATGTGGACTCAGGAATTTGCCTACTAAGTTCTCAAATGATGCTGATGTTGCTGGTCTGAGGACCACACTTTGTGAGCCACTGGACTAGCAAATCTTTGACTTGTTTTGAAAAACTATATTAAACTAATATAAATATGGTACTTGCCATTCTGAGTAATATTGAATGATCTAAGCTTCTTTTTAGTTTTCCCTGCTACTCTCTTTAGTTCTGAGGTGCTGGGTTTGTCTCTAAAACCACAATTCTGAATTGGGAGTAAAATAGAAACTTATTAGTTAAAAACAGAGTACAAAATAAAAACTATCAATGAACTGCTGATTTAGAGTAGCGCAAGGGTACCGTAGGAAGTGATAAGAAGAACATTAGATTGGGAATCTGGAGAATTAGGAGTCTAAAAACTTGGGTGTGGCTTGATTCTACTCTTGGCTATCAATAGGACTGACTGGGATAAACTTAAGAATTAAGGTTACTTTTTGTATAAAGATGGCATTAGATTATATGGTCTTTAAAGTTTCATAGAGTTCCAATATTTTATAATTTATCCAATAGCTGTTAATGAAATCTTGAGAAGTGTGATGGAGAGTATCTAATATTTTAACCTTTCCCCTTTCTCAAATCAGTGAATGGCCAATGATATAGTAATAATAATAGTAAATATTGGGATCTTCCAATGGGGCACGTAGTAAATAGCACTCCTCTTCCTTATTAATAGAGGCCATGTTGGAAGATGTGGCTCTAAGTCTTATGTACTAATCATGACAGTTCTAAATTAGAATGGGCCTCCCAGGTAAAATTTAAGGCACAAAAAAGCAGAACGTCTTTGTTCTAGATGATTTTGGTGGCCATGTGTGCTTCTTGGTGCTGAGTGTAAACAGTTATTCTTTCCAAGTTTACTAAACAAAGAAGTTTTTCTCCAAAGGCAGAGCAGAGAAAATAGAACATGTAGAAAGGCCAGTGCAGGTCTCTGGATCTAGAAAAGACTCTCTTTAGTGAAAAGATAAGCTCTATCTCCCATAGTCCTCACCATCCCATGTAGTTGATGAAGTTTGCAAAGATGAACCACTTACTCAGGGTCACACAGCTGAGAAAGGCAGGGAGCCCTATTCTGACTACCTCCAGAATTAGCATTCCTAACTACTCTGCCAAAGGTTTAGCTGCAGAACCTGAAACTGGTGGTGTGTGTGCAAATCCTCATACTGATACGTAAAGAAGCTAAGCCAAGATTAAAAGCCTGGACAGACTTCAGCTCTGATAATCAATCATCACAGCAGCCATTTTCTTTGTGTATGTGTTTATGCAAGTTTAAGGGAAGAAATATATCTCGCTTTTTCTGATTCTTCATCCCATTCCATCCTGATTGGCCTGAAGAATGCTTCAGATTTACTTGGTATATTCCTGCTATTGAAGAACTGTAGTAGTTTTTCTTTTTATACAAATACAAGACTATTATTCTACTCTATTAAAATTCAGAGATAGTAGGCTAAACAACATAGAAGCACATTATTTCTCATCATTCACAACTATTCTTCTTTCTAGTTAAAATGTATCCCATATTCTTTAGAGTCTGAGGGAGGACTACGCCCCTTTAAATCTCACCAAAACTTTTGAATTTAGAAATTAGATGAAAATAGAAGTTTATGAAAGTTCATATTCACACACACACACACACACACACACACAAATGCTAGTAACAACAGATGCCTCTGCTTGCAGGAACAGATTTATCCTAAATCTGGATATAATGAACTCTTTTTCTTTCATTAGAAAAGCAGATCTTTGGCCAGATTTGGAGGAATATTTCTCTCTCGTGAGTTAACAAAATTATTTCAGCCTGTATTTTAATTATGCAAAATGATGGAAATTTAATTCTTCATCATTTTTTAGGTATTTCTATATAATATTCTCTAGTGTCTAGCATAAGGCTGACATATAGTCCCATTCATCTGGCCATTCTTTCATCGCTCCTGGCTTGAGTCTTTAACAAATGTAATATTTTAATATTTATATTACCAAGCATTTAGAGAATTTCAGGTTTCAAGACATTCAGAGATTATTATAGCATGCATTACTATTAGGTTAATTAGCTTACTGATCACACAGTAGATAATAATTGGAGATCTTCACTTTATCTGCTTGTCAATATATAATGCTAGACAATTTTTACAGGTATGAAAGACTATAAGAATGGGGTAAATAAGGAAAACTTGCATTGTTATATAACAAACACTTGATCTTTGACATACTCATACATTTTATATGTTCCTATTAAGTGAAATTTGGGTATAATTTCTGGAGGAATGGTAGAAATAACTGACATTGTCCTTTCTGTTTTATATGCTATGCTAATTTATCCCCAAATTAAATCACACAATTTAAAAGGGCAATATTTTATATAAGGGTTTTAGCAAGTACTAGATTATTGGATTATCAGTTGTACTATTCTTTCCCAGTCGTTGCTAATCTTTCCCTCTCACTGGGAAAGTTAGACTTTTCTTTTTTTCTCTTTTTTCTTTTTCCAAAACTTTACTCAAAAGGTTTAATTTTTAAATGCTTCCATATAGTTTTCTCAGTGACATACCATTTTTTACATATTATCTTAGCTCTTAACTTTAACAACTGTACTTTAACTGAATGAAGTTAGTTTTCTATTTAAACTGCTTGCTTGGTATTCTAACGTGTACTTTTCTGGCTACTGGAAGTTAATTGTTAAAGAAATTGATTCCTTTTGATGAAATTAATACATGAAATGAAATCACTCATTCATTTGGCATATAGTTATTTAGCATCTACTATGTGCAAAGAGAGTGTAGCTGCCACAGGAAGTACAATGATATGGTCGTTAACCATAAATTTCTAGGAGTCAAGGACCAGGTCTAGGACAATATCACAGTTTTGTCCTCAATACTGGCTGTGATGCTTGGCATGTGGTAGGTACTTATGAACTCCTTCCTGAGTAAATGAATATCTGATATGCCTTAATCTATCACCTAATTGTTGTCATTTGTATTGTTTTTTCCACAAATTTTTAAAAAGAAAATGTTTTCCATAATTATTAATTGATTTAAATAAATTTTGGTTCATAAGTAAAAGATAATGAAGATAATGAGCCTGTGCTATGTAAAATTTATCATTCCTAAAGTCGTTAACAACCTAATAGCAACATTATATGTCACAAAAGACTATTCCCAAACGGTTCGAATTTCTCGTTAATAACTTTCTTTTTAAAATCTCATCATTTTCTTATAAAGAACAATAAATTAATGGAACCAAAGCACAGAGTTTTCTAATCTGTGGTGCTCAGAATGAGGAGAAAACGAGAATGCCAGGGCTTGGATTGGCAGCTAAGCTGAAGACTTGAAGTAAGTAGTGCTTTCTCCACATTTACATGGGAAGAAGGGTGTGATAACGAAGCATGAAGTCTGTTTGGGGGCTTGCTCACAGATTCTTCTCTAATGTTCATTTAAGTACATGTGCACTGCTAAGGTTGGAGAGACAGGCAAGTTGAGGAGATGTAGCCAAGGGACAAAGCTAGAGAACGTGCTGTAGTATTACGTTCCTGTTCTTACAAAATGAGGGTCGAGTCACTTGTCCCTAAGATTAGAAGGCAAGTTTTCAAAAGTATTATGCTCAATTTCCAGTGTCTATTTTGCAAACAGAATACAAGTAAAAGTTTTTTCACTTAATACAATAAGAAAATCTAAACTTCTTACCATGATGCATAAGAGCCTACAATGAACTGTTTCTAGCCAAATGTCTGATCATATCTCTTATCACTCTCCCCTTTTCATGTAGTCTTTATGCCACGGACAAGCTTCATAAAACCTTTCCTGCCCACAGGGCCTTTATACTTGCTATTTCTCTTCCTGGAATGTTCTCCTCAGATCTCCCCATAGCTTCCTTCCTCTCATCTTTGGATCTCTGCTCAAATGTCACCTCCTAGCATGACCATCCCTGGTTATTATTTAAAACAACTTCACTGCTTCTTCGGCACTCTATTCTTGTGCAGGCATGGGCTTGTTTGACCTCAGATCCTGTCCTTGCCGATCTGTGCCCCTGGACTGTTGGACAGTGAGGCTGACCACTTGCAGGCCATATTTTCCAGGCTGGTATGTCAGCTGGCTTCCTATTGCATTTTACCAATGGGTGGCACTGATGTGGAGATGGATAGAATTTCCCTCCCAATTCTCTCTCTGTAGTAGTATCTCCCACAGTCCCTTATTTTTCCACATGTGGCTCTAGCTTAGCTTACTCCTTCAGGTGCAGAATGGTCTAGCTTCTCCCCGATAACCCCAGTACCTAGCATTTGGTTAACATGACCTCCTTCCTTTGTCCTTCCAACCTAGGACTGGTAATAACTTTCTGCTATTGCTAATCTCTGGAAAGTCTCACTGTGCTGTTTGATTCTTCAGCTCTTCCACTAATTCATTACCTTTGTTTGAAATAGAGTATTTCCTTGATTGTATACTGACTAATATAATCTTATCACTCTGCTTTATGTTTTTAAAGATCCCTATCGTTATCTGCAATTATTTTAGTTAATAACTGTGCTGTCTGTGCTACACTGTAGTGCTACTGTTTTACCTTAGCAGAATGTAAGATGTGAGAGGACAGACCCTTTATCTTATTTATCACCGTGTTTTCAAGATTTAGCACAGTGCTTGGCACATGGTAGTTGCTCAATAAACATTTTCCGAGTAAAATAAAAGTCTGGATGAATTTCTGCAGGTTTTAAATAGAGTACCAGTAGTGGTACACACAGTGTTCTCCTGCTAATTAGTTATTTAAACACCAAACCTAATGAAAAGGCCATTATTTTTTTTCTAATCTAAATGGAAATATGAGTGTTTTAATTTTTTAGAGGAGGGTGAGAAAAAGCATCTATGAAGTTTGATTCTATGAGAGTCAGTGTTCTAAGCTGGATCAAGAGTTTTATAAATCCAAATGGATTATTCCTATAAAGCTGTGGTGTCCCCATTCTTAACAAATGGTCTTTTATATATGGCTATGTATGTACTTTTGAATCATAATTCTAATAAGGGCCAATTGTTTGATTCATTTGACAATGCTGTGATTCCTTCCAGTTTGGGGAACATCTTACTTTGCAGACAAAATTGATATATTATGTTCCATCCTAAACAATGTCCTACTAAATATCACACAGATTTTATTCTGTTGGTGGCATCATCTTTAATAATTCTACCATTGAAGTTGTTTTCAGTTTGCTAAAGACAAGGCTTATCTTGGAGACCTGTAAAGTTTTTGTGGAATAATCAAGATCCAATTTACAGTTTGGAAAGTAGCTGTGGAAAAGCTACTGAAATACTATACTTATTTATTGGTTTATTTGTGAATCTTCCTACCTACCTACCTATTCATTCATTAGTATACATTCATTAGTAAACATTTCTGTCTCCAATTCAAAAAATAGTTTTAAAGGTACTTATAGCAATACATGTCATATACAGGATAAAAAGAATGAATGAATAGTTATGACAATTAGAACAGAAGTAAATAGAACAGCAAGAGATTGGATATAAATTTACTATACAAAAAGCATATCATAATATTCTTAATAGTTCCTAGAGGTAGGTCAATAGTTGGTTCCGAGCTTTCTAACAACCAAAACAAAGAAAAAAATCTGATGATTTACAAGTTCACAGTGTCTATAAGGCTAACGCATAAAAAAAAAAAATTACTCAGGAGAAGCTAAGCCTTTTCAGGGACTTAAATTTGAAAAGATTTCCAATGGGTTCTACTAAAAGGATACTGTATATCCTCCTTTAAGAGTGACAAACATTGGTCAAGAAAACACAAGGGAAGTGTGAACTATGATTCCAAATATGGTAGGATATCAGAACTGGATAGACAGATCTTGTCATTGTGCCAGCACAAACGAGCTGAGGCTGTGCCCTAGAGAGAAAGTCTGATAGTTTTGTTATATATCATCTAGTGAAGGCTTCTAATTTGATAGGTAAGGCATCTGGCTTCGATAAATAGCTTTCTAAAAGGCTTGCAGTGTATATGAAATGCAAGAGTTAGGATTCTAATTCTAATCAATGTCTCTGACTCCATAGTCAGTGTTTTATAAACAAATTAGATGAAAAATACAACCTGATTTTATTTCCCCAGTTCCATAATTCAATGATAGATGGAGAAAGGCTAAATATAGGTATAGCCCAGGCTGTGAGTCTGCAAGTTGGTAGGAAAT
>NW_006436298.1:18318988-18326990 GCF_000325575.1 Pteropus alecto | reverse complement strand
CTATGTAATTGTCTAACCAATATACTGTATAATTGAAATTAATAATAAAATAAATTTTATAAAATCAAGGAATTAAAAAAAACGAACAGGAGTTTGAGTGTTAGTGTGGTCATGTAGAAAAGAAAATGGATGTTGAATCAGACATATCTGGTATAAATTCTATCCCTGCCATCTCCCAGTTGTGCGACTTAGACAAGTTATTTATCATTTTAGAGATTCCAATTTCTTATCTATAAAATAATAATAATGTATACATTGAAGGATTATTTTAAAACTGTAATTACATGTGTATAACAATTGGCAGACAGCAAGTACTCCATGATGCTAGCCTGTACTGTAATTATGATTATTATCGGGTCAAAGAAGTAATTAAGAAAGCAAACAATTCAATGCGTATATATAGAATTTGAAGGTCAGGACAGGTAAGAAATAAAATACCGGACTGGAAATAGAAAGTCACAAATTATAAAAGACAAATCTAAACATAAGATCAAGAAGCCATGGGTACAGGAGGCAGCACAGCCAGGCAGACAAGATAACACATTCTAATTTTCCAGAATGGGAAAGGCTTGATTAAATCGAGAATGGCTCGATTTAATGCACCATTATATTTAATTCAAGAAATTTTCATTTGCTTCCTCCTGGCACAGAAGCCTGTCCCACCACTTAACCCACTTAGGGGACTGATGTTCATCAAAGTGAAAATGAGAGCAGATCCTGACCTAATGGGATAAACAATGCTACTGCAAATCTCATCAAAGGAAACACATACAGTATTTTCCAAAGCTAATTTTGAGTATACAAGCATTCAAACTCATGCATCCCCCCTTCACAGTGCTAAGCATTTGTTTTAAGTTCTGAGTAACATTGAGAAAAAGGAAAGCAAACAAAACAAAAATCCATTCTTGCCTTCTTTTAACTTATAATTAAGTAGGGGAGACAAATACAAATATGACAAATACAAACAAATTAAAGTAGATAATTGTATATTATGGCAAGTGTTATGAAGGAAGTTGGTGGTAACTGTTCAAACTTTGGTGTGCTATATACTACATTAAAGTCTAACTGCTCGTAAAATGACAAATGAAGAAAACGACGACCAAGATGAAACAGCACAAATTGAGCACTGTTTATCACTCATCATTTTAAATTTAAATATTAGATTGATTTTGTAGTCAACATGCACAATATCGAGAATTTTGATTGCATTTTAAATAGAAAAAAATCTTCATGTATATATTCCCAAAATTAATTTGTTGAAGTTAGTTTAGCATTGCTATTTCTATTTTTGAAATGAGGAAACAGAGCTACATAAGGGATAAAAACAATCTTTATGACTAAGTATTATAAAATCAAGTGCCAAAATCCTTGGTATGTCATCCAGAACCTTCGCAAATAGTTCCTCACTTTCCTTCAGATTTATTTTTTACTTCCTTCTTCATAAATGATATATTCTCATCTAACCCACTACTTCAGAAGTATACCTTACAATGAAATGTCCTCCTTTTCTGTTTTTGCTCATTTTCCCCTCACCCAGTAGAAATGTATTCTTTCCCTTTCCTTCTGAATATTGAAATCCTAGTTATCACAATTTCCCTTCCTTTATGGAATCTTCTCAAGTTTCCCTAATCAATTAATTGCACTTTATTTATACTTCATTTTTGGTTATTGAATCAAGTTTTTGCATGTGTCCCCCCACCCCCCGCCCTCTGCCTGCCCCTTCACAGTGCTAAGCATTTGTTTTAAGTTCTGAGTAACAGTGAGAAAAAGGAAAGCAAACAAAACAAAATATCCATTCTTGCCTTCTTTTAACTTATAATTAAGTAGGGGAGACAAATACAAATATGAAACTAAATATAGAATTGTATATTATGGCAAGTGTTATGAAGAAAAGCAAAAGCTTACTAAGAATAAGGCTAACAAGGGAGACCTATTTAGATTTAGGGTGAGAGGAGTGGGAGAGACTTTCTGAAGTAATATTTAAGCTGAGAGCTGAAAGTAGAATATCTTTTTATTGCAGTTATTTGCATACTTGGGTATTCCCCTGCTGGATTTAAATTCCTGTGTGCATATTCATTTTTATCTCCTCTACAGGATCTGCCACAGGATCTTGACTGTTGGCAGGTTCAATAAACTTTGTATGCATTGAAAGAGATCACTCACCTAGCAAAACCTAACTTGGTAAATTCATTTTGGTTCTGAATAAATGCTTTAAGTTCTCTGTTGTCTTGAACTGGACACTTTGGACTGAGTCCTTGATGGATCAGGAGGCACTGGAATGTGGGTAAGAGGAGAAGGAATGTTGTTGCTGGCCAGGTCTTTACCACAAGATGAAGCTCAGAAGATATAAACTCCAATTCTGCTCATATTAGTTTTTAATCCCTTAAAATCATTGGGAGGGCATTCCATGGGTAATCTTTGTTTTTTTAAAGGGCTAGGGGATTCTATCATCCAATTAGGGAAGATCAGTTTAAAATGTCAAAACACATGGAGACTATTATAACCAGAACACATTTAATGACTGCATTTTTTTCTTTTAGTGGGAATGCCTTTATTTCAATTTATCTATGTGGGTTTTTAGTAGTAGTGCCACTGTGATAAGTATATAAACTATGTACTATTTAGCCACCCTCACCAAAATTGATTTTCCAGTTAGATACCTCTAAATGTTCATCTTCTTCTGGCAAGAGAATATGGTTGATTTAAAATTTGAGTCAGTAAGTTCTAACGCATTGCATCCAGAGATGATCGAACAGGGGAGATACGAAGTGTTTTGGCTACAACACGAACTTTTCTTTGATTTCTAGGATGGATCCACCTGGTCTTGCTGGGATGATAAGGGTTCCCACTCTGCTCATTTGTCTTTGCTTCCACTTAAATTTGACTTTCAGGATAAAAAGCCAGTGTTGCTTTTCTGAGACTGATGAAAAATCCAAACAAGTAATCTGGGGAAAGAGGCTGAATCTAGACTTTTACAGAAGAGGCTGTTTGTCAAATAGGTTATGCAGGTTGTTGAGTCCAACTGGAGAAAAGCTTAGCCCTCCCCTGACCAAAGGAAATCAAAGCCTCATTCTCAAGCAGTTCAGGCCTCGAGGCATTTTTGAGTGTGGTAATTCTTATCTTTAAGTAATTCAATATAAGAATATGATAGTGTTAGAACTGAAGTTAAAGAATTGTATAAAGAAGAATTTTACTAAAATGGAGGTTTCAGAATGGCAGCATTTCTGCTACAGATAGACCGGAAAAAAAAATATATTTTCCCACATGAAAAATATACTATGTTTGTATGAACTGAATAGAAAATTAGCATTATTTTACTTTATTCTTTTTGTAGTAAAAGTGTAACTGGATACTATATTGTTGCCACACATTGTAATCATTCTTAAGACGTTTTCCAATTAATAGTATTGCTCCCTTAGGTGTGTAGCTCCACAATTTAAATAGCAGCCTATGTTCAAAGATGTATTTCATGTTGTGTCACTTTATCAGAAGATTAATATGCCATTTTTTGACAGCCAGCAATTTGTGGCTGAATCAGTGATACTTTTAAAAAGAACTTATCAGTATAGTGAACAAAATACACATTATAAAATCGTGCAGGATTTTAATTTTCAGTGATTTTTGTCTGCATGGGTATGTTGGATTGGGGATCAGCTGAAGCATTTCAAATATTTGATATTTCAGGAGATTAGCAAATTTAGACAGTTAAGGATTCCCTTCATTCTTCTTGGGATTAAACCAGCTGTTCTTTTCTTATGAGTAGTGCTACTTTGAAGAAAGATTAAGAAAAAAGTTAAGACATGTTTCTATGACTGAGAAGTCATCTTTTTAGGAACAAGAGATTATTATTAGTAGCTATGCAGACTTCTTTTATAAACATTATCAACAGACTTCATTTGAGAATTAAGGATGAATGAAATATGGACTGTACTATATGGTCTTGATTAATTCTAAAAAGTTCTTCATGGTTCTATGACATGTAGTTGAAATCACATCCTGTGAGAAGTCAGCAAATGGAAACAAAACAAAACAAAACAAAACTAGAATGGGAAGAGGTTAGAAGAACAGCATCCTGCTGGCTGACCTAAGGACATTTTTAGACAAACAATCCTAATCACTGACGGCCTGTGGCAGATTATTTACACATCTCCAGTGTTAGTTGTTATGTGGATGCCTCACATTATTTCAGCTATGAAAAGGTGAAATTGTGATGGTGTCAGGTTGAAACCTCATTTGAGAGAATCCCACATTCCGCAGTGACTAATGACTGGAAATTCTGGCTTGATAAGAGAAGGGAGAGAATTGAGAGCACAATGAAATAGCATTGGCACCAGAATACTTATTTTTTAGAGGAAACATTTGAAACTGATCACTTATATTTAACCCTATATAGGCATATCTAAGTCCCTGTTATGGGCTTTCATGTCATCCGTCTGGCCATATACTATTTCTAAACCTCTAATATTGCCAACAGAAAGTGTTATCCCTCATAGTGAGTTGAAAAGATTTTGGAAATACTGTGAGAAATTTTACAGTAAAACTCTGTCTTTTTATAAAATGTGCAAAAAATAAAAATAAATGAGGTAAATCTATTCTCTCCATCCTTCCCCAACAAAATGCTTTTTTCTCATGTTGGTGTATATTGACGTTGGCTACTTGGTGGTGGGAGGCAGTGCTGGTTTATCTAGAGGCTTTGGAGTCATAGTGGCTTAAAATTGTTTAAAATTCAACTTTTCCACTTATTAGGAATCTGTTAAAAATTTATTATGGGTAGTTATAGTATTATTATTGCTCCAGTGAGGAACCTAGGCAGCATTCTCAACCTCTCTGCTTGTACAGTTTTCAAATGCTTTTGGTTACCAAATCCTGTTCATCTAATTTCATAAGTTTTCAATAGTCGCCTCTTTACTAACTACACTATCACAGCCTCCGCTGCTGCCATAGGCCTTTATCACTGTTTACTTGGTTTCTAAGATAACATCTTTTTAGGACGGTCTTATTCCCATGTAATTCTTTTTATACTTTACCGAAAAATATATAATCTTTTAAAAATGAAAATCGATAATGTCATAATATGTGTTAGAAGACTTCTTTGTTTTTTGTTAACTTCCAGCATAAAATTGTACACAAAACTCCCTTTTCTCCCCCTATAACACTCTATGGGTACCTTATGGGTCATTCAGGCTGAAATAACCATTATTTCCCACATGTAGGGGGCCTAGAATTTCCCCCCTGCTGACTTCTTCCCTTTTATACTGCCCTGACCCCCAAGCACTCTAACTCTTACTGGTTCTGACTGTGCAAATGAAATGGAAATTCCTCCGAGAAATCTTCCTTTATTCACCATAATGAATTTGGTTTACCTTCCTCATGTCTCAATAACACAAGCCCATACCTCTTTCTGAGTACCTAGACTTTATTTTTAATGTTAGTTTTTAGGAATGGTTTTATCATTGGATTGTATTTTGTTTACTTTTAGATCTCTAGTAAAATCTCAAGCAACTTAATAAACAAGATACAAAAGTTTGTTGAAAAGATGAAAGTCTCAGGTTTAAGTGTTAGTAATTCTAGAGGCGTTCATATTTTGAAGGAGATCAAAGACAGGAGAGGCAGAATGTAGATAATAGGAATGTCTCAAAATGCTTTGAATAATATCAGGTAATTGGCTATTCTATCAGTTAGTAATATCACTACTATAACTGATATGACTATTAGTCATAGAGACTTGAACACATTAAGGCTTATTTTTCTCTTGTAATGAGAAGTCTGGAGGTGGGTAAGTGCTGGTTCAGTGATTCCAAAATGTCAAGACAGAGGTCTCTGTAATTCTTTTAGTCTTTTTCTTAAGGCCCCCAAATGGCTGCCAGACTTCTAGTCATCAGGATCACATTCCAGGTGGGACACAGGAGAAAACATAGAAATTACAGGCAGAAATGAGAGTGCCAAGAAAAAAATGTAGGTGAAAACTTAACATGTCACTATGGGGAACTGTGTGGAACTACTGACAATCTAGGTGACTATGATACTTGATTAAATAACTACACTTTATTATATTTTTCCTTATTAAGTTTAATAATGATGAACTTATTGGCCCTTTAAAAGATTAGCAAACATAAAAATATAAACTGTATTCCAGATGAAAACTTATGTTTAGCATATTGATCTATTTAATTGTGCATAATTTATTCTTTCTATTCAATCCCATCAACAAAACCCTTAACTTGCCATTATTATTTACCCAAATTTATTGATTAAGTACTGACACTGTGCCAGGTACAGTGCTTTTCTTTGGAGATATAGAATATAGGAGAGAAGAACAACCTTCTTGCCCTCTAGAAGTTTACTACCTAGTGGAGGAGAAAAAGAAATCAACAGGTAATTCTTATAGTAGGTGATACATTCTATGAGCAAGGCAAGCCTTCCGAGTTTTGGACAGGTGGCATCTGGACCCACTCCTGTCTGGGCATGGGAGGGCAAAAACCAAGAAGACTTACATGAAAGAAGCTCACCCATTACTTTTTTAAGAGGAGTAATTGAGGGAGTGTGACAGTATTTCCAAACAGATTAAAAAGCAGATATTCGAATATAGGTAGGTGTGGGTGTATGATATATTATAAGATCAGTAAGCCCTGGATATATTTTTAAGGGTTACATTCATACACCTGTATGAATCACTAAATTCTGAAATATCATTCTTGCAATATAACTTCCTTTTCAAAACTGTTAACTGCTAGAGCATAGAACCACAAAGCTATACCGAGATACGAATGCTGGTGATCACCTTGGCTCACTCACCAGCTGAGGAGGTGTTATTTGAACATGTAGAAGTGTGATGAGTTCAGGGTGAAATATGTGCTTGTGACATCTGGGGAACATCTGAATGGAAAGGAAGAATACACAGTGTGATAAAAAAAAAATCTTGGGAACTTAAACGTAAGGTCTGGAATAAAGATATAGATGTGAATTCCTTCATTCTACAAATATTTATTGATTATGTAAAGCTAGATGTTAGAAATACAATGATGCATTAAAAAAGAATTCTCTACCCTCAACATGTTTGTATCACAGTCATGGAGAAAAGGAAGAAAAGGTTTTAAAGTAGCTATAGGTGGCATTTAAACTAGGAAGTTATATTACTTCCAAACTGTAGAGAAAGTATACCAAGTGAAATCTGAAACATATTAACTTTTAAAGGAGAGTGATGATAGAAAAAGAGGGACTCAAAACAGAAGTTGAACAGGAACATCTGGAGAGGTAAAAAAAAAAAAAAAAAATCAGAGAAGAGTGTATCACAAATAGCAAGAAAGGTATGAGTTTGATAAAGGGAGTCAAGGGTCTCAAAGGCTAACATAAAGGGCAGAAAGCTCAGGACTGAAGGTGTATAATGGATTGAGGAATTACAAGGTTATTAGTGATCTTGACAGGAGCAGATTCGGTTAATTGAAGGGAGGTAGAAACATTTCCATTTGAGGAGCAAATAGGAGGTGAAGAAGAGATAATAAGTCACCTGCTTCTTTCATGAAACTCGGATATTGTGGGAAGGAGAGAAATAGGGGAATGTAAATTTAATAAAGTCTTTTTAATAAATATTAGATTAAGAAAGAACCAATAGACAGGATGCATCCAAATGTAAGAAAGGATGTAGATAATCTATAAAACAACATTCCTCAAGGAATTCAGAGAAGGTGAGATCTAGAGAGAGGTTTGGAGGAATTAGCAGTTGGGCATCTCTTCCACTGAAATCTGAGAGAACATGGAGTTCCAGGATATGGGGACAAGTATGTCCGGGAAAGTTGAGAGAGCCCCCACCTGATGGCCTATATTTCTCTGTGAAAGGGGCCTAAGAGTCTTCAAGAAGTAAGGATCAAGATCTTCAAGAGTATGGTGAAGGTTTAAAATGCTGTCATGGGGAATTTGAGAGAGAGAGTTAGTTGCTTAAAAGCCCATCAAAGGATTGCCAGATGGTCTTGAGATCCCATCTGAAATTAAGAAACTATAACCT
>NW_006436298.1:18295025-18318957 GCF_000325575.1 Pteropus alecto | reverse complement strand
GGTACCAGTTTCCATTACTGTGTGATTTTCTCTAGAGTATACAATAAGTTAGGTTCAGGGACAGAGGAAGGCCACAGTTAAATAAATATATTGTTCTAGGACTGAGAGCAGGTTGGTTGGGAGGATAAAGGGTAAGAGATTTGAGGGTATTAGCAAAAGTTTGTCAGAGCCTCCTAGATTTTTACCTCTTCAAAAACTTGAACTGCCTTCTGTAGCTACAGCATACTGATGTACTGAGAACATTTAATCCTCTAAGACAGTGGTCCCCAACCTTTTTGGCACCAGGGACTGGTGTTCCTATGAGAATCTAATGCCTGCTGATCTGCGATGGAGCTGAGGTGGTGTTGCTAGCGTTAGGCTGCAGCTGCAAATACAGATGAAGCTTCTTTCACTAGCCTGACGCTCACCTCCTGCTGTGTGGCCTGATTCCTAACAGGCCATGGATGGGGAGCCCTGTTCTAAGGGCTGATCAGGGCCAGAATAGCCAGGGCTCTCAGATTTGTTACCTCCAGTGGCATAAATAGCCTGGAGGATTTAAAATGTTAAAATACAACGGTACACTTAATTAAAATACTAAAATAAAAATGTCATATTTTGTATTATGTAATGCAAATGGTTGTGAAGCACTGCATTAGGCAATTTATAAGATCTCTGCAGGTTAGGGATGGCATTGATGCCTCCAGGAAGATTTGACTTAGAGGAAATAGTTGTTTCCATAGGTTGAATAAGGGGAATGACAGAGCTGCCAGGAAAAAGTTCTGTGGTCAGAGAGGCAAATAGAAATAAAGATTTCAAAGATTTGGGTGTGGCTTCTCAAGTATGATTAGCTGGACTAGAGTGGAGGGGTGGAGCAAGGATTGGGATTTGGGTTAAATTTTCCCAAGAGACGTTTAAGATCACCTGGGAAAATGACAGTCAAATTTGCCAGCTCCTCTCTACCTTTTTCCTTTAGTCCTTTCCTTTTCTCCCTCTGTTCTGCTGAGACTTTAATTAAGGATTTTAAGGATGCACATAGATGGAAACTGGAAGATTACCAGATACTAGGGCAGCTCTAGGGAGCAGAGCTAATCTTTTTCTTTCTCATTTGAACAAGTGGTTCCATGGCTAAAAACAAGTTGAAAGGCCATGCATCAAAAGCTATAGATCCACTAAACACCCTTCAGTAACACTCCATAAATTCTAGTTCATTCAACTGAGATTCAAGCTGCTTTAAATTAGCAAAATAATTTTTTTTCAAATTTAAAGTCTTTTTTTCCCCACCTCATAAACCACAATGGCATAAATCTTATATTAAGATCTGCTTTTCAGATGATACTGTTGTAGATGATACTGTTGACTTTTAACATTTACAGCTTTCTTTGTGATTTTTCTGTGAAAAATAACACATCAGATAACTGGAATTTGTTCATCATAAATCATTTTGAAATGATACTGTCTTTCATAGATATGTCTTAAGATAATCCTTAGATATAGCGTGCTTAATAAAGGCTTTTAATGTAGCTGAGGCAGTTCGTGATTCTGTGGTTGGTCATAGTTACAGTTTCTGCTTAAGAGGTCTCTACTTTTCACTTCAGAGACATAAGTTTAAGAGATGATTGTATATAAAAAAAGATTTTGTGGAAGCCTCAGTTGAAAATTCAGTACTCTTCTCACACCATTATGGGGAGAGAATTCTTTATTTCTCTCTTTTACTTTTCTTTATTTCCTTTCTTTACTTTTTTCTTTCTTTTTCTCTCTTTTTCTGCAACTTTAGGCAATTTCATTAAAGACTTTAGGAGAAATTATGGTCTTTACTTAGCAAAGGACTAGGTGCTAGATTATGGCTCATGTTAGTCAAAATTTAAAAACTATTATCTAAAAACATTGCAGAAAAATTCAGCATTTTATGAAAGACTACATTTTGTAATTCCAGCAGGATCAATGTGGTATAATATGTTACTAAATTGCTAGTAAAACAGAATTACATAATTTTTTCAGTATAAATGCAAATATATGTAGTATTACTGCTTGCTGTTCCAACAAATTACAGTCATTCAAAATGAAATGTAATAGGTTTCTTTAAAGGATTTGTGGCAATAATTTTTAAATCTGTATTTGTGAAGAATGAATTGTTCAAATCTAAATATAGGAGAGATAACTTGGCAATCTGTTTATAGACATTTGGACTGAACTTTCACAACAGGAGGGAAATAAAATTAACTTATTCAGATTGTGCTTATGTTTAAGATAAGGGGAAAAAAGTGGTTTCCACTATTAGATCAAGTGTTAACATGTAACCGCAAGAGAGAAATAGTTTCAGAATGTTCTGTGAAAGTAGCAAAAATGGAATGAAAATCTAAATGCGTGATGAAAAGTGAACTATCTCTCAAGGGCAGAATTTTCAAAGAGAATTTACTCTAAAATCTCTTTAGATGTTCAATCTGTAGTATGAACATATAATCTTTTTTTGCTCAGCTTTGAAATTGTACCCATTTAAATCTGCCTTGTGCCATTTTAGAAAGGTCTATACATTTGAGGTGTCTGAGTTATTTCTGGAATTAATGCCAAAGGCAAGATACAAGGTCTTTGAATTTATCTTACAGAAGGTTTGGAGGTTATAATTTTAGAGAGACAGGGAAATGCATAAGCACAAACCAGTTCCCGTATCTTGCTTATGGATTGTTTGGAAGAGACAATTTAGTCTATGTTATTATTCTAGAGAACTTGAAATGACTGCTATGTAAGTTTATTTTTAAATAACTTAATTCAGATTCTCACATATTGAGACTATGAAAGATTTCTCTTCTCATCTCATTCAGGGTGTGAATTTTTAGAACTCTTCCTATTCATCTCATGATATGCTTGGAATTTTCCCAAAGCATGAAGAAGGATGGAGCAAGACTGTCCAAGGTGGAGGAAAGATGGAGAATTAAAGTAGCACATTTCCTATCAAGTAAACTAAATTGACACCTGTGTGGAAACTAAGCCTTCTTATCCTTTCAAAATAGCCCAGAATTGTCTGTTTTATAACATAGTGCCTCCTGTTTCTACTTTGTATTGAAATATATTTAGTGTAGAGAATTAAATATACATAACTGCCTTTAAATTAACATCAGAGAGATATTTAAAAATTGTTTTTAAAGGTGGATTTTTCCCCCTTACTAAAGTGAATAACATTCACAAGCCTACAAGCTATTATGCTAAATAGCTGTGTGATTCTCTTCTGAACTAATGGCACCTAAGGGTATTGCTTGAAACCTGTTTTAATAAGCCACCTCTCATCTCATTTTTTCTAGGTTTTCCTCACTGTAGGCAGGACCCCTCAATAGTTCTCTTCACTCTTGAAGTAAAATCGTTTTTTTCATTAATTTAACTCATTCACTTAGGTGTTAGTTAAGTAAGTAAGAATTCAGGAATTTATTTGCTCATCTGTGCATTAAAATAAAACAAAAGAATATTGAACAACTACTCAAAATGGTGTGTAGTTCTGGGTGCTTGGGGGAATTCATTAATGACTAGCACGTGCCTCTTTTGAATAGCTTGCAGTGTACCAGAAGGTGCAATATGTGTGTGTGTGTGTTTTTAAACTATAATACAAAGAAAAAAATAGAGCTTCAGGAGAAAAGAGGACTATTACTTAAGTTCATGAGAAGAAGAAATTAGCTACATACTAGTTTAATATTTCATTTCCATTAACCTCTCCAACTTGCAACCAGGAATCATTTCAAATAGATTATTTCAGGAGAAAAAAGATGTACAATTGGTTGCTTAAGAGAGATTTTGTTTATCTAGCACCTTCTGAATAATTCTGGACTACAGGCAGCTTTATCTGTTTCTAGGTATTGACACCCAGATATCTTCCTGCCTTCCTCACAAATCAGCTTCCTCTCATGTGTGGTGCAGGAGGAGTAGAGAAGACAGTTCCATCTGGCCGGCTCTCTTCAGTTCCCTTTAGGGTCATGCCTTTTATCAACAGCTGCTCCTAGCAGTTTTCTTAAGGTTACCTTGAAAATCTACAAAATTTGTTTTATTGTACATATGGAATAATTTCAAAAGAGGATTATATAGTAGTATAAAAATATTTTAAAACTTGATAAATAAATAAGACTTTCCTCAGTGTCACAGAGAAGATACCTAAATACCTTCCCAAGATGCTCTCATGAGAATTTCTCAAGTCCCAGTTGATTCTACGTCCTTGAGATCCTTGCCCTCTCTCCAACATTTTCAGTTCTCTGTGATAATCTCCAACCGCCTTTTCCTTTAATTGTCATCCCATTATCAGTAATGCTCCCATTCTCTGCTTGCAACTCCCTCCTCACATTCGTCCAGTCTGAGGTCTTTATCTGGAGAAGAGCCTCTAGGGCCCTTAGCATGGTCAGAGACAGAGTTGAAACCTTAGACCTTATTGTAGTCTTTGGTTTGTTTACCCTGGCCAATTGTTCACATTGGCCAATTGAACCAATGTGAATGGCACCTTAGACCTTATTGTAGTCTTTGGTTTGTTTACCCTTTGGCCAATTGAACCAATGTGAATGGCAGACACATTTATTAAACTATAACATGCTAAAGGTCAACATATTCACCTCTCCCAAATACAAATATTAATTTTCAGGGACAGCAAACTCCAAACCCATACCAAGAAATGAAATGTTTCCTTAATAAACAAGTTCTATTTTCCTTCCCATGGAGTCAGTAAGCTTTTGCTGAGTGATGAATCGTACCAAAACTTAATGGCCTATAACGTCAACTGTCTATTTAGCTTAGGATTCTATGTGCTGGTAATTTGGTTGGGGTTATATCATCACTTGGCTCCCAAGTGTAGCTGACTATATCTCGCTCTTGTGTCTACTTTCAGGCAGAAACTCAACTAGGGCACAGTTCATGATGGCTTCATTCATATGTCAGGTGATTGACTCATTGTTAGCTGGGGTGACAAGACTGCCTAGTCCAGGTGTCTCTCATTCCCTAGGACACCTGCTCATGTCATCCACACAGGCTCACATCATCCACACACCTACTCACATCATCCAACAGACTTATTTAGTGGGGCTTATTCATGTGGCATCTGAGTTTCCCAGAGCAATAAGAAGGCAAGTCTGAAGTGCAAAGCACTTTCAAACCTCTGCTTATGTCACATTTGCTGAAGTACCATTGAGCAATGTAAATCATATGATCAATCTAGATTTAAGGGGTAGAGAAATACGTACCACCTATTGATGGGAGGATCCACCAAGTTATTTGGCAAAGCTATGGATATGGGAAGGAAAGGATTTGTGGCCATTTAAAAAATCCATAAGACCTATTTTTGTGCAGAGTAGAAATTGGTTGTTCCTGCTTAGAACCTACCAGAGTAAGAAAGGGACTACATTGTGCTACAATGGCTGGCCCTTCTCTAGTCCAAGAAAGACAATGAGTTGATAGTTCTTTACTTCCCCACAAGTCTCCCTCTAACCATGAGGAATGAATGATGTTGAGGAAAAGAGAATTACTTATTTTTTCCCATTGCCATTGGTATTGATAGAGCCAAATCTAGAGACAATAAAAATGTTAAGACCAAATAAAATAGCATGATTTTATCATGCTTTAAACTATGGGCTTAGTGTACAGAAGAGTTGAAGTTACTATTTAGCTACGTAAAACAACCACTCAATTGTTGTTGCTGCTGTTTTACCAGTTTTTAACTTATTTGAAAATATCTAGACGAGACATAGATCTTTAGCCAAAAAGATATATCAGTAATGTAGAAAGCTGACACAATTTGAAAGATTTAAAAACTCCTTGAGTTAAGATATTATCTCCCAAAATACCTACTAAATGTATTTCTAGAGAGTGGGTACCAAGGAAATAAAATCTGTAAACAGAAAGCAAAACTTTGATACAATGTTTTCCAGTACAGAAATTTTATGAAGGAGGTTGAAGGAAAATATAATGATATATGACATTGGGGTGTCTAAGTCAGAAAGTAGTATGAGTGTTGGATACACATGGAATTTTCAGAAAGGGGAAGATGTTGAAATATATATCACTTACTTGATATTCTGCCTAGCACCTGGCTGCTCTTGTGTAATCAAATCCTGCATGCATATTTTTGCTTAATTTGGTATTCAAGTTTCACCTTTCAAAAATAATTTGTGACATTAATATAGTAAAAATTATTGCCAAATTGCATCAAAATATGCAAACTTTATTAATGAAATGACTTTTTTTTACCATGTTTTTTCTTTTAATTAAAGAATAGGATTAACTGCATTTGTCTTACATAATTTTTTAAAAGGAAAAATCTGAGGAAAAATTTATGTGACATACTTTTATTGATAAATAGTCCAATAAAACTTCTCAGTAAGAGCCAGGGTAGGATGGCCAGAATCTGCACTTTATAGATTTGTATTTCCCTTCACTCATGTCATTATATGAAAAACTACAAAACATTGACTACACAATGACAGTTAGAAAACGCATATGTTGAGTTAATAAGGTTTGTGGCTAATATTCTTGCTGTTTATAATCTACCAGAGTCCATGCAATATATCCCACAGATATGTATTTAAATAGGTGACTAGAAAACTGAACAATTGAAGTTGGGAAGTTATAAGTGCATTTTATGGGTTTTTTGGTGCGAAAGTCACATTCTACATGCATGTTTAGACCACCTGGGATGGGGTCAAATGACATCTTTCTGAAAGAGAGAAGGGTTTATAGAAGAGATGGTATTTCATGAGTTTTTTTCTGTGAAAGAAAGGGGAGATTTGGGTCATCTGACAACACTCTAGGTTCTTTATTCTTCTGATATTATTGGTGGTTTGAAAATAGCCTTCATATTATTTTTTTAGTATAAAAAATTTTCCCTAGTTTCATTGAGATATAATTGACATATAACTATGTATAAGTTTAAGGTATACAACATAAAGATTTTATAGACATATATATTATGAAATGATTACAAAAATAAATTTAGGCCTTTCATCTTAGTACTGAATTCTTGCTATCTTTATATTGGCATTAGACTGAAAATGGGTATATTATTAGATAATTGGAAGATACATAGATAGTTATAATTGAAACTAATTTTGTTTGTATTTTCTTCTTTCTGTTTACTTCAGTACAAATATATACAGATCTCAGACACCCTTTGTGGGCATTCTAAGTCAGAGAAGGCTCTTTTTACAGAAAATGTGCAGACCACCCAGCCACTGAGACGTTTTATGTTCTAGGATCTAGTTTCCTCGTACATCTGTAGGCAGCTCATGCTTTTATCTTCTCAGCTAAATTAGTTCCTGCATGTTAAAAAAGGGGAAGTGGTGAACTGCCCCCACGGAAGGCTTTATTTGGTTTTTAAAAGCGGGTTTGTTACAATCCTGCTGTGGTTATTATAGGAGACAATTTTAGCACTTTGAGCTATGTGTTTTTCAGAGGAAGTGTTTAAAGAAGAATTTTGCAAAATGTTGAAGGTTAACATTTCAGCCCTGCTAGTTGTTAAAGGTCAGGATATGTTTTATGATTAAGTCTGAGAGAATTCTTGGGTACTGTGAGTGACAGGAATTAATAAGGAAATATAGCACAGTGCATGCATTTCCACACTTTCTTGTTCCTACAACTTACTTTTTAACATACACTACTGAAAATGCTTTGTTTCATTTTTCTTCACTGAATACTTTGTTGGAAACAACACAAAGGACTTTCCCAAGTGTTAGTGGGTGGCAATTTTATGTAACAACAGCAGCCTAGTGTTACACTAGTGAAAGAGGGCACTGAGAAATGTCTCGATCTTTCTTAAATTATGGATCTATGTGGCTCGTATTTCCACATATGCAGAATCCTTTGACACAATACAATAGTGCTGCTTGTTTAGGACACATGATTGGAGTAATCTATTTGTTGGTATGGTGAGGTAATAACTTGAAATCTCATACGTTATAAAAAAATCTGGATACGCAAATTGGTATTTTGACAATGAAAGGGATACTAGTTAGTCTAATATGAAATGAGTTTTATAGTTTTTAATTGTGTCTTTAAAATCATTACTTTGATTTGTAAATTGACTTTTTGGTTTTTCCCAAGGAAGCAGTTGTTTTGATACCATGTTGAGAAATCATACGTAAAACCATATCACTGCTTCAGTCCCTCAAACATGGCAGGTGCTCAGTTAACGATGTAGAACATATTATAGCTAAACAACTCATAGTGTGAAGGAGATGTTAATTATCTATAAGAAAATATTAAATATCTATTAGGCCAAAATGTCTTTCCAAAAGAATAAAAGAAATTGGAAAGAACTTAAAAATGTCAGTAACTGATAATCCTTTCTCAAGGATCATCTGAAGAGACCAAAAAGGCTAATTATCACACATAGCATCTCCATTTCAGAAATATTAATTGAGATGACAGATATTTGCCAATAGTCTTTTTTAATCAGGTAAAAATGAATTCTCCTAATAGTTACCGTATTACACTTAATAAGGTCTTGTTATGGGACAGTGTGCTAAGTGACTTAGAGATCTCATCTTAATTAATTCTAACAACAACTGGATGAGGTAGATAATAAAATTACTTTCATTTCACAGATGAGGCAATTAGAACATAGGGCAATTAAATAACTTTCTTGGCTTTGAAATAATAAGTAAAGAAGCCAGGATTTGAACCCAGGCACTAAACATTGCATTATATGCTAGAGTACTTAAAAAATTAAGTTTATATGTTCTGGTAGAGAGCACATGGTTAGTAGCTGTTGTCAACTTTGAGATCCTAGTACTGAATCTCATTCCATGCTCTGCAGAGCTCATAATTGTCACTGATTAAGCTTGTGCTCACTCCCTTTACTTTGCAGCAGAATCTCATTTCTGTGCTGGTTTGTACAGAAACCTAATTTTTGTTTTTATTACTTTGTTCTCTGCTACCTTCTTACTCTCTTCCTTCTACCACCCCCAACTTGGAACTGTATAGATTAAAAAGCAGAATTTTATATCTGCTTTAGTTAATTTTTTTTTCCCAATATAACACTTTCCTTAGCAACTCAAACAACTGGCATTTTTCAAGAAGTGTTTATTACAAGTGTTTTTATTGTTTTTGTTGTTTTTAAATAGAACAGAGAGTGCCAACAAAGTCTCCATCCCTGCAGAGACTAGGAGGAGAGCAAACATTTTATGTGTACAGGATAACGTTTATGTTAGAAGGCAGGAGAAATAGTACCTGTCAGGTTGCCTCTATTTCACTAATTAGTAATTGTAGGCTTATGTGTTGCAAACCTCTCTTTAAGGCAGGCTTTTTCCAACCGCTGTTCTTGTCACTTAGTATTGCTTTTACTTCTGTTGCCTCCCCAGCCACAGACCACATTCCAATAGCTCAGCAGATTCCAACTATGGTTGGCTCCACCTCAGATCCTCCTTCTCTATCTCTAATCTCTCAACACATAACTCAAGATTCAGCATCCTGCTTTCCAGTTGTGACTTTTTAATCCACTGCCCCCACTTCCTGTGTCATTCCATTATTTTCAAGTCTATCAGTGATAAAAATATCGTTTATTCACTATCGTAATTTTTACGTTTAGTTTTATTTGTGTTTGTTTCACATAACAGTCTAGCTCCTCGGAACTAGAATGTTGTTTTCTTTAATACCAACGAGGGATAGTTTTGAGTGCCAATAGTTACTGCTTTGAATTATAATAAATATGAAAAGTAAATCAGAGTGCACCACACCCGTGCCCCTCTGCCTCTACCCAAGTCCCCACTTCTCAGCCTCTCCATATCTCTCAGTAGTTTTCTGGTAGTCATGTATAGGCATCTATGTATTTATAAAGGATTGTTGGAGTTATATTTGATATGTTTGTTTTATTCTTCTGTTATCTAGTCTGTCGTCTCCTTTTTCAATGCTTCCCAAATTCGTCTTTTCTTTTTCAAGTATCTCACTATTGGTCAGATCCTTATGATAACATACCTTAATTATAGATTTTGAGTTAGGGCTAAAATGCATGAATTAACTCATCTTTCCCCAAACCCAACCTGCACAGCTTCCTAAAACATCCTTTCTGTTGTGTCACCCACAGTTATAGAAACTATAATGTCATCTTGACCTATCAATTTCAAGTTCCTCACCCACATATACAAGTCTGGGACTACCTGAACTATACAAGTTTATTTTTCTTTGCTTCCTAATATATGCAGTCTACTTTGCCCAGGCAGATTTCATTCATTCTCTCTCATACACCACACTCATTCCTATCTTTCTTCTTTGATTAAGTTGTTTTTGGGAATTGAAGATGTCTTGGCTATTATGCTTTGCTTATACTCCAATTAGATTTCCCTGTATCATTCATGAAACATTGCCTAGACATTTAATCCTATTAGGAAAAATATACAACTTTCTTTCCTAAATGCCCATTGCAAAAATTTTATTCTGTAATTTAACTCTTAATTGTTTGCAAATTATTCTGTTTCTTTGCTCTCTTCAACATTAACTTACTTTTTAGATTAGAGGTAATTTCCTTATGTTTAGATATTATTAAGTGTTCAAGAAGCATTCTGGTTCAAAATTCTATCATGGTCCTCATTATCAACAAAGCACTTCTGCATTTTGAGAACAGGAAACAAATGGTCAACTTCCAAAGGCTTGGGTTGATCTTTGCTAAGTGACAAAGAGATTCTGGGAAGAATTCTAAATCTTAAGTTGTCTTTCATTTTTTCTGCTTCTGAAATAAATGGTACTTACTGTTAGCAGCAACTTACAGATTTCTCTGTTCATATCAGGAAATACTTTGTAAGAACAGATTCATGTTATTTTTAAAAAGAGCTTCAGCAAGTCATATGCTTTGTTTGCCATAAGTTCAAAAGTGAGAAGGACCTTCTCTTGATTTCTTAGTGCCTAGTTCCAGGCAACCGAAATACATCGAAGTGGTTGAAAGGACAGAGCATAACTTGAGCTCCCTCCTGATCATCTGTGCAGTATATTCTCACCATTGAAGGCAACTGGTCTCCTGGCTTTGTTTCCTGCTCACTAGACCGCCTGGTCGATGGGCTTAGGGTGTGACTTTACTCATTTCCTTTTTGTCACCTCACAAAGCTCTGGTTTGTTTGGTTTATCTAAGACCTCTGTGCTACCTAGCTAAGCCTGGCTTCCTGTGCTGTTCACTGTGTCTCCATGGTCCCAGCTCAGCTGGAAGAAAATCAACTGATGGTCTGAAAGTCCACCAAGTTTTTAACGACTTCCACAGACTTCTCACTTTTCCTTCAGTGTTGGCAACTGCCAGGTCAGAGAAGAAGGCAGTAAGAGTGATTCAAATATTTAGATTTTAGCATAATAAAAATGACCAACTTTTCGGTGGATGAAACTGCAGGGGGTAAGGGAGAGAGTGGAAATTCTAGGGCAGAGCACTATATTCTATTGTGTGTATGTGTTTGAGTTTACAAATACTTCCCATTACCTTATGTGAGGGAAGTAGGAGAATTTTGGATCTGGAGTAAGCCAGATATCTGGATTTGGAAAGGATAGTGGTGAGCCCATAGTAAATATTAGGAACAGATGGAGATTTAATAGTGAAAAAGAAATAGCTTTTTAAAAGAAGAATGGAGGACCTATTTCTCGTGAACACTGAATGTAGACGATCCTTTCTCAACCAAGCAGGGACTCTGCAAGAGAGAGTTCTTTAAAATTTGTGGACCTTGTGGAGGATCATTTCATTAGGAGGGAATTTTCAGATGTCTTCCTTACAATTACATCTCTGAAAGGCGTGGATGCAAATTCAAGAGATATGGATGAGGCCTGTAGATATGATGGGACAGGCTTATATAATTTTTTTTTGTGGTGAGGGGTGAATAGTTAACCTTCTGAAAACAGTGCATACCATCCAAGGGCAAGAAAAAACCACTTGCGAGTAACCCATGTCTGTGAAAGCTCTGAGGTTCACCATAGACCTTGGAATGAAAGCTTGAGAGTCTGTATCAGTTTACATGTTAATTGGTAGAGCCACTGTGGAAAGCAGTATGAAGGTTCCTCAAAAAATTATAAATAGAACTACCATATGATCCAGCAATTTCACATTTGGGTACATACCCAGAGATGATGAAGCCACGATCTTGAAGAGGTATCTCTGCATGCCCATGTTTTTTGCAGCATTATTCACAATAGCCAAGACATGGGAACAACTCAAGTGTCCATTGACAGATGAATGGCTAAGAGAAAATGTGAGACAGACAGACACACACACACACACACACACACACACACACACACACACACACTGGTATATTATTCAACCATAAAAAAGAAGGAAATCCTGCCATTTGTAAGAACATGGATGGACCTTGAAGACATTTGTTAAGCGAAATAAGTCAGGTAAAGACGAATACTGTATGATCTCACTTATTTTATATGTAAATGAAAAAAATGAACTCAGAGAAACAGAATAGAATGGAATGAGTAGATGTTTGTCAAAGGGTACAAACTTTCAGTTATAAGATGAATAAGTTATGGGAATCTATATACAGCATGCTGACTACAGTTAACAATATTGTATTGTGTAGTTGAAAGTTGCTATGAGAATAGTGCTTTAATGTTCACCATAACAACAACAACAACATAATGGTAATTATGTGAGGTAAAAAATATATTAACTAATTTTATTGTGGTAAACATTTCATACATATGTGTATCAAATCATCATATTGTACACCTTAAACTTATATAATGTAATACGTCAATTACATATCAATAAAGCTGGGGAAAGCTGAAGTGAGTCTGAGGTAACTGTCAAATAGTGCTGCTTGTTTACTTTTGCTTTGCCACCACATACACTTGCCCCCACACTCATACTACTATTATGTAGTATTACATATAATATAAATAGTATATAAAATATAATTATTTAGTATTTTAATGCATCATCAAAAATACACAATAAACACTCTATATTTTAAAAAATTGAGAATGAGAACAAAATGTCCAGAATAAAGACATTGATATATATTCTTAGAATTTTTGAAGAATGACTTGGTGGTTTGGGGTATTAAACTGAATATAGATTTTAAGACTACTTGACATTACAACCTTCTCAAAGAATAATCAGGGAATTCCATTTCTCAAAGTAGTTGGTGAAACAAAAGCTGAAAATTCTCCCATACATTCTGAAATTTTCTATACAAAAATGTCTACATTTTCTATACAAGGAATATGCATTCTCTAATTCTTATGCTTTTTCATATTTTAATTAAGTTACAGCTATAAATCCTGACATGAATATAGATAATAAATTATCCAAATTCAAAGAGTGTAAGCATAATATGAAATGAGCTACTAATTTTTGAAAAATGTATTTTTTAAAGAGTATGAATTTAATCTAAAAAATTTTTTAAATTTAGATTGGCTTCTAGTTTCAGTTCAGTATTTCACAATGAAAAAGTTAATGAAAAGCAAAATGAGAATTGGTAGTCAAAAAATAATTTTTTTCTAAAATATTTTACCCTTAAAAATATTTGACAAGTAATAATAATCTTAAGTTTTCTAAAATACCCCTCTTCCAAATTGGGCCCTTTAGAAATTGTAGTGGCTCACGAATTCTCCAAATTTAAAAAAAAATGACTTGAGAAAAATAATTACATGGAAATATATCAGTATAGTGTCAGAGATTCATTTCTACAATTAATGAAATATTTATAACTAGCACTTTGAAGGGGGAAATTTTCTTACAGGAGTACCTTGTGTTGGAAGGTGTAATCTCTGGAACAAAATTCCTAATTTCAAGTCCTATGTCAGCTATTTACCAGCTGTGTGACCTTAGACAAGTTACAGACATTTCTGTACGTCAGTTTACTCATCTTAAAAGTGGGGATAAAATAGAACTTATTTCAAGTGGTTGTTAGGAAGATGAAATGAGGTCATATAAAGTACTCAGAACATATCCCAGGCACATAGGGAGTTTTATGTAAGAGTTAGGTGTCATTGTTATTGAAGCACACAAGTTGCAAACTAGCTTACTGCAGGCTGCTTGCAACATTTTTTTCAACATTTAAGTATCAGAAGAATGATATAGATTTTTACCTTCTCCTAGCAAATGAAAAAAATCTGGCCATATGGCAGCAGGGTTAGTGGTCATAAATAACCCTTATCACTCCTGGGCCTACTTCTCCTGTTCTGTTCAAGTTCACATTCATTCTTGCAACCCTGGGTGAAGCCACAGTTCCTTCAAGGCCAAGAACATTTATGCAGCAGGACGTGCTGATGGGAACACCCAGGACTGAATTCTTGCTCTCCCCTGACCTTTTGAAATTGAGCACTTAAAAAAATATATGTAAAAATGCCAAAGTTTAAAAAAAAGTCAGTGAAGACTATATCAAATTGTTTCCATAAGATCTATAAATGTCTTGAGAATGTCCTTTTCTTTTTTCTTTTCTTTTCTTCTTCTTTCTTTCCCTTCTTGCCTTCCTTCTTTCCTTCCTTCCTTTCTTCTTTCCTTCTTTCCTTCTTTCCTTCCTTCCTTCCTTCCTTCCTTCCTTCCTTCCTTCCTTCCTTCCTTCCTTCCTTCCTTCCTTCCTTCCTTCAAATTGCAGGTGAGTTAACCACAAGATAGTTCCCAGTAACAGCTATTATCCTTACTCATTTGTCCATTTTTAAAGCTCCCTTTGTTTCTTTACCTTTGCTGTGCTTAATTAAAGTGACACTTCTTTTTCATGTTTTATTATTATTTTTTTGTTGCTGTTTGTTTTCCCAGTAGGTAAGATCCATTAGCCATTTAGTCCAACAGAAAAAGAGCAACTATGAAAATAAATCCTGTCAGGGAAAACATCAATATTGAAATACTTCATTTTCACACCATTAAAAATGTTGTTTTAGCCCATGAAACTCTGAATATCTAGATCCTCTAATGATAAGCACATCACTCATAGATCTGGCATTATTTAATTTACCTGAGCAAATAAGACAGTTTTCAGGCTCCTTTCCTTTCATCTGAAAGAAATAGTTCAAATATTTGTGGTTACATATGCATTAACACCCTGATGTTAAGGTGATAAAATTCTCAGATTTTTCTAAACTTATACTGTGTTTTTATTATATATAAGATCTTAACAGAGACAGCATTTGCTTTAATCAGTGACAAAATGTCACTCAGACTCCTAGGTTGACTCATTTTAAAACTTACTTTAGAAATGTGTTACAGTGTTATGCATTAAATTACAGATTTAGATGATATTCTTTATGGTTTCTCTGAATTGCAAGAAATAGGTATGATAAAATGTTATGCATTTCAGTATATTCTGCTTCAGGTTGTCAGTTGATCATTTAATAGTAAAGTTGGGTTTTTTTCTTTATACGTGATATTCAGATTAATTTTGAAGTTGATCATTTAATGGTAAACTTGTTTTTTTTCCTTTATATGTGATATTCAGATTAATTCTGAAGCTGACATTTTTTCACCTCATGGAATACATTCACTGCTTCAGCTTACCATAAATTGTTTAATCTCTTCATACTCGCCTTTAAAAAAAAATCTTTAAATTTATAACTACTGTCCTGAAATATCTCAGGAAACTTAATCCATTTTGACATATAAAAATATACTAAAACTTTACTCAGGGGAATCATTTCTCTGACACATCTCTAAAAGTATGAATTTTCAAACTCGGAGACATGTAGAAAGGTAGACAAAGGTATTATTTTTATTGTTCGGCTTCTATTTTTAATTAAATTATTATTTTAGTCATTCTAAAATAAATTTTAAAATGTAATCAATAGACAATAAAATCATCTTTCAAAAATTGTTAATTGTAAAAAAAATTTTCAAAAAGAACCATATAAATATGTGTAGTCTGCAAAGCCTGCCTTCTATACTAGCTAGCACAGTTGCTGGAACATAGGAGCTACTTCATATATGCCTGCTGAATGATTTATTTTATTTTGTATACTATCCAAGATGCTTAGTTGTTTAGAGAAATATTTTATAAGATGGTTTTACATTCAAGGACTCATAAGACCATAAACTTTGGAGAACTCTATAGGCCAGTCTCAAATAAATAGATTTGACTCCAATGTCATGCTATTTTTTAGTCATGGGGGTATCTGCCATGCAAAGAGCAGCCAGAGGAGGATGAATAAATAGTATGTGTAAGGGACTTGGAAAACCTTAAATGGGAAAGAGAGAGATGTATTATATATGTTTAGTGTGGAAACGAGAACGGTAGGAAGAACATCCTATCTTTAAATATTTGAATAATGACTAAGATATCCTTTCTCCAGCAAAAAGTTCCACAGTAGAATAAAGAAAACACATACTTGTTACAACATAATGAAATAAGCTCTAGTGGAGTCCTCTGAGTTAGAGAAAAGGTCAGTGACTGCTCTGCTTGGAGGGGTTGGTGAGAGTTGATCAGGGAGATTCCCCAAAGAGGCTATCTTTGCGCATAGTTTCAAAGGTGAGTAGGTGTAGAATGATTCATATCATGACACAGCCCACCTCTGAAGAAAGCTCTGGGATAAAATCAAGAGTATTTCTCTTTAATGGCAAACTATCATGTTTGCACAAGAGAGTTATTTCTGTCACTTGATCTACATTGCTCACTTCTGAGCTGTGGCATAATGTAGCATGCAATGGCTAAAATGTATGAAGTATTTTTTAAACTGTTGACTTACAAGTGAATTATTGGACAACGTTTTTCTTTTTTTGGTTTAGCAATAATTCAGCTGATTCTATTCATGATTATCTATTCTTGGTGATAATTTTTTTTAAGGAAGGTGAGCAATTCTGTGAGATTTTAAAAAGTGTTTATAATA
This sequence comes from Pteropus alecto, assembly GCF_000325575.1. Classification (NCBI taxonomy): domain Eukaryota; kingdom Metazoa; phylum Chordata; class Mammalia; order Chiroptera; family Pteropodidae; genus Pteropus; species Pteropus alecto. Next base: position 18,302,226 of record NW_006436298.1, on the reverse strand, counting down.
GGTGGCTAAGCATTCTTATATTTTTATTAGAAAAAGAATTAAACTTCATATTTCTAAGCAATATTTTCACCTAGATAACTTTTTCTTTGTTTTATTTTATTTTTAAGATTGCAAACAAAAGATCTCCAAAGAATTCACTACTTTCTTCCATATCAAATTGACAAGCTTCATTTGTTTGGAATTTTATTGTGTTAAGTACTTAGCTATTCAGTTTTTTTAAGATCCTGAAAATAATTTTTAAAAATTAGCAGAAATTGGTTACTAAGTGAAACTGTGGATTATGCTTCTCTGAAGATATTTAAAAATACAATATCTATCTGGGCAAGTTGAGAGATGATCTGCCTGATTCTAGAAATGAGTTAGTTGACCATTTATTCACTCATTCATTCATTCATCCAGGAATTACTTTTTGAGTGGCTATTACTTACAAAACACTGGAAGGTCTCATTATTTACAAAATGTTATAAACATGCATACAAAAAAAGGAGCTAGTTCTTTCAGCATTTATATTTCAAGTCACCTCAGAAAGCAGTGCAATTTAGGAGAAAGCGTACAGCTTTAGAGTTAGCCTGGTTTAGGTTTGAATCTGGGCTCTGCTACACAGTAGCTGTATAATTTTGACAAGTTACTCAATGTCCTGATTTTGAATATCAAACAAGATAAAACCTATAAATACCTATAACAATGTCTAAAATGAGTAGCCATTCAATAGCCAGCATCACAGCCATGCAAACAGGCACAATTAATTTAAAAGATTAGCTTATTTGCTATTTTGGAAGCATTATGAAATGTTGACCAATAAATAATAATGATTGTTTATAATTATTCAGATTTAAACAGTTTGAGTAAAAATTCATAAATGTTTACACCTTAAAAAGGCAGTTCTGGGTGTGACCAAAGTAGACTGCTTTTGACATTAGGGAAAAAATTGTTAATAGTGTTAAATACCATTAAATTTGTACATTTTAAAAATTTTATGTAAAAAAAATAGTTCTTTATTTTCCACTTATGTGGATGAGAAAAAAGAAATACAAGTAAGTTTAATAGATTCTTGTTATTTTCTTTAGTAATTTCTATAACTTATGAAACCTCATCATTAAACTTTATAACTCTTTTTCCTATGTGTTAAGAGTTCACTTCTCTATATTTCTCAGATATTCAGTTTCAGATATTTTGTGCATTATTTTCTGCCTTTCACCTTTTACCTTTCATAACATTTGTGTGGAAATAACATTTATAAAGTATTATTGTGCTGTAGTCATATATGTCCTTTTCCTTCTGTGTTGATAATTGAGCTATGACAAGAAAATAATTATTAGACCAATATTCTTTTGTCTGACAAGAGGCTATAGAATCAAACTAGGGTTTAAAGTGGTCTAAAAAAATCTTGGATCACGTGGGTCCTGGTCATTTCAAAACTATAGAATCTAGTGTAATAAATTGGAAACATTTGATTATGGAAAATAAATCTGGGTTTACTCTAAAACTGACTTGGCCTTATTCTTGGGTCCTAACCTATCCTTGGACTCTCCTTCAGAGAAACCAATTCTTTAAATGTGTATTCCTAGACCTAATATCATAATCTTTGTACTGAAGGATTGTCTACATTTATTAGGATTTCCAGAGATCTCTCCTGATAGAGGAATATCCTGGAGTCCATGAACCACTCTCAGTGGTTTTGTTGGGCAGCTGTAGGGCATTTCAGCTTTGCACTTTCCATTGGTAACATCTGCTTTTCTCATATGTTTCAGTTATATGGAAAAGATTTCTAGAGGATGTCAAATGCCCTTATTCCTTTCCTGGATATTTTTTAAAGTATATTTTCAAACTTCCCCACTAATTAAATTCTTCCTTTTCCTTTTCCTGTTTAAAAAATTCATTGTGTTGTACAAAATGGAAGCCTTGATTTCAGGGAAATGGGCTACATTATCATTTACTCCTTGAGCTGTCAAAATAGGAAGTGATTCCACCAAATAAGAAAAGAAATATGCATGAAATCTGTACTCTTTTAGAAAATACAGTCAGCCAAGTTCAATGTGAGGTAGAGTTTGAAGGCTGTGAAGAGGTAGGAAAGAGACCAGAACATAATAGCCTATTATTTATATGTAGATACTTGATCTTTGCCTATCAATTTTTAAAATTATGATTCATTTACAATTGAAATATATTGAAAACCTTCTAAAAGTCAGGCCTGATCTTCCCATATTTGCTGCCTCGCTTGTTAACCACTGTTCTGAATGGATTTCCATAATTATCCAACTTTAGGACGTTCACTATATGTTTCTCTAAATAGAAACTGGTCATAATGGTGTCTCCTTACAATCTGTATCAGCCATTTTAAAGCAAGATTAGCCTTTAAATTGCCATTGTAAATTATAAAAATTTCAGGATCTGAATATTAACTTTTCTCACATTTGAATGAATGTTCTTTATAAAGAAATCATCAAACTACTAAGTTTTTGCACAATGAAGGAAACCATCAACAAAACAAAAAGACAACTTTATGAATGGAAGAAGATATATGCAAATAATATATGTGATAAGGGGTTAATATCCAAAATATTTAAAGAACTCTTATAACTCAACATCAAAAAAATAAACACCCATTAAAAAGTGGGCAGAGGACCTGAATAGACATTTCTCCAAAGAAGACATATGGATGGCTAATAGACATAAGATATTCAATATCACTAATCATTAGAAAAATGCAAATCAAAACCACAATTGGATGTCACCTCATACCTGTCAGAATGGCTATTATCAAAAAGTCAATAAATAACAGTGTTGTCAAGGATATGGAACAAAGGGAACCCTTGGGCACTGTTGGTGGGATTGGTGCTGCCACTACAGAAAACACTATGAAGGTTCCACAAAAAATTAAAAATAGAACTACCATATGACCCAGCAATCCTATTCCTGGGTATTTATCTGAAGAAAATAAAAAGATATATGCATTCTTATATTTATTATTATTTATATGGATAAAGAAGATGTGGTACATTTATGCAATGGAATACTATTCAGTCATAAAAAGGAATGAAATTTTGCCATTGGTGACAACATAGATGGACCTAGAAGGTATTATGCTAAGTGAAATAAGTCAGACAAATGCCATATAATTTCACTTATATGTGAAATTTATAAAACAAAATAAATGAACAAACAAAACAGAAACAGACATAGCTACAAAAAAACAAACTGATGGTTGCCAGAGGGGAGGAAGGTTAGGGAATGGATGAAAAAGGTAAAGGGGAACAAGAGTACAAACTTTCAGTAATCAAATAAATAAGTCATGGGATGTAATTTATAACAGGGAAAACAGTCAAAAATATTGTAATAACTTTGCATGGTGATAGATGGTTACTAGACTTATTGTGGTGATCATATTGTAAGGTATATAAATGTTGAATTACTAAGTCGTACACCTGAAACTAATGTATGTCAATTATAATTTTAAAAAAGAAAGAAGGATCAACCAAATGTCAATCAGTATATGTCTAATGGGTAACATGCTTAAACTTATTTTTAAGAAACAGAACTGACATGATGTCAATTTAATAACAGATTCCATTTCAGCCCTAACCATCACATGAGGAATTGGTAAAAGCCAAGTGTAGTTCATTTTGATATATGATACATCTACCATATCTTATATTTAAAATGCAACTTTTGTTTAGGAAACTAGCTGAGTCTTCAAAGAGTTATCATTCAGTTATTCATAGTAATAGAAATGATTTTCAGGGCCTCCATCTTCTGATATGGTTTATTAGTTTTTACAAATTATATATAATATATGGATGCTAGTATAGGTCAAAAAATAAAATGAATAAATAAAAAAGCAGTAATTCTCCACCCTTCTTGAAATAGCCAATCATAATTTGATGTGTATCATACCAAACAGCTTTCTATGCTCTTAAAGACATATATTTATTATTTTATATAATCAGTTATGTGTGTTTGTGGTGTGTGCATGTGTATTATATCATTTATTTCCTTTTGAGTTTTTTTTTTTTTTTTACAAAAATGGGTGTCATAGACATTCTATAAGGACAATACAAGCAGATGTAACTTACTTTTTTAATAGCTGCATGATATTCCATATTATAGACATACCAACTTCCTTCTGATGATAATCGGCCTGTCTCTAGATTATTGTTACTACAACCAATGCACAGTAGAGCATTTTGAGGCTAATGCTTTAAAATTCAAAGATATATGTACACACATATGTATGTATGTGTATGTATGCATATATGTGTCTACATACATACATAAAACATGTAGTATATAACTAAAAATGTCTGAGTGTCATAAAAGGATAAGATCCTGTCTCAGAAAAAAATTTATGCAAAGAGCTTTTTAAAAGATTATTTTTTCTGCAAGACTGATCTTCTCACAGTTTTATTTCCACTTTCTTGATGACCATATTTGCTTAAATTTTATTAAAAATCTTTCTGAAATCATAAACTTAAGATGCTTATTCCTTATCAACCATTATTTATCAAAGAATAATGTTAGAAAACATTTCCAGGAGTTGGTTCCTAAAAAAGTCATGTTGAGAATGGCTTAATATTTTCTAACAATCTATTTGAAATTAATTTTTAAAATTTTAATGATTTATTTCACTAATTTTATAGATATGGAAGTTATATTAATATATAACCTGAAGAGAAACTGAATTTTCATGAATAAAAATGTAGAACACCAAGTAGTTCAGTAGACTTTTGCCTAGAATTTTCAAATTTTAAGTGGGTTTTCATATTTTATTTCACTATATGACATGTATTCAAGTTGGATGAATGTGACAGATGCTACACTTATATTTACTGCAAAATTACCCAGTAGCAATTTATAATTCAGCAGTCTTCATTATACAGTAATCTCCCTCTTATCCATGATTTTGCTTTCCAGGGTTTCAGTTACCACAGTCAACTGCAGTCCAGAAATATTAAATAAAAAATTCCAGAAAGAAACAATAAATTTTGAACTGCATGCCATTCTTAGTAGTATGAAAAGGTCTTGTGCCTTACCACCTGATGTGAATCATCTCTTTACCAGCCATGCTGTATATGCTATCCACAGCTTAGTTACTTACTAGCTGTCTTATCGTATCAACTAGTGAGGTATTACAGTGCTTGTATTCAAGTAATCCTTATTTTACTTAATGATGGCCCCAAAATGCAAGCACAGTGATGCTGGCAATTCAAATATGCCAAAGAGAAGCCATAAAATGCTTTCTTTAAGTGAAAGGTGAAATTCTCGACTTCATAGGCATTTTACCACTCAACCCCATCACAAGTAGAAGACAGGTGACTATAGTACAATTAAATATTTTGAGAGAGAGCAATCACATTCACATAACTTTTATTATAGTATACTGTTATAATTGTTCTATTTTATTATTATTCTTGTTAATCTCTTACTGTGCCTAATTTATATATTAAACTGTATCATAGCTATGTAAGTTTAGGGAAAAAAAACATAATATATATAGGGTTCAGGACTATCTGTCATTTCAGGCATTCACTGGGGAGTCTTGGTACATATCCCCCATGGATAAAGGGAGAACTAATGTATTAGTAATTTTTTATTATTTGTATGAATTAGCTTATGCTTCTCTTCCTAAGTATTATGGCTTCTCTATGATTGTGGCTTAGCCTATGGCTACCCTTTGTTTTTAATTGGTAATTTGGTAATTCAATACAAAATTAAGCTGTTGGTCCTGATCTTTCATGGATTGCTTCAGTGCCTGTAAATAATGTTCTTTTCCCTTTTTCCTTTTCTAATTATATCAATTCAAAGCACTTAGGCTTAGTTTAAATTAAGGGAGACATTTGAATTGATATAAATAGACTAAACATTTATGTGTACAAATTGGCTAACTATGCTTCAAACATTCATTTATTTTTGTATTTCACCTAGAATATGCAAATAGATTTAGCAGTAATGATTTTAAAAGTTGGATTATATTGGAGCAGTGTCTGGTTAATCTGAAGGAGAAAATGCAGCTGTTATTGATTGGCATGTGTCTACTTTGAAAATAACCAATTTATTTAACAAAAATGAATATTTTTGTCAATAACATCCAGTTTTATTATTGTAAATATCCCTTAAAAATAATTGTTTTCTTGAAAAATGAAGAAACAAAGATCATAAAATATGAGAATTTTATCAGTGGTTAAAACTGTATAGCAAGCATAATTTGGATTTAGACTAAAGTTTTACTTTGATATATATTTTTTTGAACAAAATGATCTCTCTTAAACTTGACATGGGGGGAGGAGTAGGATGTGTAGCTTTATAGAGCAAAAATATTAGCAAATCACTTTCAATATTAGAAAAACTCAATATACAACATAAAATTTGAAAAATCTAGTCATTAAAGGCTATAGATGGGTTTCTACAAGCCTCATACTCAATTCTCTACAGTATGAAAGCAATAATATTAAATTTCTTAACTATAGTTTAACTTCTGCTACTTGCTTACATTATTTTTTTAAAGTGATTTTTCAATGTATTGCTGTTTATAATCATCCAAAAAACATTTGTGAACATTTATTATGTGCTAAATGCTATGTGCTTGCAACACTCAAGCTAGATTTGCTTTTTGCTAGGAGACAGTGAATGAAAAATTTCAATTCAAGATTAATCAAAGCTCAGCAAAATATTTCCAATTTCTTGATTTATAAAGTATCATTTTTCTACCTTTCTAGTAATCAGTGCCTATCCTGTTTAAATCATGTAATCTATTTGACCTGCAGTTTCATCATGTAAACATTTTGGAACACTTACAGTCTAAATGGCAGGCTGAGCTGATGCTGAAAAACACTCTCCTTCATTACAGATACATAGAATTACAGAAAAACTATTAAAATTTTATAACTATATGAAATTACATGGCAGAGTTTCAGAAGAAGAAACTTAAATCTCCAGTTGCTGGAAACCAACCAGTAACAAGCAAGGTAGGTGGGAGTTGGAACTGTATGGCCCACAGGGTAAATTTTTAGAGGTTGGGATTTTAATGGCAACAGAACAGCAGGATTCAAGATTGCAGACTATGTACAGGAGAGACTAGCCCTCAGCTTTTTGCATAAAACTAGGAGCTTTTTGCATAAAACTAGTAGTTCCACTGGAAACATCCTTCCTTCTTATGCTAGAAAAGGGTGTAGATCATAGTCACTCATCCTACACTGTGTAGGGA
>NW_006436298.1:18288577-18294997 GCF_000325575.1 Pteropus alecto | reverse complement strand
AAATACTGTCAAAAAGCCTTGAACTTTCATGATCCTGTGGAAACTCTGAGCCAAGAAACTAACATGAAATCTAATCTGAAACCAGTGAATATTATATCCCTCAACAGAGCCAATACCAAAACTGTCTCAAAGAAAATGTCTCCTTAATAACAGGCACACACAGTACCCCTATAAAAGACAATTAGATGACAACTGCAACTTGTTCTTCCATTTGTGAATAAGAAACTACTATGAGACTTGCCTTCTTGACAAAAAAAGCCTTAATCTTTATCTTACACACACAAGTTAAGTCAAAATGGATTATAGACTTAAATGCAAAAGCTAAAGCTACAAATCTTTTAGAAGAAAACAGGAGAAAATCATTGTGACTTTGTGTTAGGCAAAGATTCTTAGGATACAAAAAGCATGACCTATAAGAGAAAAGAATCAATAAATTAGACTTCATCAAAATTAAAAAACTTTTACTCTTTCAAAGACACCTTTAAGAAAATGGGAGAAAATATTTCAAAACATGTACCTATCAAAACACTTGTGTCCAGACATATATAAAGCTTACAACTCAACAGTAAGAAACAATTCAACTGAAATATGTGCAAAAGTTTTGACAAGAATTCTCAAAAGATAAAATATAAATAACCAATAAGCACATAAATAGGTACTGCATATTACTGGTCATCAGAGAAATGCCGATTAAAACCACAGTGAGATTCCACTACATTCTTATCAGAATATTAAAATTAAAAAGACTGAAAAAGTCAAGTCTGGGCTGAGGAGTGATGGAGTAGCACAACTGAAAACCTTCATGTATTGCTGGTGGGAAAATAAAATGGCACAATCACTGTGGAGGACAGTTTATCAATCTCTTACAAAGTTAAAAAAGATGTTTGTTACATTACCCAGCAACTTCACTCCTAGGTGTTTATTCAAGAGAAATAAAAATATACATATCCACAGGGATACACACACAAATATTCATAGAAGATAAAAAGCAAAGCAACAACAAACTAAATATCTATCAACTGGTGAATGGGTAAACAAAATGTGTTACCTCCATGCATTGGAATATTACAGTCACGAAAGGAATAAACTATTGATACATGTTAAAACATAAATAATTCTCAAAAGTATTATGCTATATAAAAGAAGCCAGAACCAAAAAAGTACATACTGTATGGTTCTACTCATCTGAAATTCTAGAAAAAGATAACTAGTTTATAGTGACATAAAACATATTAGGAGTTTCATATGGTTGAGGGTGGAATAAATGACTGCAAGGGGTTAAAAGGGACTTTTTTGTATACTTGAAAATATTCTATATATTAAATGTGTGGTACTTTTTACTGTATCTAAATTATACTTCAATAGTGCTGATTATGAAAATCTTAACATTTTTACCCAGAAGACAAGCTCATAGAAGAAGGTTACAAAGAACACAAAGAGAATGTCATAAAATCAAACACCATAAAAAATAGTCAGTAGATGCAGGTGTAGGATAAGTCACATCTACCCCGAAATAAAATTAGGGATTTGGATTGAGTATATGTTATACTGATGTGGTTAAATTTACCAAATCTTTTGTCAGCTTTATTAGAGCAAATAAGTGTATTTCAAGGCCTTTTAGAATTGATAGTCTCTTGAAAAATAAATCTGCTTATGATATAAACTATATCATAATGTTTGAAGCATTATTAGTTATGCTTCAAACATAACTAATAATGTTTATATGCCATCTATGCATACTGGCAAGGCAGGTATATGACCACTTAATGAACAAATACTAATGAGGAATAGTTTATGTGTAAAATACTCTGATCGGTAGTTCAGAATTCTAAAAAAAATTATATGGCATTTGTTCTCAAGCAGTCTTCAAGCTTAGTTAAAAAGACCAGACTAAAAATGAATGATACCAAAGATACATTTAACATGCAGAATACATGAGATGCATAAGTGACTATAGAATTGTAGAAATTCAGAAAAAGGGAGAGATCACCAGATTACTGTTTCTCAGAGTGTGGACCATGTTTCCTGGTTGTTTACTGGATCACTTTAGTTGTTACACAAATGAACTTCAAACCAAGAAAGTCATTCCTTTGTGCGATTCTATTCCTCTCACAATGATGTCAGGAGAAAGTCTAAATTTGGTGCTATCACATCTTTACTGCATCTCTAGTATTTACTAATCTCCTCTCTCTCTCTCTCTCTCTCCACCCCTAGGACCATGTTTCCTGGTTGTTTACTGGATCACTTTAGTTGTTACACAAATGAACTTCAAACCAAGAAAGTCATTCCTTTGTGCGATTCTATTCCTCTCACAATGATGTCAGGAGAAAGTCTAAATTTGGTGCTATCACATCTTTACTGCATCTCTAGTATTTACTAATCTCCTCTCTCTCTCTCTCTCTCTCCACCCCTACCTTTCCCCGCCTCCCCCGCCCCCACCCCATCCGCCCCACTACTACCAAAGAGAAAGCAGAATCAAGATCAGCGCCTTAGATAGGAAATAGCATCTAGCAAAAATTTTTAAAAATTATTTATTTTGCATTTTTTCTCTTTATAGTTACCTTTTATTCATGATCAATAATTGTTTTCCATTTACTAAATTTGTATCTTATGTGTAAAACTTTTAATATTTACTCCTTCTCCTTTCTTTATATTTTTCTGAAAATCTGAGAACACAACCCAAAGCAGAATTAGATAACAACAACAAAAACAAAACCAAAATTCCTGCTTCAGCAACTTTTTTTAAAAGGTAGACACTATTTGCAAGATTTAAAATCTTAAACTTTAGCATTCTCTAAGCCTTTTGACATTATTATTATAAAAATGAAGCAAAATGGAATATACTCATATATAACAGATAATCCTTCAACAAAACAAAAACTGTTCCAGCTTCTGCTTTAAAAATACTGACTATACTGATTTATGTCTGACTCATTGCTGATACTTGGAATTTAGGAAGTTACACTCCTGTGAAATAGTAGGAAAAAGTCAGTTTTTATCCTTAGGGGATTATGGTCACAGCAGGTTTAACCGTCCTAAAATTCAGGTTTTTCTATTAAAGTTATCCAAAGAGTAAGAAAAAGAATTGACTGGAACAAGTATAGTTAATAAGTAATATTAAAAGCCACAGGTAACTAAAAACTTTGCTACCTATTGAGAATAGATTACTTTTGTAGTGACTTTAAATTTTTAATATAACAGAAGCTCATTATAATATTTCACTTTTTTTTTTTTGAGAAACTAGATTTTTAAGCCTACTATACTCTCAGATACTTAATGATACCTAATAAATATCTTTGGTTAAAAAAGTGAGATTTTTTTTCAAAAGTTGATAAAAAGGATTAGGAAAATCAGCTCTACTCAAAAAATAGCTTTATATTTGTTTCCAGATTTATAGCTGCCTAAAAGGAATTTAGATAGAGAACCTGCTCCAGGAAAGGACATCTCATCACAGATAACTGTAATTTAATATGAACTAGGTGTGATAGAGAGGAAGAAACCTAGCTAGGCCCCTTTGGTAAAAGTCCTCTATGTGTCCCATTGTTAAAGATGACCCAGGAAACACTTATTTACCAAATATTTGCTTTTCTATCTCCACGTGAATTGCTACCTTTACCTTTGGTTTCAGAGCACATATCCCCTTTGGTCCTTAGCTCAAGATGGCAGGTAAGCCTCAACTACCCAATGTATCCTTGGACTCATATTCTGATGAAATTCCTGTATGTACATACATATTAAATGTGTTTGCTTTCTTTTGTTAATCTCTCATGTTAGATCATTAGTCTAGCCAGAAGGATTTAGAAAAGTAGTAGGAAAATTTTAGTCCTCAATGTTATCAATATGTTGCCATGTGTAACACTGTACTTATAGTCAGGGGATAAGAGTGGATATTATACATTATTGATTAGGTAGAAGAAAACCATGCTGTTACTCACAGTACCATTTCTAACGTTTCAGACCTACAGGGGTCACTAGGACAGCTTTTCCCTTCTCCACTGGATTTTGGTAACAACTGAATTAATTTATCACATATGAACTAAACCATTTCAAGCAGAATTGATTGATATTACATAAGATGTTGGAAGATAATGTTAATAACAAAACTTGTGAAAAGCAAATAATATAATAATAGAATTTGAATATGTTTATTCACTTTTTTTGGGTAATTTTCTTAGAAGAAAAAATTCTCTCAAGACAAGATTAAAAACTATTTGAAATAAGTTTTAGTTCGTTTTTGATGAGATTGATTTTCCTTTCTTACCAAAGGCCTTCTTTCATTAGTTTAAGCTTTCTGTACCTTTTTTTTCTCCCACATGCCAGATGGGTCTCAGCTAAAAGATCATGTATTCAATTAAGCATTCTACTATCCAAGAAACTTTTCTTTGAAGAGTTAAGGAGTTTGGTCACCACATTTTTGCAAAATAAAATTATTTTAAATTAAAATAATTTAAAAAATATTTTTACATAATATATAAAATTAATGTATTTATTTAAATTCAAATAAAATGATAATTTGTTCTTCAAACTTCTTACCACATTTCTTTCACATTCTTTAGATGATTTTGTCATGCCTATGAACAGTTATCGTTAGTGTGTGTGTAGGTGTGATATAATAATCTTCAGTGAGTGAGGAAGAATAACGTGAGGAGGAACTCATAAAAGTTAGGAAATCCCTTTTCAATTTCCAATTGGGAGCAACTTCAGAGGAAACATCTTTAAACAGTCAAATGACAGAGCTGGGTAGGGAACAAGTAAAAATGTCTACAAATAAGGATTTTTGAAATAAAAATGGTAAATTGTGCTTTATCTTTCTTGGAAGCATACAAAATTGCTTTCTTCTCTGAATATGAGAACGAACATTATATACCCTTGTAGGTTTCTTTCTAGCTTGTCTGTTAATTTCAGTATAGTTTAAAATCATTAGTGAATCTGGAAATGTAAAGAACAAAAAAATAAACCTAATTAACATTAAACATATTTTTCTAAATAGATATAATATTTGAACAAAAATATAATTATATTTTAAAGCACATTTAGAAGTATCTTATTATCTTTGTACATCAAATTGAAACCAATACTTCCAAAAAAACGAGTTCATGCTTTTGACCATTAGGTTTTCAGTTTTCCTAGTTTTGTTTTTCAGTGACATACATTTAGGTTTAAAAGAAAGATTCTTTTATGTGAAGATAAGTAAAATTATTGTAACATATTTATACACATAAAAATATTTAGTGAACAAAAAATTATTTATTTATATAAAACCCAGTTAGTAAATATTTATGAATTTTAATATATATTTACTATTGTTTTTAATGTTACATTGTAATAAAAATATTTTTGCTAGTCTATATTATGAAATGTAAATGTTTAATTGTATAAATCCTGAAATTCATTTTAAAATTAAACACCACAGGGGGGCACTGTTTACTAAGAAATAGTTAAAGTATGGTGTCCTCACATGGATTAGAGTCCTTTATAAACTACTGTATTTTTTTTTCTGTCAAATTGGTCATCTATTGCAACTGTTGAAAATGAATACTGGATTCTTAAGGGTGGAAATGGTAAATGTTTTTTTCTTCCTATAAATTGTTTTATGTATACCAATAAGTATTGAAAAACTTAGAAAACGTTGAATTTGATTTGCTGATTTATACTTTTTGTAAATGCTTACTTACAGATGAAAAACATCAAGAGAAAGTGAATAATAAATATTACCTAATCGTTAGAATTTTCACCAATGTGTATTTACAATATAAATAACAGTAGTTGGTTGAATAATGGCGGGGGGGGGGGGGGCGGGCGTTAAAATGAGAAGTTAAAGAGCATTTAACCATGAATATAGTGGATTTATAGCCACAGGTCGTAGAACCTCCTTCCTCTTTTCTTTATTGTCACATCCCTTTTCCTTGTCAGAGTCCATCATTAAATATCTATCCTGTTTATAATGAGTGCAGTTATTGAGACCTTAAAATATATACATATTTGGAGACATTTTCTTTATTTTTTCACTTTGCTTTGTGTAGGATAGCCTAGTCATTCATCTATCTGGCACAAAACTTTGAGAAAGTTGCTACTGGATTTTATGGTCTTGTGATCCATAAGATAATGAATAGTTGTCTTTTACATTTGTATCATTTATGCATTTAATTAACCCATAAAACCAGTTATGGGGAGCTAGATACATATTAAGTCTATAAAAAGGGAATTCCTGCAAATAATATGAAATAATTCCAGTGTCAAGGATTTAAGCCCAGTTTCCTGGTGGCTAGTACACACACCCAAACAGGTCAGGGATTTTCAAATGTTGGGTTTGCTGATGTGTTCAAACACCTACTGGGTGTCTGATGTGAAGTAGGTTCTCAGTACACATTTTCAATGAATTGAAAAAATAAATCTTTAAACTTCTAGCATAAGTAAGCA
>NW_006436298.1:18197614-18288515 GCF_000325575.1 Pteropus alecto | reverse complement strand
AGCTAGAAAAATGAATAAAAAAATTTATTTTAAAAGTTATATTTCCAATTTCTGGGTCTTCAACAAGCAGAAAATGAAATAAAATAAAGTTTGTTATAAAAAATTTTAAAACATGTAATGTAGAAGTTAGCTGGAATTGAAATTCAATGACCTTTGTTATAAAGTAGAGATATAGTGACTATATCCTTTATAATGTAGAGGTATAGTGATCATATCCTTTACAAGGAGAACAGCATTATCTGGAATATATATATATATATATACACACACACATATATATATATATATATATATATGTATCTTTGTGGAAAAAAATATATATATGTTTTTCCATAAAGAGATAAAGAACAATACAAGGTCATGGGTAGGCATGAAGAGCCAGTGAATTTTGAACATTAATATTAATATGACCTGATCTGTGCCTGCTGGTTAGAACTTGAGAATTTTGGTCCTGACCTGTGTGAACAAAAAAAGGACCACATACGAAACCTGACAAGCTCAAGGGAAATCTGCATGGTAGGACTTACAAACTTGCCGACCGAAAATAATCACACGGTTTGGTCTGAACATAAAAATTCCTAAGCAGGTTATGGTAGGTAGTCATGTCCTAAGCTTGCAACTTCCTTGACAAAGATCAATCTTTATGCATCTAGGATAACATACTTTTGAAATGTCAGAGTAATTTTTCTTCCATACCGCTTTAAGGTACAACCACTGGCACCAGACAGAGAAGGAGACCACAGAACACCTCATTGTTATCTTGTTGCCCTCATAACATCTCTATGTGCTGTAAGTAGTAAGAATGAACTATTCTGTACCCACCAAGGGAAAAGTATGCGTTTCTCCATTTTGCTTTTGATCCAGCCCTAGAGATTTCCCTACTTCGCTTTCTCCCATCCCCTAAATCTATCACCAATGGATTTCATGTAACCCTCCTTATGTCATCTCCTTTGATTCCAATGTACGAAATAAGCTAAAAAACTGCTGTTCTCCAGAGGAGCATTTTCTCAATCTGTTGAGATTTTGCTTTCAGGCATGTCCTCAAAATTTTGGCTTAAATAAACTCTTATAAAACTTTTCTATAGGATGTATGTTATTTTGTTAAAACTTGAGTATCATTGCAATTATGCCAGTGATAAATGCTGGGATGATGTTTGGGGGCTAATTAATGGAAATGTATTGATTTAATTAACTTTGATCATTTGCCTCCAATCCTTTATTCTGTTTTGGTTGTTATTTTGGTAGCTTCCTGTTTGCTATTTGCTTTCACTATTTTTTTCCTTTAATGATAAAAATCCTTTCAATAATGAACCCCATCTCTTAGACATATGGAAGCTTTTTGCAAGCGACTGGAGACAACAAATTACTGTTCTGCAGTCTCTGGTCTAATAGTAGCAGGCGGGAAGGAGACACACACTTCATCCTACTTTCTTGTCCTATCCGTGTTTCTTTCCTCTTCTTTGGTCTCCTTGACTTCCTGCTCTCTTTTACCAGCTCAAGCTGCCTCTCACATTGTTCTTCTTTCTTGGTTCAAAAAGATTGCCCCCAGGGCAGCCTCATTTAAAGGTATTTACATGGTAATAAAGAGTAGTTCCTAAAACAGAAGGAATAAAATTCTTGTGTGAGGCTGCGAGGCTTACTACTGAAGAGCACAGACTCCAGAGAAGACTTTCTGAACTGAAAATCAAACTCAGAACCTGCTACCTGTATGATGTCAAGCATAATTACACACCTCATTGTTCCTCAGTCTCCTCATGTATAAAATAGTATCTATCTGATAAGAAGAATGAATAAATGAATTGTACAAGTGTAACCCTGCAAATCATCACTTCTTAAAAAGACTTTTTCTCTCTATTTTCTCTTTGATCCAGACTGGCCTTAGGCTCACTTGCTTCTTTTCTTTCCTTATCCTTCTGCATACTGCACGATCACTTCCTGAATCATTAAGTCTTTAGGTTAGCATCAAACAGACTTAGGAACAAAGCCTCATGTCTGTTGACCACAGAAACAGAGTTTTCGGTCAAACTAAAGATAACATCTTGCAACTCCACACCCATGAAAGCAGAACAACCCTACCAGCATCCCCTGGAAATCTGACAGAACAATGCCACGACTGACTTCAGGACCTGATGCAATGATCAACTGCCTCCTACCCTAGCCCCAACCAATCATGAGAGTCCACAACCCCAACTCCCTCAGCTACTAATGCGTTTTCCCCTATATAACCTATCCCCTAGAGGCCATCGAGGAGCCAGGTCTTTGAGAGCTAGCTCACCTGTGTCTCGGCGCTTGACACCATTTCCTTAAATAAACCTCTACTTTCTTTGCTGCAAACTCTTGTCTGTGTCTTTTTTGGCTTTGATGTGTACAGGCAAAAGGAACTCCTTGAGTTGGGTTATACAAGTAAAGTTTTTATCGGAGTGCCTGGCACATAACAAGTGCTACTTGATTGCTAGCTGTATTAGGGGCAAGATTTTAGACAACTGTGTGTGGGAGAGGAAGGTGTTGAGGAGGCCTTGGGTGGTCCTAACATTTATTACATTATATCACTATTAAGTTGTATACCTGCTTTACCTGAGAATAAAGTCTCTTGCAACTGTGACCTGGGTTGGGTTATCATTTGCTCTTTCTGGATTTGAAGGACTTTAAAAAGCAACAAATTTTGAGCAAAAAAACTTCCCTTAAAACCAAGAAATAGATGCTCTAAAAGCATCTGATGTTTTTATTATACTGAAGCATTTCCCAATATAAAGACATTAATCATATATCACTCCTCAAAATTTTTGTTTTCTTTTTAATAAGTGGTCACAAAGTTTGCTACAGATAAGTGTATACTCATAATGTGTTTTTGATATTTATGCACAATGCTACAACTCTTCTAATACCAATATTGGTTATAAAATGTAAATTTTTTTCTTTGTGGGAAAAATTAATACTTTATTGTAATATTTTTAATTGCATCTTATTTAAGTTTTAGAAAATACGACTATTCGCAGTTGACATTAACTTGGCCTTCCTACAAAACACATTATTAAAGCAATTTACATGGATATTAATATTAATTTACAGCACTATGAAGGAAATGTTATATGAACTTGCTTATCATTTAGAATTGCTAAATCTGTGACTATTCGATGCTTTTTTCAATAGTAAGGGGACCAGGAAACAAGATGTGGGTGAAATTAGAGCAAGAACATTAATTCGTCTATATCTTGGTGACAAACTAAAAGCACAGAATCTGTGTCCTAATCCATAATCAATCTCCTTGTTAAGACTAGTTACAAGTTACAAAATTTGTGGAGGCACAGTGCAAAATAAAAATGTGAGGCTTCTTGTTAAAAAATTAAGAATTTCAAGATGGCAACATCTCAGCATTAAACCAAGCATAGGTCAAACATCCATGAAGATGGTCCTTGTTGTTGCATTGTGCCCAGGGAATATGATAGGTTTTTAATTGCTCTTCCTTGCTTTTTCCTTTCAAAGGTGAAAAAAATAATCTACAAATATAATTGGGAATTTTTTGAAATGAATATTATATGAGCAGTCCCCAACCTTTTTTGGCACTAGGGACCAGTGCTCCTATGAGAATCTAA
This sequence comes from Pteropus alecto, assembly GCF_000325575.1. Classification (NCBI taxonomy): domain Eukaryota; kingdom Metazoa; phylum Chordata; class Mammalia; order Chiroptera; family Pteropodidae; genus Pteropus; species Pteropus alecto. The sequence continues at coordinate 18,284,922 of NW_006436298.1, read as the reverse complement.
TGTCTGATGATCTGAGGTGGAGCTGAGGCAGTGATGCTAGCTCTGGGGAATGGCTGCAAATATAGATGAAGCTTTGCTAGCTTGCTGCTCATCTCCTGCTATGTGTCCCAGTTCCTAACAGGCCATGGACTGGCACTGGTCTATGGCCTGGGGCTTAGGGATCCCTGTATTATATGATGGCCAATTGCCAAGTTCCTGGTAGATACTGAAAGCTTATTCTGTAATTGCTTCCTTTGCAGTTTTAAACAATGTTCTTAATACTAAATGAATACTATTTGTTTATATTTTGGCAGAGTATGACAGCACCCCCAAATATTAAGTGTCTACCATTCAAAAGAACTTTGGAAAACTAAGAGTTTATCATTTCTTTAATTAAATCACTCATCTCTCTTAATCAGTAAAATCTTATAGACTATTTATTCTTTCATGTAAAACATAAGCACTATGGTGAATACTCTAGATCACCAAAATGGCCTTTTCTGCTTCATAACAACTTTGGCAATTCATACCAGTTCAGTCTGTGTTTTCTATGTCCTACACCAGGCTGTTAGTCTCACACAGAGAAGCACATAAGAAACTTGGAATTGAGATGATTTTGGAATTCTCTCAGTACCCCTTCCTCCCTGCACCCTCCAAGGAAATATACTTTATTCCTTCTCTGCAAAGTACAGAGTATGCTATATTCAGTTTTTCTGTCTAGATAGTCCCCTATTCAAGTAGTAACACACTGAGCTCATGAACTTTGGAATCATGTCATTAATGCTGACGGAATTGTTGAGATAGAAATATGTTAAAGACGGCAGTGAGTTGCATTTTCAGAATTATTGGCATAAATGAAAGCTTTTGTTCCATAGCTTCTCTTTTCTCTTTTTTTTCTTATCTTATTCAGGTAATTTCATGTGCAATGGGAAGATGTAGGCTTTTTTTGTATTTTATAACAGTTATATCTGTTACTTAATAGTAAGCCCTCTATGAATTGGAGGTTATGAACTTAAATAAACATATTACAATTTTGACTTATAAATAATGATTTTAAAGGTTAAACACCTCAGTTAGATAGCATGTATTCTGGATACACCAAATGGGTTGGTTCTGTGCCAATACCTGAGTCATTTTTAGGTGGGTACCTATGAATATGCATTAAGGTATCCAGATAGCTAGTATAATACTTAGTCCATAGTTGATGGGAGTCAATAAATCAAATTGGAATGGGATACAAGTTTGACAATTAGAGTTCAGTAAATATAAATCACTAGAAAGCTGAACATAATTTTTTCTTTTCAGCCAGTTTAGAGAATGATTATGAAATAATAAACATATATAAGTTTATCCAAATCTAGTCTCTTCATTTGAATGAGTGAGAATAGTTTGCTTTGTGATCTAGTGCAGGACCAACAAACTTCATAACTAGTAACCAGCACAACAGATTCTTTTCATTAAATTATTCGTTAACATCTGTGATCATTAAAAATTGGAAAATTAAACTTAGAAATTTTAATTGGGACCACATGTAAAGTATATATGGGTTTTTGATTAATAGAGAGGAGCAGGGAAATTGAGGTATGTATAACACAAATTAAAATGATAGTACAGTTATTAGGCTAATATGTAGCAAAGCATTTTATAATAAATACTAGTTTGAGAAACTGGTTAATGTTGAGTTTAAAGTAAGAATAGAAAACAATTGAAATCTGAAAATAATACCACATTGTATCTGGATCATAGTGACCACAATAAATGTTGGTTGATTCTTTTTCTTTTCTTTTCTTTTCTTTCAGCATTATATTTTAAATGTTTATTGATTCTAATAGGAGACATGGGAATTTCTGATATTTGGGTTTACGTTTTAGGATTTAATCATCAAATCATTTCTCTTCCCTGCTATATATTCCCACACCTACACAAATGTCCCCTTTTCTGCTTTGAATCCATGAAATTCTAAATTCAATAATTCTGCATATGAATTTTTACTGTATGCATTACAGGAGTTGAAGTGTAATTGAGTTTCTATTCTTATCATTAGCTGACAAAGTAACTAAGAAATCAAGACCTGAAGAAACTCAGGTTGTTAGAAAGAAAGTTTCTGTGACCCTAATCAGAGCACATTACTCACTGTTCACATCATTTTCTTAAATGATCATAATATAGCGAATTTCTAAACTTGTTAAACAGTAAACATGAAACATTAAAAACAAGCATTTGAATATTAGTAAAATCTCTGAGTCTAACATTTATTCCTAGAAAGTTATCATTTTTCACCAGACATATAAACGGCCAGCAGGTAGATGAAAAGATGTTCAACATCACAAATCATCAGGGAAATGCAAGTCAAAATCACAATGAGATCACCTCACACCTTTCATAATAGGATGACTATTATTAAAAAAAGGTGAGAAGAAAAGGGATTTCCTGTACATTGTTGGTTGGAATGTAAGTTGGTACAGCCACTATGGAAACCAGTATGAATGTTCCTCAAAAAATTAAAAATAGAACTACCATATGATCCAGCAATCTCACTTCTGGGTATAAACCCAAAATAATTGAAATAAAAATCTCAAACATATATTTATACTCTCATGTTATTACAGCATTATTTATAATAGCCAAAACATAGAAACAATCTAAATATCCATAGACAGATGAATGAAGAAAGAATATGTGATATATACATATAATTAACTATTATTCAGCCTTCAAAAAGAAGGAAATCCTGTCATTTGGAACAACGTGGGTGAACATTCATGGATAAACATGAATCCTGTCATTGGAGGAATGACGCTAAGTGAAAGAAACCAGACATAGAAGAATAAATACTACCTGATCTCACTTATATCAAGAATTTAAAATAGTCAATATTATAGAAGCAGAGAGTAGAATACTAGTTACTAAGGAATGGAAAGGGTGGGGAACTGGGGAGCTATTGGTCAAAGGACACGGAATTTCAGTTATGCAAGATGAGTAAGTACTAGCGATCTACTGTACAGGATATGAGTATAATTAATACTATAGTGTATACTTAAAATTTTGTTAAGAGGGCAGCTCCTATGTTAACTGTGAGCACAGAAAGAAAAAATAGGAGGGGGGAAAATTTTAGAAGCTAAGTTTATGGCACTGCTTATGATGATGTAAATACTTACCTTCAAACTTATCAAAATGTACACATTAAATATGGCCAGCTTGTTGTATATAAATCATATCTCAATTAAATATTTTAAAACCGCTGACTTAAAAACTAACACAGAAGTAAAAGTTCTTTTCAAATTGCCAACTACAGACTCTATGGATTAAGTAACACTCTCTATTTCCCCTGTAAAACATACTAACACTCAAGTCAAGCAAAATGAGAGTAAGTAGATGGCTACTCTTTTGTCTGTTCATATTTTCTGCTAGCTTTAGTTGTGTGTGAAATCATACACTAGTTGCATTTGCTTTTATAATTATGTATTTTAAATAATATATGAATAAAAAATGCATATACACAAAGCTATTGTTTCTATGAGAATTTGAATACTTTGAAAACAAGCAATACAAATTGGCTGAAAAATTGCTGTTGATTTAAGCATGGGAAAGACAACTGTAAAAGACAGGAAATGTATAAAAATCTAGAATTTAACACTCCAATTATATATATACATCTTTTCATTTTAAAGAAATGGGAAAAGGTATGGTGTATTATGGGTGTGAAAAATATAAGAAAAATGTTGCAGAATTAAAACCAGTAGGCACATATCTAAGCAAAGGTGTGGCCCTACCAAAAGAATAGCAAAGGAATGTACATATGCATGTTCTAGTTATTGTCTAAATTTCAGTAGCTATCAAATAAAAGTAAAGGAAAATCTACATATTATCGTTTCCTTTATTTAAAATTACTTCTTGCTTCACTGTACTATAACTTCTCTCCCACTGAGCCACTTGTAGTGAAGACTACTGGTTGCCCATCCAGTCTGCATTGTTTCTGTTCTTACTAATAGAATCTTAATTTTATCTGTGGTAGCATGTACCCTACTATAATCTCCAGTGTCTCTCACAATTAGAGGTGGTCATGTGAAAGAAGTTTGGCCCATAAAATGTAAGAGGAAGCAACCAAGGCCATTAATGGAGCCTGTCTCCTATGACACATGGCTCTTTTCACCCTTTGTTCTTCCCTTCTAACCCGTGTGAAATGCCAGGTTGATGCTTGGAGCTATGGCGGCATGCTTGAGAGCATGAGGATGAGAGTCATTCTTTAAGATTGCTGTAGCAGAAAGTTAAAAGGAGCCCAGTCTCTGATGACAAGTGAAGTTACCATACATCTTTAGTTTTCTTGGCTCTAGATTTCCTTTACGTTAGGAAAAAACCAAACTCTCAAACTCCTAGTTTAAGTTTTTGCTTTCTGATTTTTTTTTTTTTTAGTAGCATAAGCTGATTCTTACCTGATTGCTGACCCTTGCAGTTGATGTGGGTTCCTGGGTCAAAGTGCTGGGCTGGATATATGGTTCAGTCATTCTCTGTGGCACAGAGAGTTTACTTAATTCTCTGTACCTCAGTTTCTTCAACTGCAAAATGGAATTAATAATAATCATTCTCACAGAATTGTTGAATCAAACAAATGAGATGATCTGTGTAAATGGCTTAACACTTATCTTTACTATGTGTTCAGTAAGTGCTATTTTTAACAAGGTCACAAATGACTTTAAATCTCTAAATCTAGTGTATTTTCTCAGTACTTATTTGATTTTTGACATACTACTACACTAAAGAACACTTTTTCCTTTTTGAAACCTCTTATTCCTTTTTGAAACAATCTTATACATTGAATTTAAATGTATCTCTCTTTAGGATACAGGCAAATTTACAGGACATAATAAGGTCCATGTACATCTGGGTACAGGGTGGAAATCATGTAAAAATATGGTACAGCAGGTAGAATTTCAAAAGTCATAAATACAGTAATGTAAAATGGAACTTAACATTTTTTTTCTATTTTATTTCTTGTTCTGAGGTACCATTCTGCCTGATGAGGAAAAATTAATCTAGATACACGTTTGTAAATTTAGTGAAATTCAATTGATTTCTCCATCCGTCATGTTGAAAAAGTGAAACTTAGACTGTTTCTCTTTTATTCGTTCCCTCCCTCTACAGTTGATATTACCCCTGTTGGTAGTATTTGTGCTGGGGGGTAGTCTTACACAAAAATAAGTAAGGCATCAGCTACCCATTTCTCAGCCATGTGTTAGTTCTGTGTTGGCTCCTTTGAAAAGTCACTCTGTTCCTCTGTAGTATTTTCTCACATGCCATGAAAACAGATAATTTCTAAATGGTCCACTTCTCATTCTTTGTTTCGAAAGGATGCAATTCTTTTACTCCCATCAGAGAGATCCCTGCACACATGCCTAATATTTTTTCTTTCTCAGTCAATTTTCAAACTCTTTCTCATAGTTACAGGGCCCTCTCCTACAAATATCTGGGATTACAGGGGGTTCCAGCTGTCCAGGGGTATTAATTCTGTTACTGACACCCCTTGCCCTTGTCTCAGTAATCTCACTTTCATGCCACATGGAATTAATGACACCCGTAAGGCTGTCAATTCCAAATTTCCAGATGAATGTGTGAGGCGCATGAGAGCTCCTCTCTGGGATCCACCACGTCCACTGCTAATTAGCACCCTGCCTGGTCTCCCCTACAGTTTAGCTGATGGCAGTTTGCAGAGTACAGAAACAGGTAAAATTCACAAGTTTCTGTTTCTTCTCTAAGGTTCTTCCTTCTCTCTAGCTCTTGGGATCTTAATCTGTTAGAGTGAATATAGTTATAGAAGGCAGAATAAAATAGTTCTGTTTGATAAATACCCTTTCCAATCTTTATGTATTATACTTCAATTAAAGCCTTTCATCTTTATGGAGATACATGATTGTTTTATACATATATCGTGGATATATAAAAAGTGTATGTTCTTTGTTCAAAGGATGAGACATTTTTTATATTAAATTAAGTGTATTGGCTGAATTATTACATTTCTCATGACATTACTTCTTTTTATTTTCTACTAGGTTTGTTCAGTTCCAAAAAGAGTATATTGAAGTTGATCACTATATATGTATTTTCTTATTTAAAACAACATATTTGGAGTCTCCGTTTTATGGTCCATACAAATTTAAGACAAATTGTATTTGTTATGACTACCTCATGTTTCTTTTTTTCCTGATCACTGATTTTAATCTTTGTACCAAATGTGGCCCATGTAAGATAATTCAAAATATCTTTCTGGAAGAAAATTTGCATTCCTGACAAATTACTTACACAATTTTCTAACATATTTTAATGGGATTAAGAGTGCTTCTTGAAAATTAATTACTCATTGACACAGCTGACTGTCCATCAGGAGTCTAATAATCCTCAAGCAGATATTCTTTTATTTTCACCTTGTTACTTTTATTTTCAGTCTCACTGCCCCCCCACCCCCACTCTTAAAGTGAATGTCTGAACCAAGTAAAAAATGTTTTAATTGGCCTGTTTTAGGTCTCTTGCAGCAAGCTTGAAAAAAACAGTAACACATACTCATATCTAAATTTCTGAAAAGATTTTTTAACAGTTTGAGTGATACTGTATCTGATATTCACATAACCGTGCCTGCTTTTTCTTTTCATTCACCTGGTAATTATTTATCCAGTTTCTGGTTTTCAACCATTTAAAAAACTTTGTATTAAGTGCCTTTTTTGGGTATATATCTTATAGCTGACATTAGGTTTTTGATACTCTCTGATGGTCTGAGTTTAATGACCAATTCAATCTATTAATATTTAGTATAATTACTGACATACTTTATTTTATTCCTTCCATCCTAATTGATTTTTTTTTTTTTGTCTTTAGGAAAAATTTTTTAGACTTGAAAATGTAGCAAAAGGATTGCTGAGTGCCCTACCCTTTTGGTGAAGTCCTGGGCTATGTTCTAGCAGGCCTAATTTGTAGCGACAGCTTTTCTAGGGATGTTGTACTTGAACTCCTTAAGTGCTCTAATAATTTTTCTGTTAAAGTTGCCACCTGTCTCCTTTGGCAGTACTATGGGCTGACCATGTGTTCTGTTTATTTTGAATCTCTAGTATACTCTGCCTGCCAGTTTTTTTGTTGGATTGTCATTCTCAATTTATTGGCTCTTTGATTGTCAAAGTATAAGAGCCTGGGGTCTTATTGGTGAAGTGAAAGGTGAGATAACCTTCTGCTCTGAGCCAGTGGCATGGGGTCTGCTGAAGAATCTTCTATGTTCCCCGAGCTCCTCATACACTCAGTCTTAGAAGAAGCAAAGACTCAGCCCAGCCACTGCTGAATGAATCCATCCATATATCTCTGTGATGTTACCTATTTCATGGATCTGTTTCTTTGTGATCCTCACCCTGAGGTTTCAAAATTCTTTTTCAAGTGTTGACTGAGTCATCAGGAGGTAGAGACACTGGGGAACACTGCTCCAATTTTCTCCTTAGGGGGTCCCTCAGACCCTATAGCTTCATCTCCTCCCAGGTTCCCAGGAACCCAAGCAGGTTTTATCACTGGGCAGAAGTAGAGAACTTGGAGCTGGTAGCAGAAATAAAAAGAGTCTTGTCAGGTCATCATCCCTCCAGAATCTCCTTGAGAACTCAGGTTTCTCTTTTAAAAACCAAGATTTTTGATATTTTTATTTTCTAGTTTACTCTCTGACAATTCTAAAACAATGGGTGCTTTCTTGTCTAGTTGTCCGAATTGGTGAAGGGACACCAAAAAAAAAAAAAAAAAAAAAAAAAAAGATGAAAAAGAACACATCAGTGAACACTTCATGTATCTTACTGCTCTGGCTGTGTAGCCCATTGTGAATACAAAGTACCTGTATCAGGAGAGGGCTTAGGTGGACAAAGGGGAGAGTTGGCAGACACTGCTTCTGTAGAGGGGATTCGAGATCTGATGGAGACAACTCAGCAGGTAGTTGTTGAAAAGGGCTCACCTAGAAAAGGGGCAAATGGGAGCACTAATATAGGATTTACCAAAATAGGCTGGGAATTTGGCGGGGAGGGGGGGGGGTATGTATGTTTCTGCAAGGAACAAAGAAATATGTAATTCTAAAGCCAAATAACAATTCAAGAATAGCAGGAAGTTTTCATTGCATTATTTTGGGAGTGTCATTACTGAGTAGAATGAAATCTTCAGAAGCTCTGATAGTTACTTGGCATCTAAGAACCACTGTTTAAGCTTAGCCACAAGCTAATTGGATGAGTTGGGAATAGACACTTGAAGTTTTTCAGATTTAATTAATCATCTCCAAAATGAGTTGTTCAACTGGATTAGCCTTTAGCTTTTAAGATGCAGGCTAAATTCAAATTCAGTGACAATTCTTGATATGTCATACACTCAGACACGCACATGCTGGGATGTGTGCACATCTCTCTCTCTCTTCTGCAACTCAGCCTCCTTGTTATAAGTGGCTTAGAATTTGGAGGGGAAGTGATAGAAGGAAAGTGCCCTTTTGGGTCAATATGCTCCAGGTACATATAACTATAATAACAGTGGAACTTTTAAAAGAAGGTCATGTATTTATCTGGAGGCAACGTATTTCACAATTGCGAATACTGTTTTGATGGCTTTACTGAGTGACATACACATGGCCAGATTTGAGTGGGGCCTAGAGTACAGAAGGACTCGGTAGCAGGTCTAGGCAGGATGCAAGAGGCTTTGACCTGCCAGATCCTGTGGTATCAGAGGCATCTGTGGTAGGAAAAAATGCTGTGTAAGTTTGTGAGGTTGATGGCTAGCTCCACTGGGATAATTACAGGATAGACCCTCAGAGTGTCTGGAGCAAAGCCATGCTATTTGAGCATTCTAGAAAAAGTTTCAATTGTGTTTCTGGACCCTAGTTGACACAGAGCTCCAGACAATAGGAGATCAAGTGGCCTTATAGCAAGAACTTCCCATCATGAGCTGGCTTCTGTCAGACTCACTAACTCAGATAAGTTCATCATAAGATAGAAATAGCACATCTGAGATCAGTCATGAGCAGGGTAAGAGAACACAAATAAGCTATATAAACAAGTGGTCCAAGCTTCCATGAAATCCACTGCTGTTCCACAGTGGATGTCTCTCCCTCAATTAATACCATAGCTGCTGTGGTGGGTAAAGGGTTTCCGACTGCTGATAGAGGAAAAAAACAGTGAAGCTTGGTTCATGATGGGATGATGGGTTGACTTATTGTGCTATGCAAACCAGTAATGCATTATTAGTGTACTAAAAACCCACTTAGGTTGACCCTGAAAAAAGTGGGGGAGTGGGAAATCCTCCCAATAGATGAAGCTGTAGGCCTGAGATAAAAATATTAATATATATGGACTCATGGACGATGGATATGGCTTGGCTTGTTGGTCATGGACATAGAAGAAGATTGGATGAGGTTTGAGCTAGAAGCATGTGGATGGACCTAAAAGATCAAGAGACCTATGTGCATAAATTGTAAAGATCTTTGTATCAAATGTTGTTACCCACTGTCCATCACGGAAAAAGAACTAAACAATCAAGTAGATGAATCAGTCAGCTTCTATCATCGACCAATCAAGTGCTAGCACAATGAAAACATTAATAACAATCATGGCAGCAAGGATGAAGACCATATATAGGCACAACAGTGTAGCCTCTCACTCACCAAGACTGATCTAGCTCCTGCCATTGTTGAATGTTCGACCTGCTAGCAACAGAGACCAATGGTGAATCCCTGAGGTAACACCACCTTTCTACTTGCCACTTGGTGGCAACTTAATACATCAAGCCCTTTCTATCCTGGGGAGAGAATTGTCTTGACAGAAACAGACGCATATCTGGTTTGTCTCTCGTGTGTGCAGGGCTTCAGCCAGGATCACTATCTGAGAGTAAACAGAGTGCTTGATCCAAAACACGGGATCTAGTATAATAGCCAAGGGATGTACTTTACAGCCAAGAAAGTGTGGTAGTAGGCATGTAAAAGTAGAATTCACAAGCTCTACAACATGCTGTGCCATAGAGGAGCTGATGGCCTGATAGAGAGCAATAGAACTGCCTTAAAAATAAGTTGTATTGAGATGTAATTTACATATCATTAAATTCACTCATTTAAGTGTATAATTCAATGAATTTAAGCATATTTACAGATTATATAACCACAAGCACAATGTAATTTAGAACATTTATATCTCCCTAAAAAGAAACCTCATGTTTACTTACGGTCACTGTACATTTTTACCCCTAGAAATGCCCTTTGAAGGCACAGTTGATGCATCAGCTTAGAGATGATACTTTACAAAGATAAGATGCCATCCTTCTAGATACAGGGTACACTTAAAATAAATAATCGCATGCCTCCAATGGGTAGGGTGCATGAATCTTGGAGCACAATGGATAGGATACATGAATCTTGGAGCCCAATGGGTAGGATACATGAATCTTGGAACTAATTGTTAGAAGTAAGAGTGGATCCTCTCACCATCATCTCAATGATCGACTTGGAAAATTTGTCCTTTCTGTCACTGCAACTCTGGATTATGTGGTTCTGTAGATTTTGGTTCACAGACAGGGAATGCTTTCACCGAGAATCACAGCAAGAGTCTCATTAAACTTTTAGCTGCAGATGTTACCCAGTCACTCTAGGTGTCTTTTTTTTTTTTTCACTAGATTGGTAGAGAAAATGGCTTGATCATCAGAAGGAGATATGGCTGTTTCTACAGAGTGAAGTCAGGGAATAATATAATTTGGATCCAGGTGATTCATGGGGGATGCCCCTAGGTAGTCCCCTGACAAATTCTGACAGTAAGTGGACATGTTCAACAGCCATACCTAAGAAGGGCAAAGTTTCCAGGAATTCAGACCCCTCAGGGCTGAAAGTCTCAATCATCTCATTTAAGTAAGCTATGTAGACCAGCAGAGGTACTTGCTGAAGGTGATTAACCTAGAATTAACAATATAAAAGGGAAATGATGATTATTAGTCAGCCATGAAACTAACTGCAGCCATGGGGACTGTAGTTTGTCCCACTATCCTTTTTCTTGTAAATTTTCCAGAATAAAAGAGACCAATCAGAATACTGGAGAAAATTAATTATATAAAGGAAGTGGATCCAAAATGTACAATGCTGAACTGTACTGGGTTCACCACCCGAGTCCACTCCAAATGAGGCATTCATCTCCCTACTTGCTGGGAGTGTTTCCAGCTCATGACTGAGTTGAATATGCTTCCTTTTAAATTGCTCTCAGCAAAGGAACTTCCTTGGTCATGATCGTATCCTCTTTCTAGGTGCATCTCACATCCAATCACTGGTCTATATATAGGTACAGAGGCCCAGGTCCTTCTATAAATTGAGAACATCTCTGAAAGTGCCATCTCCGCTTCAGAGCTCCCTATGTGAGTGACTGACACCTCGAATTACAGGATAAGTGCTCCCTTTGCCTACAACTGCATTGGAGGTGCTGCTTCCCAAAAAGTACTTGCACTCAGTTCTCTGATTCAGTCTGTTTCCTACAGAATCGGACCATGTCAAACGTTTGACTTTTTTGATGCCACTGTATGCTATAACTGAGTCTACCCTCCAAATTAAAGTGAGCAGTTGACAATTTATTTACTCAATGTAATTATAGTAAGCAGAGTTAATTCAGTCCCTCTTCTTCCTCCTCACTTTTAGTCTAAGCAAGTTTTATTTCTTGATTTATTAAAAAAATTGATTCAATTTTCTAAACCCTAACCTACAAAAGAGTGCTCTTTTAAACCAGATGTCTTTTTATCTACCAATCTCGTGAATTTTATCTTATTTTATTATGAGAATTGGCACACTACTTGGTAAAATGTGGATTCACTAATGGGGTGGAATATTTTATATACTGTTGTAAGAAAATCTTTTCCATCAAGGTTAGGTGTATAATCAATTATGTGACCACTTGTTTTTATTTGGCAGAGTTACAGCTAGATTTGTTGTGAGGAACAAATCACTGATCCTTCATCAATTAACTAAATAAGAAGTCTGCCTTACAAGGAATATTAACATTGTGTTGGGAAAAACTTAACTATAGCTAGACTTATTATTATTATTAATCTAGTACAACATAATTTGTACATGAAAGTCCAATACTCAAAAGTTACTGTCTTCTTAAATACACTTTTAAAAATACTTTAAACTACATGATCTTGTACCTTGGTAGTTCATAATTAAATTAGTAGCCCATAATTAAAATAATAAAGTCTATGAATCTCTGTGAAATGAACACATGTGCACATGCACACTAATACACATACCCCACGTGCTCATATTCACCATAAATTTCCTTAAACACACTAATAGTATAATCATGAAAAAAAATACTTATTAGTATACTTATAGTACATACCTAAGACAGTATGATTTCTATGTAGGGATAAACTACAAATAGAACAGGATAAAGAGTTCAGAAACAAACCATTAAATATATGTTTACCTGGTTTATGAAAAAAATATACTGTATATATGAGAGAGAATGCTTTATCTTTTAAATAAATGGTGCTGGGTTTACTAGCTACCTATCCAGAGGAAAAAAGTACCCTGGCTTCTACCTTACCCTCTATACAAAATTCAATTCTAGGTGGGTTGCTGAAATAAACATGCAAAATAAAAAAAGAAAAATTTTAGAGCAAAATATAGAAGTGAATTCTTGTGACCCTGGAGTAAGTAATCTTAAATAGGACATAAAAAGTATTAAGCATGAAAGAAAATAATTTAAAAACTGTATTATATTAACTGTGAAAATTTATGTTTATCAAAGGATGCCATGAATGAAGAGGAAAGCTATGGATTGGGAGAAAATATTCAGAATCTATATGTATGACAAAAGACTTCTGTCAAGATTACATAAAGAGTCCCTATAAATCAGTAAGAAAAAGGCAGATGACCCAATAAAAAATTGGCAAGGTTCAAAGAGACATTGTGGATAAAGATATCCGAATGGCCAGTAATCTTACAGATGCTTAAATTCACTAGTAATAAGATAAAGGTAAATTAATCTCATATATAATATAATAAAATTTCATAGGTACCAGCTAAAAGTTAAAAAGAAATGTTAGTAAAGACATGGAGAAACTGGAATTCTCACACACTGCTGGTAGAATTGTGAATTGGCACAACTTTGGAACATGCAAATGAATATTCTAGCAACAAGTAATTCAATTCCTGGGTTTAATAAAATTATACATATATTTTTCAAATTGTGTACACTAGAATGTTCACAGCACACCCTTTACACTAATAAAAAACTGTATGTTACCAAAATGCCAATTAATAATAGATAGGTGAATAGACAGAGTGATAACTAAATAGAAATATGAATGAGTTAGCTACATCTTTAGCAATAATATAGATAAATTTCATAAACATAATAGCAAATGAAAGAAGCTTGTAAAAGAATGCATATTGTATGATCTGTGTACATAAAGTATGAAAACCAGAAAAATTAATTTATTCTTTTAACTCATTTCCTGTTTTCTCTGAGAATACTCGCCAGTAGCACTTGCAGCTGCAGCGTTTACCCTGAGGTAACGCGCGGATTACTGTCCTAACCATAACCGCAAAGTTTGCCACGAAATATCCTGCTTTTATTATTTTTGCATCGCTCTAGTATATTGATAGTCATTGGAAACAAATGACATCATTCTATTTATAACATTCTGTTTTTAGTCGTGGTATTTCCATTTACAAAATACAGTAATTCTTGATCACTGAAAAGGTCAAATCCTAGATATTCTGCTTTGTGGTGTTCTGTGCTTTGAAATTTACCACAAGAATAAAATTTATTAAATACCGATCATCTTATACATTTCTGTTACATTAGGATTAGAGACAAGTTCTTTTTAGAAATAACTCCAAGAAGAGTTTTTATATTTTATTTTCACATTGAAAACCAGTCAGATTTGCTTCAGCCTCAAAAAACATGTTTTATGTAAAATTAAATTAATGCTGGCAGAAAGCTGCCCTTTTTTTTTTTTCTAAATGGGAAATGGGTTTAAAATTTATTTATTTGGTCTGAGAACTGGTTATACAGATTAATACACTTTATACCAATGTACTGAGCAATATGCTTAAGTCACTTGACTCTATGTGCATTTAGTCAATACAAATAAGAAATGATACCTTTCATCTTTTGAAGAAACAAAACCCCTTAGGTTTATTTTAGTAGCACTTTGACTTTTAGGTGATATCAGTTCTTATTTGCCTATCTTTAGTCTTATCTTCATACTATAGAACATTTTTTACCCCTATGTTACTGGTAGTTATTTCTGAGATTTCACACTCAGTATTTCAGGAGAACATAACATCAAAAATCTTTGTTATTCTTCTCAATCCTCAGCAGTCTGTTCTAACCCAGAGATAAATAGGCCTGTGGGTGTATCAGATTCATCCCTGCATAATTTGACTCAGTTTGTCTGGTTGCAGACTCCAAGTGTCCTTGGTACATCTGATAAATGATGAAGATCATGGAACCACTGGACCAGGCTGCTAACGAGCATTACATTAGCATCTCTGTAGCTGTCTTGACAGTAGAAAGGTTAGGGATTAGAATTTAAAAAGTCATATTGGACCATCTGTACCAAAATTACATCCTGGCCTCCAAGACTTTGACTCATTGCATCTGATGGTATACGGGGTGGTCAGGAATTTAAAATTTTAAAAAACAAACATCCCAGATGATTCTTATATTCACTAAAGTTTAAGAAATACTGTTCTGAATTCTATACATTTCTTATTTTTTAAAGCACATAGTAGTGCCATACTACTGTTCCAAAATACTTTCTCCCAACTTCACGGTATCTCGTTTTTCTAAAATATACATCATTTGCTAAAATTTAGCAAGAGTAAAACTGAAACTACTGGAGATTTAAATAAAATAGTTACCTAACAGTCCCTTGGCAGTTTACAATTTATACAATCTAATTTTGACCAGCTTTTTTCAGCTAGGAAAAAAAAAAAGTATTTGTATCTCTTACCAGAAAATGTAACGAGGTTTTAAAACAGAGACAGAAAGTGGCTGCAGCACATACCACTGCTGTTCCATAGACCATAAGGGTCAATTACTCTCTATTGCTGTCTGAATGGCAGTTCACTTTCCTAAACTATTTCTGTGACCACACATCTATTCATAATAGATGACTGAAGCAAAAAAAGAATGCTTTTTCACTGCCCTCATATCAACGATATTTTCATTAAAAGCATTTGCTTGTTATTCATAGTCAAAGTAGAACAAAATAATTTAACTTCCATATAAAGAATCTATATTTTATTTAAGGACTCCTTTTATTACATACTAAATGTTTCCAAAATGGCCTACATACAGCACTCATTAACAAAATGTCTAGTAATCCCATCTGAAGAAATCAGGATAGGATTTCAGTTTCATTCTCTGTAATGTTAGACCCAAACATTACAGCTAATAAGGGGCTATACTATATCAAGGGGGCTTGCAACATAGATGACAAGCTTTGCTCTATTTCCTCATTTCTAGGGTTTATGGCAAGCCATTATCTTTACTACTGAAGTTTTCTGTTTTCTGTTTGCTTATATAGTAAAAAGAAATCTGAGAGGGCTTAAAATGAAAGCTGCTATAACCATTTCCTCTAATAAGAAGATGAGTGCAAAATGGACTACTAGTTAAGTGGACAAATCATTTTTCTTTTAAGTGAAACTGCCCAGTTTCCTGGATAAAAACTATTTATGCTGAAAATTGTTTTCATGACTTTGATCTACTGCCTGTTATTAAATCCATAAAACAAATCACCATCAAAGTAATTCAAGTTTCAAGCTTATAAAGATTTTTTTTTTTTTTTGGCAAAATGTATAAGATACACTGCCCAAAGGTAACTGCATTTTGTTTTTATCATTAATATTTACTTAGGTAAGTTACAACATCAAATAAGGGTTACATAAGGGATGTTTTGATCACACTCTGAAAATATCTAAGAATCAGTTAGACTGATCAATTTGGAACGGAACTCTCTTAGGAAATATTTTGAAAACTACAAATACCATCTTCCTTTAATAGGTATTACAAATTGATAACATTCTATTTTATTTTATTCCTCTAATAGAAGGGGGGTTTCTCTTTTTCTTCCTTTCCCTCTCTACATGTGTAAAGGAACTGTTTATAAAATTGGGGTGGGAGAAGTAGACAAAAAATTTCAATAAAATAATGTAGGATTAGGTCCTCAAAGCTGCAGACCATAGCTAAAAATTATTAAATTTATGAGAGGGAAAACTAATTCTAAGCTACATTCAGCAGAGACTGAGTAATAACAGCATGAAGTTATATTGCTACAAGAATCAATATTTGAGTCTTTTGTCTGTGTGAGACTATGTCACAGCAGATGAAAGATTAGAAATTTGTGTATAGAATACATTGCTGAGAAGAAGAGTGACCCACCTGTTTGACTTGCGAGCTGGCCCCAGGCTATTGGAGGCTCCCCATTCTCTCCCTGGTGGTTGGAATGTGCACTCTGCTCACCTTTCCAGTGCTAGAAGCTGCCCAAGGACACAGTCTTTAGATAGAAATGTCATAATGAGACCATCTGGACTGGGTACATAATTGAACCCCGTTAAGGTCTCCTATGTATATGAATGACTCTGTTAAGGCTTCCATATAAACTTTTAAGATTTAGTGGGTAGGTGTGGAAAACTACTCATATTTGTGGCCACCCAAGATAAGACTCATATAAGTAAGTTTCCTTGTTTATTAAACCTGCCACCAATCTGGAGTGGTCTGCTTCTTTCTTCAATCTCTCCTTGCCCTCCATGTATGGGGCTGGTTTCAGATTACACTTGGAAAGCTCCCAAGGAGGTTATGACTCAACATACATGATGCTCTTTTGTTTTCATACCATGTGCTCTAATTATGGAGATTGAGGTGTCATCTAACAGATTGTTTAATCCAGATTATTTAATAACATTTGAGCTATTCTGTATACTTGGAAACAACACTTTTAAAGCAAGATTCTAATATATATTATGTTGCTGTGTGGTCATTCTTTCTCTCATTATATTAATTTTATCTAGGTTAACAAAGAACAGAGTAAGATCCTCTACAATACCACCATGGAATTAAGAAATATTTCCTCTTTTAAGAAAATAATTGTTTAAATCATTTGGGAACAGATTAGCTTTCTACTTTTTAATAAACCAACTTGAGGAACACTTAAAGTATTGACTAGGACTGTCCCAGTCCAGAAGTTTCAGCTTTGATGTTTTTAAAGTAAAATTTAAAAAGCTTTCTAAGAGTCTCTGAGGGGTGAGGGGTTGAGGAAGGAGAGAGAGTCTCAAATAAGACTACTTAAGATGCTGCACAGACAGAAGTTTTGAGTTCTAATTTTGTTTCTACTGTAAAGCAGCTGACAGATGATGGGAACATTATAACCTCCTTGGGATTCAGTATCCTTATCAAGAAAAATAATGTATAGCTAATTTTTAAAGTTTCTTTAGCATTTAGATATTCTTATTCAGCTGTGTATAAATAGAATTCATTATTTTTTACTTTGATCTGTGTGCAGGGAATGATAATAAATTAGTAAAGGTATGATTAATTAATCCTGGGGGCATAGGTTGCTAGTTTTGGGAATTCTTGCCAAGCCTGCAAGAATCCACTTCTGGGTGCTTAATACAGAAGGTGACTGAAGCTCATGAAATCTAAATGAATAATTGAGTGTGGCTCAGTGATAAAGAACTAAAATCATATTTAGTTCATTATAGCCTGAGTTTTTCAGACCAGTGCAGATAAATTTAAGTATGTTCCTTTGACTTTTAGGTAACTTCTAGGGGATTTAAAATGTCATATTGGCACCATCTATAGATATTTAGGGTGAAGTACACCCACGACTATTTCATTTTATGAAAATTCATTTCTTCCTGTTATTGAAGCTAAGTAGTATTAATTTCAATTAATCAGCAGAGATACTAAACAGTGTAATCTAAGCCACAACTAGCATTTGTCTAGTTGAACTACAAACCATTCAGACAAACACCATTCTTCTTTTACCAATTTATATTCTGGAACCATAATATCTATGTTTGTAGTGTATTCTTAAGAATTTCTACAACTTCTATAAAATATTAAAGTTTCATTTTTAATAATGAGTAGCAAATGATTTTAATGTTTAAGCAATCAATTAAAGTTTCATTTTAATGATGAGTTACACCAAGCCCATTTTAAAGTTTAGAATGGAGAATAGCTTTTTATCTTAGCACATTTTCTTGAAAAGTTCAATTCTCAAATGCAAAAGAAACACTATAATCAAAGACATGTCTGAATGTCTACATCATGAAGTAGAAAATAAAATAATTTGTTTAGAAGAGTGACCTGTAGGGGAAAAAGTATATAGTTGAGTCATTTTGTGAGATTAATTTGCTTATTAATTTAATTTTTTAGGCACAGTGACTGAATTGATTGAAATGTATGACAAATACACTATATTTGTAAACAAGTTTTGATGAACAAAAGGGGAAAGCACTTTAACTTTAAAAAATTCAAGGAAAGAAGGATGTGTCTGAAATCATTTTCTGTGGGAGGAAGCAAAAGATAAAAATGCATTTTAAATGTGTGTTCAGGAATTATTTGCTAAACCTTGCTTCTTTACTAATAACTATAGTGAATAAAATAGGAACAATTGGGTGTAAATTGAACTTGAGGAATCAAATACATGACTTTCAAAAACAAAAGCAAAATCCCTGAACTCACTCCTCTTACTATTTTTATTCACCAGCCCTTTCTTTTACTGCTTTTCATGTTTTGAATACTTTGGAAGAAAAGCAATAAACAACACACTAACTAGCTCTATAAATAATTATTATTTCTCTGACACTGTTTTAAGTTCTATTAACTAGTAAAGCCTCACAGGTTTTGGGCTTTATTTCCCTGAAATCAGTATTTCAGTATGTATCAGCTATAAGAAGCTTACATCTCTGAAAATGGCTTAAATGTTCTCAGATACTTCCAAATCAACAGGAGAAAATACAAAAAGGAATTCTATTGACTTCTATGGTGATCATACAACATTAGACAAATTGAACCATGAGAAGAAGACTGGAAATGGAAGCATTCTAATTAATTACATTTTTCTATTTAACTGACGTCTAGTTTCCAAAACTTTCTTGTTTCTACTCTCACTAAAAGCAAAATGCATTAATCCATTTTTAGTAAGCACTCTATATTAGATGTTGAAGTAGGTATAGATATTGAGACTAAATACTAATATCTTGAAGTGTTCCATTCATTTCTATTTACTCACAATCCTAAAATACGGGCTTATTTTTTAGGTCTTGCTGTCTTTTCTCAAACTTACAGGTTTACTAAAATTGTAGCTAAAATCTTAAATTAAATCTTAAAAACGCTTTCATTTATAAATAAAAATGATTTGCAAAGATGCTATCAATTGTTTAGCATTTATAATGGTGCTTTTTAAAATACAGGAGGTGCTTGAAAGTGTGTATATTTCTTTAAGTACCATAAATGTTCTGTAACTATTTGAACTATTAATTTATCAAATGGACTAATTTAAAAATGTGAAATGTGAGTCAAGATGGCAGGGTAGGTAAAAGAGGGGTTCGCCTTCTTCCAGTATTGCATTAAAATTACAAGCAAATTATAAGACAATCAACGTAGAGAACCAACTGAACTCTAACTGATCATAACACATACATCTGAAGATATAAAGAAAAAGCTGCATCAAGACTGGTAGGAGGGATGGTGATGCGAAATGGGCTGGTGTCACATCAGCACGTGGCAGTTGAGCACCAGGAGAGACAGCACGACTGCAGAGGTACCCCTGATGGAATAAGGAGTCCTAGCCCTACATAGGGCTCTGCAGCCCAGGGTTACAGTCCCTGGAAGAGGAATTTCCACAAAATCTGACTATAAAGTTTAGTGGAGATTCCAGCCGTCTCAGTGAGATGGAAGGAAACTGAAAACCCAGATGTCCTCCTTAAAGGGCCCGTGCACAAACTGACTCACTCTCAGACACTCACCCTGGGTGCCAGTGGAGGGTCAGCAACTTGGGAGGCACAAGAATCATACGGGAAAGACTGAATGGTGTGGCACAGGAGCGAGGGCTAGAGGGAAAGTAGTCTTTGTTCCTTTGTTGGGTACCCCTCTGTGGCAGTCTACAGACAGCCGCCATTTTGCCTGTGTTAACCCTCCCACACATGGCCAATTCTGCAGCTGCATTGCTCTGGTGAGATCAGCGTCGCCCCCACCCCCATGTCTCCCTGGGACCCTGCCCCACCCAGCTCACCCCCTGGCAGGCCCTTTTCTAGCAATTGGGCCCTTTTCTAGCAGTCAGCCCCTCCCTGTCCCTTCCCTGGGCTGCACAGTCATTGTAGGCAATGTTCCTTCACTTGCTACCCGCACATTTGGGGGGAGACATTTAGTGGCAAGCCACTGGTGCCAGCACTAGCTGCAGTGTGTCTTGGGTGGATTGCAAGGGTCTGTGGGCCAGACACGAACGGCAGCTGGCCTCACTGTGATCTGTGACTTTTGCGGGAGCCCATGGACTTAGCACTGGCAATAATTCTGATTCTGCATTAACTAGACAAGAATGGCTTGCTCCACCTCCTGTCTCCCTGAGATCCTGTACCACCAACCCACAAATTGCTGGTGGCAAGCCCATTCCTAGGCAGCCAGCCCCACCCTGTGCTTTCCCTGGGCCTCAAATTCCACAGCAAACAACCCTCAGTTTGTGTAGCCCGGCCCATGTGCAACCTGTGTATCCTGGGAGAGACTTTCAGTGGTAGGCCACAAGCCCCATCCCTAGCTACAGTATTTCTTGAACAGATCAAGGGTATCTCCAGGCCCCAGGGTGGCCTTGCTATAATCTGAGACTTTTATAGGAAGCTACAGATTCAGCCCTGGCATAAAACTTGAATGTGCATTTGCAGGCAGAAATCTGCTTGCTTTACCCTGCTGATACCCTGAAACCCTGCACTACCCAACTCGCATACCACCCGAAGGTTTTTCCAGTCTTATAGGGGGTTGAAAGGAAGCCTCAGGCCTTGCTAAGCTGCCCCAGGCCCAGTACTTGGGGTAACTGGACCTTGGCTTGCAGCATTCTCTCCCACTTGCCTCCAGAATCAGCACAGGCAGCAACCATCCACAGCTCACTTTGTAGTTCCTACAAGGTAGCTTCAAGCAATCAAAGGCAGTGGATGGCCTTGGCCTACATGAGAGCTTCTCCCAAGAGGCCATAGAACCAACACACCTAGAGGCTGGTGTCAGACCACAACAGAACACCACCTGACTAGCCCCATAAATAACTCACTCAAAGAGTGGTCTCAACAGGTATACGAGCCTACTGGGCCAAATTCCACTTTGAGGGGAATAGAGGGAAAATACCTCAACATAATAAAGGCTATTTATGATGAACCCACGGCTAACATCATACTCAATGGGGAAAAGCTAAAAGCATTTTCCATAAGGTCAGGAATAAGACAAGGATGTCCACTTTCACCACTTCTATTCAACACAGTATTGGATGTCCTAGTTATAGCAATCAGACAAAAAAGAGAAAAGTCATCCAAATTGAAAAGGAAAAAGTAAAACTATCATTATTCACAGATGACATGATACTGTATAGATAGAACCCTAAAGATTCCACCAAAAAAACTATTAGAACTGATCAATGAATTCAGTAAATTAGCAGGATACAAAATTAATAATCAGAAGTTGGTTGCATTTTTACAAACCAATGCTGAACTGTCTGAAAGAGAAATTAAGAAAACAATCCCATTTACGATTGCATTAAAAACAATGAAATACCTAGGAGTTAAATTAACCAAGGAGATAAAAGACCTGTTCTTGAAAAATTATGTCATTAAAAAAAGAAACTGAAGTAGATACAAATAAATGGAAGCATATATCTTGATCATGGGTAGGAAGAATCAACATTCATATTACCCCAAACAATCTGTAGATTTAATGCAATCCCTATCAAAATACCAATGGCGTTTTTCAGAGAAGTAAAACAAACAATCCAAAAATTTATATAGAACCATAAAAGACCCTGAATAGCTGTGGCAATCTTGAGAAAGAAGAACAAAGTTGGAAGTATCACACTACCTGATGTCAAACTATACTACAAGGCTATAGTTATCAAAACACCATGGAACTGGCATAAAAACAGATACATAGATCAGTGGAACAGAAATAAATCTAGAGCCCAGAAATAAATCTAGGCCTATGAGGTCATTTAATCTCTGACAAAGGAGGCAAGAATGTACAATGGGTAAAGGCAGTCTTTTCAACAAATGATGCTGGGAAAATGGGACGGATACAGGCAAAAAAATGAAACTGAACCACCTTCTTATACCATATACAAGAGTAAACTCAAAATGAGTTAAAGAGTTAAATGTAAGGCTCGAAACCATAAAACTACTAGAAGAAAACATAGGCCATAAACTCTCTGATATTGCTATTAGTTAATTTTTTTCTGCTATATCTCCTTAGACAAGGGAAACAAAAGAAAAAAGAAAAAATAGGCCTACATCAAACTAAAAAGTTTTTGTACAGCAAAGGAAATCATCAATAAAACAAAAGACAACCTACTGAATAGAAGATATATGCCTATGATACATCTTTAAGGGGTTAACATCCAAAATTTATAAAGAACTACAACTTAACAACAAAAAACCAATCCAATTAAAAAATTCAGCAGAGATCTGAGTAGATATTTCTCCAAAGAGAAAATACAGACGGCCAATAGACAAATGAAAAGGTGTTCAACGTCACTAATCATCAGGGAAATGCAAATTAAAACCACAGTGAAATATCATCTCATACCTGTTAGATTGGCTATCATTAATAAATAAAAAAAAAAAAAATCAGGTGTTGGCAAGGATGTGAAGAAAAGGGAATCCTTGTGTACTGTTGGTGGGATTGTAAAATAGTACAGCCACTATGGAAAACATTTTGGAGATCCCTCAAAAAATTAAAAATAGAAAAATCATATGACCCAGAAATTGTACTTCTGGACATTTATCTAAAGAAAACCCAGATGCTAATTTACAAAGATCTATACACCCCTATGTTCAGAGCAGTGCTATTCACAATAGCCAAGATGTGGAAGCAACTTAAGTGCCCATCAATAGACAATTGGATAAAGAAGTTATACTACATATATACAATGGAATTTTACTCAGCCATAAACAAAATGAAATCCTACCATTTGCAATGACATAGATGGACCTAGAGGGCATTATGCTGAGTGAAATAAGTCACACAGAGAAAGATAAATACCATAATATTTCACTTATATGTGGAATCTAAGAAACATAAAGAACAAAGTAAACAAAAACAGACTCACAGATACGAGGATAATCTGGTAATTGCCAGAGGGGAGGGAATTTGAGGTGCTAGATAAAAAAGGTGAAGAGATGAAGAAGTATAAATTATTAGAAGTACAAATTAGGGGATGTAGAGTACAGCATAGGGATTATAGTCAATAGTATTGTCGTGGCTATGTGTAGAGCCAGATGAGTGCTAGAGTAATCAGGGGATCATTTCATAAACTATATAAATGTCTAACCAATGTACTGTATACCCGAAACTAATATAAAATAAAATTTTTTAAGGTAAAATCATCTTTAAAACTTTAAAATAATGTATGCTGGGAAACTCATAGGTCCAGTCATGGTAAACTTCAACTTAGTGCTGTTGCAATTATTATACATTCTGAAATTTAGTATTCTTAATATACAAGGCTTTACTGTTTTTTAACTGTTCTTCTTAATCTATTTTTTCATATGGGATTATTTATGCAATATTCTACTTCTTTTGAATGCTTACAGGAGAAAGGTTAACATGTCCTTCAAAATATAGTCTTATTGCTCAAATGAGAAGAAAGATACCTCAGCATTCTCCTAGAAGCATAATTCTGTGAGGAAATGCCCACGTAGGTTTCTGGAAGACTGGAAACAAGTTTGAAAGCTCCTGGATTTGAAAAGTTCTAGACCAATCCTTTTCAGGACTGGATCAATACCCCTGGGAGGAAGAGTTCTCTTTCCTTTCCTCTCCTTTGCTCTTTGTCACCACATCTCTTTTTCTGCATTTTCCCCTATACATTCATTTGTTGCCTAATGTCATATTTTTTCTGGATAATATGGTGTTTTCTGTAGGTAAACATGAAGTACAGACCAATGGAAGTGTGTAATAAATCCCTCGAATGGGATTTCTTACTAGATTTCTCCCACTTAGCTCCTCTTTCACATAGTTGTGTTGTACCAGGGAAAATGACTCAGATAATTTAATAAGTAAACATGTTATCGAATCATACAGTGGAGAATTGGATTATAAACACCTGTTTTATATGGTAAAACTAACTTTAAAACATGTCATTAAAAATTAAATTACTTATAGCCTCACTATAGTAACTATTCTTTTCTCTCAATCCTTCCAAATATTCATATATGTGGAATTATTATAATTGTCCTTTATATGCCATTTTGTTACAATCATTTTTTTTTCTGTATAACATTTGAATTAAGAGCTTCTAAATTATCACTTTTCACATTATAAAAAGCTAGCAACACTGAGGACTTACTACGTTCTAGGTGCGAAGCTAAACTTATTACACATATTTTCTTATTTATATAAAATAGATGAGAGGTAGTTGTTATTATGTCATTTACCAATGGTTGGAACAATGAAGTAATTCATTCAGTGTCACCCAGGTAGTAAGTGATAGATCAAGGATATATATAACCAGATGATCTGATCTTAGAACTTATGCATTTAGTCAATATGCTGTAGTGCTTCTCACAACTAAAAATGAATGCAAAAGAAATAAGGACTAGATAATGTAAAGGGGTGAAGAAATATAGGTATATAAAGTTTATGTCAGGAATTTAAATCAATAAATTCTGAATTCCTTTACCAGGTTATTCTCTGTGGTTCTCCCTCCTCCCACCCCAAAATAAGAAATAGCTTTAAGGATGTGACTTAGTATTCCAGAGATTTTAGAAGGAATATTCTTGTCCTTGGGTTTCAGAACTCACCAGAAGGGAAGTAAACGAGACTTACTCTGCATAAGACCATGGGCCAGGGAATCCAGGGAATATTTGTGGGTGAATCTCTGTAACAGGGATAGAAACATGTTTAAGTAAATCATGCTACATAAATCTACCAAGTGGCTAGTCACATTTACAAAAGAAACTAGTAAGAACTGTGAATGTTAGGTATAAATATAAAAAGGGATTTTTTTTTTAATAGTAAAAATTACATATAAACAAAACTGAAAAGTATTTCAAAACACAATTTTGGAAGAAATTCTTTGGCCTTAAGGAAAAGAAAACTTTCATTTTTTAAAGGAATTATTTTGTCTCTAGAAAATGTGACCTTAGAATATTCATATTTCTGATATGTGTCCAGGAATTCCTGTGTCACGTCTTTGAGTATATCTGTGGGTCTTGAGGAAGAAACAAAATTTCAAAAAATTTTTAATACTCTGATTTACTATGGAGAATAATATCTACAAAATATCATTGCTTAAAGGCCATCTGGAAATTAGGAGAACCAACAAGGAATTTAGGGACTGTATCATAATACTCTAAAGGTAACAATTAGATACTATTTATATATCGAATTCAGGAAGGGTTAGGAAATAAAGGGGACATTTGAAGAAAACATGAGAAAAATATATGCTCTGAGAGAAAAAAAAATAGTGGAGAGATTACATTAGTTTTGTTCTAATGGAAAATGCAATATTTTCTCTCTAAAAAATTTAAACAAATAGGAAGTTAAAACTTTATCAAATGGTAATAAATATATCAGACTAGAGCTACCTGATAAAATATGTGAATAAAATCTAGGACTTATCTAAGCGGAGCGTTTCACAAGTGGAAATCAACCTTTTTAAGAAAGCATTTTAAAAAGGGGCCTGAACACTTGATAAGTTGACTGAAATTGTAGTCTGATTCATTTGAACATTAATCTATAATTAGAGGTGCTTGAGATTGTGTGAAGACCCTAAAACAGTTAGAGTGACCAAATCCATAGTCTGTAATGAGAATGCACGTATTGTGTATTATGCAATTTCCATAAGTGTAATCGTATACAATAAAAGCGCTTCCATGTGTCTGGGCCCTGTAAAGAGTTGGCTAATCAAAAGTTATTTAATCCAGGAGTACCTTAAATGTTTGTTTAACTTAAAACATATAAATGTTCATTAATTAGATAACCTTCAGATATAGAATGAATCCTTTTTTGTGAGTGTCTGTCCACTATTCAGAGTTCTGCCTCATCTTTCTTAAATAAGTCATACACATACATTTATTAAAATTCAGTTTTAGTGTTTCAGTATCTTTACTATGTAGAAAAAAATTAAAGATTATTGTGAAGCTGAGTGCAGAATCATCCTGTATTTTCATGATTACTTCATCTTCTACTATTTTTTTAAATAGTGATTTCACTCTCATGTAATTCAATGACTTTTTTTTTTGTCCTAGACTTTATAAAGCCTTTCCAAAGCCTTTAACTTAATTTGCATGTAACAATGACTTTGTTTTCACACTCATATTTTTCA
Source organism: Pteropus alecto (assembly GCF_000325575.1). NCBI lineage: Eukaryota > Metazoa > Chordata > Mammalia > Chiroptera > Pteropodidae > Pteropus > Pteropus alecto. Next base: position 18,258,393 of record NW_006436298.1, on the reverse strand, counting down.
ATTGGTGCACAATGTAATTAAATTATATAATTATAAAGATGATTCCACAGTAGGATACAGATTTAAGCTAAAATAACATTGGCCTAAAGAAAAAAGAAATTTCATCTATCCCCCACAGAAAATCTGGTTAGATATTTTAAGGCTGACCGACTGGCTCAATAATCATTAGGGATAGTGCCTCATTCTAAATAGTTGCTCTAGTGGTCCAACTAGTAGTACAAAATGACTGCTTCCATTCCTGCCATTACATTCACATTCCAGCCAGAAGCAAAAAGGGAAGTTAGGAAGAGAAGTATATGCTCCTTCATTTTAATGGCATGACACATAACTTGTACACACCATCTCAGCATACGTAGTCACATTGCTATACCTAGCTACAAAGGAAGAAATGTAGCCTTCAGCTGGGTGACCTTGTGTTCACTAAAAGTTCTACTGTTACACAAGAACAAGAGAAGGGGAGAACAGATGTTGATGTTGAGAGACATAAAGCAGTCTCTGAAATATTCAGATCTATTAGCCAATGATTCTTTTGAAATTAGGCAAATGCTTTTGTAGGTTTTGCTCTGACTCCCTTTGTCAAGCCACACCACATGAAATAAGGAACCCACAAGGCCAAAGGACTTGCCTAATCAGAATCACACCTTCCTGCTAACCCTGGCTACACAGAATTTCAGAATTCCCTGTGCGAACATCCCTGGGCCTGCTTCTAGGGCTTCAGGTTGGTCCTTTAGAGAGTGAACTGCATGTACTTCAGGAATATAAAAGCATGTTGGACAAGCAGGCTGGGAATCTCACATGTGTATGACGTCCCTGGTAGTTTAGACAGAACTGGAGCTGGGAAGAGAGTGGGAGAGAGTATGAGTCAGCTTGCCCAGCACTGGAAAATCCCAATACAGGACTCAGAGGAGTTAGAAAAATGTGAATTTGAAGCTAGCCTTTAAGTTCATTATGTAGCTCATTTTTTTTTTTCTTTTAATAATCAAGCTTTTATTTACTTATCACAACAGCATAGTAAGATGCAGGGAAAAAGCTGTTGGCTCCCCTTGTTCCATTTTCTCCTCCCATGGAAAGGCAAAGTCAAGGTGGATCAGCACAGGCAGAGGGGGCAGTCTCACTGTAAAGGAAGCTCCAAACAAAAGGCTCCTGCTGTTTTATGGACTTGGGCCCAGAGGAGGAGAAGACAAGTACTGAATACTGAATCAATGAAGAAGAGTGTCTTCAAGGCCTCCCCAGTAAGGGCGTCTGGCTGAGAAGCTTGAGAGAAGCCTTGGCCAAGGGCCTCCCCAATAAGGTGGCCTCTTTATGGAGATGTCCTGGCTAGGAATAAGCTGTGACAAAGTAAAAAGATGCTACCAATTATCTATGGTTATGTAACAAACTATGCCAAAACTTGGTGGTTTAAAACAACAATCATTTAATTGTTTTTGTGAGGACAGTTGCACAAGGTATAGACTGGGGCTGGAGGACCCAAGTTGGCTTCATTCATATATTTAGAGCTTTGGTGCTAGCTGCCAGCTGGGGCACCTTCTTTTCTATATAACTTTTCTTTCCATGTTTCTTTTAAATCACCAAAGAGTCTATTGTGAGCTTCTTTCCATGTCAAACTGACTTCCAAGAAGTTGAAAATGGGAAGTTGCAAGTCCTCTTAAGGCCTAGGCCCAGAGATCATACTTCTGCCATAGTCTAGTGCCCAAAGCAAGTCTTAGAACCAGTTCAGATCAAAGGGAGGGTAAATAGGTTCAACCATTTAATTGAAGGAGTGGCAAATTCATATTACAGAAAGGCATGCAGCATGGAAGGTACTGGTATCTCCACCTGAGAAATAATCTACTGTAAATATCTTTTATTTAATAGTTACTGTTTTTCTTTTTAATCTAGGTATGATGCCTCCACTTGTATTCTTGCCTCAGTCTCTGAAAACATTAGACATGTATCTGTCTTTATCTATCCAAATATTCACTTACTCCTGCATATCATATTCTTCTTTCCACACATAAAATATCTGCATCTCTAATGGAGACATCGAGTCCCATCTAGTTCTTGCATTCAAGTTCAAATTCTCTGGGTGATGTTTGATCCTTTCCACTGAGTACAAAAGACTCAATGCGACCTGGTGACTTATAAACTAAAAGGCAAGTTATATAAGAAAATACCAGAGACCACTAGGTTTTTTATGAAATTAAGTAATAGTAGACTAACCCTGTAATATATTTAGCAATAATATTTCCATGATTTTTTTGAACCATCAAGAAACCCCTGGAACCTTAACCACTTGTACCAGCAACAAGGAAACCATGAGAGCTGTGTGACTCCCAATAAGAGCATATAATCCATTTGCCATTTCCTGAAGAATAATTGATAAGGCAAAAGGATAAGGGCCATGGAGGGCAATAGATAGGGTTATTTACCTAGGGAACAAAACTTCCAACTCTGACCAAGAAACTTAATCTGTGGCCCTGGTGGTTTGTCTTCACAATTGCCATGTATTTTCTACTTTTCTTCTGAATGGAAGTTTCTATTGTGGTTATACTGTTTCTACTTCACAGTTGTATAATGCATTAGGTAAGGGAATAAACCATGTAGAGATCTGAGTAAGAACATTACAGAAAGATGGGAATGGCAAGTACAAAGTCTTGACGTATATAAAAAATAGCAAGATGATCAGTGTAGCTGGAGTCAAGCTAGGAAAAAGGAGAGCCATAGAAGTAAAATTAATTCTGCTGAAATCTTTCCATACAGCCTGTTGCCATTACACACCCACTGCAACCTCCATACATCTGTGGGTCATCATTACGATTACCCTTTCCCAGGAATCTTAAGCAATTTGTCAGAGGACATCTGGAAATAAACCTATGATAATTTGATCATGGTCTTTTAGTCCTATAAACCACACTGTCTCTCTCCAGAAACCATGATTCCTATTTAACTCCCGTGTCCTTTGGGGGAAAACAACACTGACAACGTGAACCCTAAGTTCAAATAAAATACTATATTCAATGTGAATTTGTAGTGAATAAGGACAACTTTTTAATAAACAGTCTAGTGTAGCAATTTTAACATGCGTTGGCAATAAAAAAGACATAACACTCACTCTACTTTTCATATCTTTACAAAGAGAACAATGAAATTTAAAATATTTTAAAAATGAAATTTAAATATATACGATATGTGTTTATTGAATTAATTCTATCATAATCCTAGCACCCGAAGTCAGCCATCACTGACATTTAAGCATATTTCCTTTTTTTTCAATCTTTTTGTATTGACTTTTATTTTTGACAATTTAAAAAATATCATATTTATAATTTAAATATGCACATAATTTTACCTTGCCATTTTACTTAACAAGATATCGAAGCATTCTTCTTGTCATTTTATAAACTCACCAAAATATAATTTTAGTGTAACACTTCTAAAATATTATATTATCATGAACTTCACAGCCTAAAATTTTTCACTAGCTCCTCACCACCTTCAGTATAAAGTCCCAAACTTCTTGATGTAGCATATTAGGCTTGTCACAATGGGCCCTTTCTAATTCTAGTTTTTGGATTTCTCTCTAACCTCCCAAAGACTAATTTAGAATAACTTACTGTTCTTGAACCAATCACATTTTCTCACTTTTTGCATAATTTCACTCTTAGCCTTCAGTGCCTTTACCATTATTACCTGATAGAAAAAAATTTCTACTGATCGTTAAAGACAGGTTTAGAATTAGTTTTCCTGGGCAGTTGTTCTTGACACCTGTCCCTCAGCACCCAAAGTCCACTAGTTGATGTGGGTTCTCCCTGTCCTATGAGCCTCAGAGTACTCATCAGAAACCACATGGTCTGGTTTCTACCTCTACACTGGGAATTTAATGAGGGGAGGGACCTTGTCTTTTCCATATTTATATTAGTTCTTAGCATAGTTCCTGGCACCTAGGAGGCATTCATTCACTATATGTTGAAAGAATGAATAAATGACCACAAATAAATTCTCTTATCTGTGTCCCTTACTGAGGCTTTGTCCTCTCCAATATAATCACTCTACCTTCCGAATTCCAAACTGTTTTTATCCACTGCCAAGTTACTGTTTTTAATGAACTCATTCACTTTAGTCACTTTAGGTTTTAGGACTTCGTCTGCACTTTGCATGGTAAATTTTGCTAATAAAGTTAATGAAAACTTTTCATTAAAATGAATTTGAAATGAAAAACAAGGGAAAAAACTGGTAAAGATACCTAGGAATCTACAAATTTTAAGTATGTATACTGAATTTCACATCTGACAAATATCCAAACACAAATGGTATTAATTTCTAATATTAATGCAATTATAAAATTAAATTCTTAACTGGGTAGCAGCTGTGCAAGTTCTCCTTTTTGCTTTGAGTTGAGAATTGATGTGGCTACCTCTTAGGAGTACAGTAACTGTCCCACACTAAAATGTCTTCATAGTAACTTTCATCTAGCTATTAATAGATCAGGAAGGGATGAACTTTATATAAATGTATTTAGCTTCAGATTCATGAGCTTGAGCAAGCTATTTAATTTTTCTGAGATTCAACACCACCAACTGTAAAATGGACAGAATAATAATATATGATCCACAAGGCTTTGAGTATTACATATATAACTGTATGAAAGAACTCTGTATAGTATCAGGCTTGTAGTGATTACTGACTTTATAAATATATTGTGACTTCGGGTCTATTATGCCTGACCACCTGTTTAAGCCTGCTAAGCTCCTTCACCTTGTTATCCAAAGTTGTCTTCTAATCTCTGTCCTATAAAATCCATGGCCCAGTCTGTTTCTTGTTCCCACTAAAAATCTCTCCTCTTTTCTTACTCCTCCTCTTTTCCTACTACTGGGTATTTATCTGGCATTTGAACATTGCCAATTAACTTATAAATATTTCTTCATAAATACCAAATTTCCATTTGTAACATTAATATAATATGCATGAAAATGTTCTGAAGAACTTTCAGAATTCTTTGCACATGAATGCTATGTGTTTTGGTAGATTTTTATTGCAGTAGTCTTAAGTTTACATTGGAAGGGCAGTGTTTTGTAAGATATTTGAACATTTACAATGAGGAAATTACTGTTTTTTTTGTGTGTAGAATAATGGAAACATAAATAAATAATGATTTTTTTTTCTCTTTAAATTGCTTACAGTCTAATAGGGAAAAAGGACACATGCAAATATAACTATACTATACTTCACTTTAACCTCTTTAAGACTTCTAAATAAAAAGAACTCAATAAGACTTACATTTTTTAGAGGTCAAAATGCTCAAATACTTATATTTATTTTGCAAAGTAAACAGCTTTAAATTATCAAAATAAATCTTGCTATGAGGTAGTGAAAAAATGAGGTGAGGATGCTATTTACAAGAATTATTGGGATCTTTCTTTTAATTCTACCAAATTTATAGTTATATTTAGGTGTGAGCTAAAATTTTTTTGAGGTTTGTTTATCTGGGTGATGGCACATGCTAGTATCATGACTAACTTACAGCCTCCATTAATTTTTAATTATAAATGTGTGATAGACTGGTTTTATAGAATTGTCTATAGATTTAGTTAATCATTTATTCTATCTCTTTCTATTTTAAAATTAAAATTCGGAAACTTCTTCAAGTTTAAGAAATTGATCAGTGTGCATCTAAAACTTAAAGTTGGATTCAAATTGGAATGTAAGTTGATTCATTTTCATGCTATGTTATTATCACTTTCACTATGCTTCCTGGTTAAAAAGATATGGAGACTGTTTTTTGAACATACCCTCCAAAGTATATAAAAATATTACATTTAAAATTCCTTATCAAATACATTAACCTTTTGGATCTGAGAAAACATCTATGTATCTCAAGAGCCAGTGAGAATTCTCTTCACTACTCATTAGGTTGGAGAGAAAAGGCTCTGCAGTGGTAGGAAGGGTTAGGTTTAATTTAAATTAAAATTTATATGAATAGTTTATAATTCAGAATTAAATGCTAATATGACTCAAAGAGTAAGTAAAATTGTTAAGTTCATGACTTTATTATATAAGTAATTCATCCTTCTAAAAAAATCAGCACGATATAGAAAAAGGGCTAAGGAAATATAAAAAGAACTATTGTTAACCACATATTATTATACACATTTTGTGTATTTCTTTCTGATCTTCATTGCATATATACTTAAAAAAATAAGATTTTATTGACTATTTTTGTATTCTGCTTTTCATTTAATATTAATGGCTGTTTAAAAACTATTAGTAATTGTGTTTAATATTCCATTGTATGACCATACTATAATTTATCTATTTCTATAAATGGAGGCATTTATCTCGTCGGTTGGATCTTTACTTTGCTTCTAGTCATACACTATTATAAGTAAAGTGGTGTTTAAAATATTTATATCTAAATATTTATCCTTATATAAATAAAGAGCTTTAGTAAAAAGAAAATGATACCTATTGTTTTAAAGGTAATCTTACCGTATTTTTAAAATTCTAATTGTGGAATTCAAGGAGAAAAGCATTGTGTTTTGAAATAAGGGGCAAAAGGACCTGCTGAAGAAGAGGTGGCCAATATCGTAGCTGTAACCTCAGCATAACTTTAATAAAAATCGGACCAGAGATTTAGCTAAGGAAGAGAGGGAAAAGAAGGATATGGAATAGAAAGAAATGATGATATCATTATGGAAAGGAGGAAAAGACAAAGAAGCATTAATCAGGCTGTCTTTAAAATTCTAAATCATGATTTCAGAAGTAATAATGTTAAAGATTTTCATAAGAAGATGAGAAACTTTTTAAATAAGTTGATTATACATTCAGATACATATAACTCATATAAGTGATACTGAATTCCAGCAAGAGTGCAGATGAAGTTTAAATGAAAAATAATCACTATGCAGATGGCTATTAAAATAGTGAGACCAAGAAGATTCCTTTAACCACATCTATACAGCACCTACTACATAGAAAGTGATGTGCTAGGTCCTGAAGGAGATACAACAATGAGCCTCAAAGGAAAATAATTAGGTGATAGGTAACTGTAAACAACTTTACCAGAGAAATTATTATATTTAAAATATACTTGAATATAACTGTTTAACCATGATATACACTTGAATATATCATGGTTACAAAGTAAAATATACCAAAATAGGAAATCATACATTATCCAGTCATCTCTTGTAATAATTAAGGAAAAAGAATAACCATGAGGTGGTGCTATTAAACAAGAAATCAGAAATCACTGAGCAGGAATTTTCCGTTTCTTTTGGCATGCTAAATCTCTGAAAAGGCACACTGAAACTGTTAAATCATAAGGAAACAAACACTGGGAACTTAAAGGGACAAATTACTAACTGCTCCATCTACCTCATTTCCTTAGGTCATTTTATTTTTGAAACATATTGCAAATAAGTGAATTTGTGGTTTTTTAGAACTAGGAACAATAGTGAAGCTTGAAGACCCTCAGACAGAAAGCTTCCTTCCTTAGCTAAGTGCCTGCTGTGAGCCTATGTGTGGGCAGGCAGAAGAGCCAGATCACTGGGAAGGCAAGAACAGAGGCCGTTGTGTTCTCTCCAGTTTACATTTGTCAGATTCTCCACAGGGCAAGGCAGCTCCATGGGTTTGGCAGAGAATGGTTTTGGGCTGAGCAATATGGAATCTTTTGTGAAACAGGCACTGGCTGATTTATATTACTATAAAAGCAAGTCTTTAAAAAGTGTCAAGTAGGGCAGTGACACTGGAAAAAAAACAGTTTTGCCTTCGTAACTCAAAATAGTTTCTATTATTTTGAGCCATTTGAAAAATAAACATCGAATAAGCTATATATTAAAACAGATATTTTCTTTTTCACAAGATGTAGCTATACATGACAGTAACATTATATCTTTCATGAGACTTCTAAGACTGAATATGGGCTAAATTAGAGTTTAAATTCTACCTTTTTCCTCCAGATAATTTTTATGGTTTCTTCAAAATATATGTGGTACCTAGAGTTAAATCCCCTGGTCTTTTAAAAGGAGATACATTTGGAAATGGGGACAGATGAGGGAAAACCACAAAAAAGTTTCTCATCTCAATAAAAAACTTTGTAATGTGAGTTGAGATTTTCAAAACATTGAGGAAATACCTACTAAAAGAGGTTAAAGAAACCAGTGGGAAATAAATATGTCCAGAGGGAAAAAATATAAGTCAAAATAAGGAAAATGAAAGTAGTTTAGACTTGTGGTATATGTGAGTAAAGAATTCTATGAAGTTTAGTGCTCTTTTGAATTTAAGAGGAATGCTGCTACTTGGGTGTAGTAACGGGGGTGGGGGGTGGTGGGGGAACCAATTTCCTTAGCAGCTTATATCTATGTCCCCTCAGTACCCAAACCCACCAACCTATGCTAACTGCTAGGCATGTCCAGTAGTGGTGGGATTTCAGTCATTTTTACCTAGACCAGATGGGAAGGTAAACAAACAATAGATAAGGAACACCAACAAGAAGGGGTTGAATTTGAAAACATACAAGGTGATAAAGAATGATTCTGGCATCTTCTCAAGCTGCAAACCCTATCTTGCACCTTTTCTCCACTGCTAGGTACATGCTACTGATGAACCAATTTCTTTTTAACATTGGTTTTTCCATATTCTGCGATCTGCTTTCCCAGTTCGAATCACTGCATTATTTCACCAGATTCCTCCAAACCACCCAGGAGAATGGTATTTTTTTTTTCCAGTCATCTTCTTTGACACCTGACTCCATCCTCCACTACAATGACTTCCTTTGGTTTCTATAAGAGGTCTCCTATGTCTCCCCTCCCCTGAACCTCTTAAATATACTTCTCTATCTCCTATTCAAACTTGCTCTTTGGATATTGACATCCCTCAAGTTCACTCCAGGCTTCTTTCTTCCAGCACAAATCCACTGTCACAGGATGAGCTTTTTCCCTAGACTAGGTTCATCTTCCAATTCTGTGTTGATAAATCTCAAATCCACGTTCCGTACCAGCCACTACCAGAGCTACAGATCTCCATATCTCATTGTCTGAGGAAAATCTCCATAAAATGTCTGCAGGCACCTAAAACTCAGCACATTTGTTTACTGAGAGCTGGTCTTTCCTGTCAAATCTCCCCTCATCTTCTATTTTTCTCAATAAAGAGAGCACTATCAGTTTCCCAACTAGAAACTTTGGGATCATCCTCGAGTCTTCTCTCTCTTAAATCCTCCACCTCATATTCATCAGTAAGTCCTTGGAATGTTTCGTACATTTTAGCCCATTATATAGGTGGGTGTTTTTTTCTTTATATGTTAAAATACGTTACACATGTGTGCCTATTGTCCATCTCTTTGTTCAGATTTTACTTTTCCCCTGAACTGTTTCAATAGCTTCATAACCTGGTTCTATTCTAGGTTCCATTTAGTCCTTTATTCAAACTAGTGCCAGATCTAATTTTCCAAAAGACAAATCAGATCCCACATCACATTTTCATTCTTACAAACTTTTTCTGGCTTCCTATGATCCACTGATTAAAATCTAAACTTTCTAACATGGCATTCAAGGTTTTTCATGATCTGGCCCTAACATACCTTTCCAGCCTCACCTCATTCCTCTTATACTTAAACTACTTTAACCTTGTCATCACAACTACACCTTTGCAAATTCTAGTCTCTTTGCCTCAAAGGTTCTTTTCCATATCTATTGATCAAGACTCAGATTAAACATCAACTACTCTATAATATTGATCTATATCAGACTTAATCTCTGCCCTTAAAGGACTTAGAGTGTATTAGGTAATAAAGACAGAGAAATACATTATAATCATGCATTTATCCGGCCCTTTTGTCTCTATGACAAATATTATTTCCTTGTCAATTCCAAATGTAAATTGTCTGTATACCACATGGATCTCTCTTTTAGATCTCAGGTACATGTCTCAGGCTCATCCAATTCCTTGAAATTGTTTTCTTTTTTTTTTTTTTTTTTTTGCAGCATGACCAGGGCTTGTAGAACTAAACTTGTTTTCCTCTGTCCTCTAAAGCTGCCTTTCTACCACTTAATTTTCTTGGGCTTTCCCAGTTTCCTATAAAGAAAGTGAAGAGGCACTCTCATTAGATGGGTTTTTACTACCATATGTTCACTGCTAGGAAACAGTGCAGAAAGGAAGTAATACGCAGGGAATTTATCAAGTTTAAGAGGAACTTCTAAAATTAATTTAGTGTGCTCTGGCACATTGTTGCTGGAGTAACTGGGTGTCCCACTGGTATTCTGCTTTGAGGTTTTATTACAGAAAGTAAACTCGCTGTTCTCCCTCCTTCTTTCTAACTCCTTCCCACTAAAGAGCTTGCTTACCCTGTGTGCTTGGAGGTCCCTTTCCATGCAAGGAGGCTAGAAAGGTCTTTCAGAGTAGTATAAAGGGATCTAGCCATGATCAACTTAGATGTCCCTTCAGATTAAGAGGGGATTCACATCTTTAAAGACCTACCGACCTGAAGAGACCTAAGTCCACCTGACCCCTGCCTCACATAGGAAGGTTCACTTTTAGTCTTTACCCTACAGAAACTTATTCTAGTCCTTCAGTTTATAGTTTTCCTACCCTAACTTTCTCTTATGGATAGCAACCACTTTTATTTACTAGTATACTATTTCTTCATATACCTGAATGTTTGTTAATAAGTGGTGATGCATTTTAAGGCCAAGAAAGCACAAGCCTCACTAAAACAGTGAGCTCTAGGAGGGCAGTAATTTTTTTATGTGTACTTATTTCATTTGTTGACTTGTTGTTAGTGCCTAGAATAGTGCCTGGCCTTGTTTAAAAGAATAAAGACATTATGTTATAGTATATTAAATTGTGATAAATCAAATTGATTGAAGGGAGTAATGTACTCAATAAATATAATTTTTTATCTCATGAATAATACTGAGTGCTAATAGAATTCAAATATTCTGACTTTTCTAAATGCAGCTAAGAAAATCATTATCTGTAACTTCAGCTTTTTTAATGCAGCTGCTATAATCAAAACAATTTCTTTCATTGTCAATAGTAGTTATAACAATGATTTATCTAAATATTTAATTTCTATATCAAATTATTTATTGTTCACATTAAATTTTAAAATACTTTTATAAGAAAACCTTATCTAGTGTACTGGTGGGTAGAAGTTAATATTTTTAATTAACTGAGATTCAATTAACATAATTCTTTTTGAGTTCTTAAAGATTGTCATTCTAGTTAGTGCTTTCCTTTAGTTACAATAAATTTATGTTAAATGATTACAAAGACAAAAACAAAACAAAACAGCAGCATAAATCCAATGTCACCAATTTACTCTTGTGTCTATCTTCTAGGAAACATACTCTCGAACACTATATGCATAATATCAAGTGGAATTCTTCATAAAAACTGGGTAGGGCTCAAGAATCTTAGTTTTAATGAGTACCCAGGTGAATCTGGTGAGGGCAGTTGATGGATTACTATTTGAGGATGTACCTCATTCTCAGGGGTCAGACTTGCCACATTTGTAATGTGAAAATAATATAGTCATTATCTTTAAAAAGGAGTCTGTACATAAATTCTGAATACTTATTATTTAGTTTCTTATGCTATGTGATTGAAAATATTATTGTATTTAATATTCAGTATTTAGTTTGGTTAATTCTAGATTAGCATATGTTGTTAATTAGAATGTGAACTCTATATGAAGACTGTGTGGATCCAAATCCTCATTCTATATTATATCACTTTGTGACTTTAATAAATTTTCTTAGTCTCCCTGGGTCATAATTTGCCAATTGGTAAAATGGCCCCTTACCTCATAAAGTTAATGCCAAGGTTAAATGAGTATTTGGGAAATAGTAACCACCAAATAAATGTTAACTATGATTATTTAGATTGCTTTGTGATTTTGTCCATGATATGAATTTAAAATTTCTTTTGTATTTTTTTATTATATACACAGATCTTATGTGTATACCCTAAGGTTTTCCCAGAAGAGTCCCAATTTATGCCTATCGTCTAGGAATTCTCTTGGGATTAGCCTTTGTCCTGGACAAAAGTATCATGGTTTGGACAATAAATTAAATGGTTGCCTTTACACATATATAATGTAATTGTAGATTTCAAGAGCACAGAATTCATAACTAAGTAAATATCAGCCAATTACACATGAAATTTTTTTCCTTTCCCTTTAGACATGAGATTTGTAATTTTGTAGGTATAGTTATTGTGGACTGTCTGCTAATCTGGCCCTATGAACTCTTTTCATTTCTACTAGTACTTGAACTAAGCAAAGCTTCTCAGAAGTGACTGTGAAGTGGGCGCATTTGTCATTTACCCAGCCCTGACCCCCTTGAGCTCAAGATTAGCTTTGTGAATCAATGTTCATGACATTACTTGCTATGTCAGTGAGATGTGTGACATCTCTTACCCACAGCCAATTCTGCTAAATAGGTTTCAAGAATTGTATCTGTATTAGTTTGAAAACATAAATTTCTCTTTGCTTTCAATCTCCCTTTCAATTTCCTGAGTAAGTTAAATAACTCTGTCTCATGTATACCTCATCTAAGTTTATCTGCTTTTCTTTAATGAGCATGTGTTGGAATATGTTATCTAAACCTAATCAGAGAGCAGATACTGTGACCAATAATTGGTAATTGGCTCTTAAATTTCTGGTGCAAATTAGAACTGAAAGTTGATTTCAATGTAGCAGAAGAGTTTGAAGAAATAGAATTGCTCACATTCTCCCTGTTTGGAGCTGAATTACATTTCTCTCTCTTACTTGAAAGCCAAGTTGAAGTTCTAAATGATGGGTCTCCTGGAACTTTGGATGCAGTAATATCTGTCAGGGAGCAAATAAAGATTTTTCTGCTTGACCCAAAAATGTCATAGTGTGTCATACAACAACAAGCAGCTTGACTCTATATAGATAGTACACAACACTTTTTTTTTTTTTTGCTTTCAGAATCTGTGTATACAACCTAAAGTATTCCCTTTATAAAAAAAAAAGAAAACTCTAATTGTAGATATTTAGCATATACCAACTGAAACTGATCTATAATTATAAGCAATGATTTAAAGAGGAGGCATGTAAATATCCGCAAATGCGAGTACATACGAACAGGCCAAAACAAAGGAAACCCTATTAGTCTTCTACTTTTCTTGAAGCAACATTGCATCTAACTTCCCAAGCAAATCCCAGTGTAGAATGGGGGTGTTCATGAGTATCAAAATGGTTGTTGAATAAACTCCTGAATGAATAAATCTTGAGTAGATGAATTTTAGTGAATAAATGAGTGCAAAAGCATGTTAGCTGTACCATGGCTACTGTGTTTCTATTGCAGTGAAACACTAGTAAAATTAAGGCAGCACAGTTATAGTTTCTAAATGCTGAGTAACTGTATAAAGTATTGACGTGGGGTATTGTTATGCATTGCTAACTGTAGTATCTGACAATATCCAGTAAAAAAAAAAACAAAAACACTTAAGCCAAAATCCTAATGAAGTATTCAATAGGATAAGGATTGATATAAAAAGTTTTAGTATATTTATGAGGATTATAAAATTAGCTCAAAAGTTGCTCAAACTTGGTTTGGAAGCAGAAGGAAGGAAGGAAAAGTAGAAGGATATTACATAATTGATGTCTTAATACCTCCTACATCTCCTGCCTGTCCTAAATAGAAATAGTCTGAGGCAAACAATAAAGGATGAGAAAGGAGAGGGCTGGGAATTGGAAAATGCGATGACCCTAGTTGTAATCACTGATGTGAAAGAGAATACCCAAGACTCTCCAGGGGACATCTGGAGTGTGTTAGAAAGGATAGGTGGCACTGGCCTCATCTATGGGACATCCTACTAAGTACTGAATCAGAACGCCAATTTTGCCTGTCTATCCAATGTCAGTGGCTTGCCATCTTCCAACCATTTATGTTTTTGACCTTTTGATTTCTAAAATCAAAGCAGGTGAATTACGGTCATGAGTTAAGATTTTGAATTCTAAGTATATTTTTGCATAAGTTCATTGACCTTATTAAAATTTCTTTAAAATGGCAAACATAGCTAAAATACATTATTTTTATTTGAATATATAATTTCTCTCAGAGGGGGAAATTAGAGAACAGTTTGTCATTTTGACAATTAGAATCTGAGGTAAATTTTGACACCAGGAAGGCAAAACTATTGTACACCATTGTCCTAACTTTATATATATCAGTTCACTAACTGGGGGTCAGATTCTGATGCTGAAAAATTGAAGAGGATTTTTTTCCTTTAAATAAATAGTATTTCCTATAACTCTAGCAAGTATTTGAGTAGTCACTTTATATAATTTTTTTAATTTTAAAAATAAATCTTGGTAATCCTTCAAAAAATTAAAGTAAGCATCACAGATTTTATGGCAGTGGTGAGAGATGTGGCAGAAGCAAGTAAAAATGATACAGTTTATTCAGTCTCAATTTTGATCAGAAAAAGAAGGCAGCAAGATGTGTCACTTTATATAAGCCAATTCAATCATTGTCAAACATATCATGAGGTCCCTGTCAATTTTACAAGAAAACCTGCTCTTCCAGTCAATATTTTCTTCTTCAACTTACAAATATCTTCTGACTTTTATCACTTTATAGTGTTTTGAAAATTCTCTTTTCTTCTGAATAAGATGTCACTGATGATTTGGCAGCAGGACTTCTCACCCTCTGAAATGTGTGCCCCAGTCTGAACTGCCTTTACCTTTGTTCATCTGCTCTAACAGATTACCAGATGCTCCCTGCAAATAGTGATTATATATGTCATTAGCTTTAGTGACTCACATTCAATTTCTAATGCTGAAGGAATGGCTCATTAACTCCTTTAAAAATTTTCTCAAAAAGGTTGAATTCTACCCACTCGTCCTTCATTTAATTAGTATCTAGCCTGCAAAACAGAAAAAACAGAAGTTGTACTAAATGACATCTTGGACTATAGAAAAAAATCAGGTTGCCAGAAGAGTATATTTAAAAGAATGATTAATATCTCTGGATTTTATAATCAAAACATTTTGACACTAGCGACAGTTTTAATGATTACTGTAATTTAGCTGATGGGTTCATTAATAAAACTCCAGGACCACTTCATAATATTTAACACTGTGATCACTACAGTTAAGGTTATAGAGAACAAGACAGCAATTCCTTAGGACCTATGTAACATGCTCTCAGTAATATGAGCAGGAGACTGTACATAATGATTCCTGGCAAACAATTAACTGGGAAAGTTGTCTTGTCTGCTAGTAGCCCTTGGTTCTGCCTTTTAGGTGAAGTGCCTCATAGCTCTCCAAAATGACTCACCTACCAAGAGTTCATTTTGTAAATTTTAGCTGCTTACAGAGGAAGTAAAAAACACAAGCATTATCAAATTAACAAAATACTTTAATAAAATAACTTTAAAGTAACTTTGTAGACCCTACTATAAATATGAGGATTTAATAATATTGGTTTTGATGCAGTAATATAGGATGGTGTGCTCAATCATTTGGAGAGTAAAGTTCAAGCAGCTTCTGTGAGATGGAAGTTTCTTCTGTGAGGCCTTGAAATCTAAGAGGTTATGACTGAGTTCATCTTTCTCGAATAAAATGTGAGGTTATAATACCAAATAACACTTAATCAAATCAATCAGTATGTCAGCAACTCTCTGGTGATGTTAGATAACTCTAAGCATATCAGTTGACCATTAGGAATTTAGTCATTATAATTTTAACACCTTCAGGGTCCAGTTCAGGTAGTGTTCAGGGTCTGCTAGAGGCTATAATATCCAGTATCTGAACATATAGCTAGAGAATCATTTGACTAGACGTATCCAATTTTCCTTGATGTCAGAGAAATGGCTATGATATCAAAGTAGATAGTAATAACAATAACGAATATTTGCTGAGTGATTACAGTGTACTAATTACCTTACATAATATTTTGGACAAGGCTTAAACTACAAAGAGGTAAAATAAAATCATTGTCAGTCCATATTCATTCTTCCCTCCTTCTACAGCAAAATACTTTTTAGCTGGAAACATTACAGGCCAGAATAAAGATTACATTTCCTAGGCTTCTTTGGCCATAGAATTAGGCTATAGGCAGCAAGTCAAAGGATTATCTGCTATCTTTGAGCCTTCTTTAGGAGATAATGCTCATATAAACTCTGTGCTAGGCTTTTTTGCTCCTTCTTCCCTCCTGCTTTTTGGAATATACATGTGCCATTTTGGACCATGAAGGTGAAGCTACATGTCACATAGCAGTAAGACAGAAGAAGATATATTCTGACACCGTAAAGTGCTATTCAGCCTGGACTTTTATAAAAGAAAGGAATAAACTTCAAAATTGTTTACACCACAACTATAATGATTTTCTGTCACTTGTGAACAAATCTAGTCCTAAACCCATCAAAACAGAAAGGGGCCAATTCCAAATCTGTGATTAATAACTGCTTATTCTACTTGATACATCATTAGTAAATAGGCAGGTTTTATTTATGATTTTTACTTTTTACTTCTGACTTTTATCCTACTAAATGTTTTCTTTCCTCTTCTCTGTCCCTCACTCTCCATCTAAATGAGAAAGGAAATTTTCATTCTTCCAAAGTAGCCTGTATTATAAAACACCTACAGCCACAGACACACACATACACACACGCACACAAACGCACACACTCACACACTCAGAGCAAAGGTATTCTCTTATTCAGTACCATCCAATAAATCAAGAAAAATGACATTGTAAACTCTTAATGCATTCTGATATATGCTTCAATATATCATTGGGACAATGGTATGACACAGGGTGACTAACTCTGCCTAGAAGTCTCAGAGGTTTCACTGAAGTGGTATTATTTGAATTGAATCTTAAATTGAGTAGAAGGAGGTAGACTATTTTGAGCAGAATGGCCTGTAGAAAGGAAGAGCACTATGAAAGCTGATAGCATATTTTCGAAAATAAAAAAGTTTAATATGTAAAGAAGTAGAAGATGATGTAAACTGTGTCATGTTCCCAAGGAGCTTCTGTACAATACTGAGGTCCCTTAGATTACCTCTCTGGGACATCATTAGGGACTTTTAGATCTGAAATGGTATGATTATTTTTATACTTTAGAAATACAGAATAAGTAATGAGAAGGAGTTAAGTAAGAAGGGGAATAATTAGGATATTATTGTAGTGTTCTTTCAATGAAAGTGGAGTTGGGATGAGGAGATGGATTCCAATATTTGGTTGGAGACTTAATGGTTCTTATGGATGGGGCAAAGGAGTACTGAGTTCTGGAAGAGAAATAGAATTTTTTGAATTCTCAACATGTAGGGTAAAAGCTGAAGCCACAAGGTGTTTTAAATTCTTTAGGAAAAGGACATAGAGTGGTAGGACGTTAGGGTTGAGTACAAAATCCTAGGAAATAGGTAAGAAAAAAAAGCCTGTGAAGTAGTCTTGGGGGTAGGAGAAAAGTCAAGGAGAGTAGTCAAAAAAGCCAAGTAGGAGAGAGAGAAGGTGGGACAGGGAAAAGTGGGAATATTTTATGATTATTTGATTAAAGTATGTCTTCTCTACAAGACAGCCAGCTTAGTATGTTTTGTTCATCACTGTATCTTCAGCTTATAATCGAAGTTAATTACCTAACATAATAGTTAATTATTAAATATGTGTTGAATAAATAAGCACCCAATTCAGAGATTTATTGAAGTATAGAAGGGACTCAGAGTTAGATTTTTGGGAGAGATTACACCAAGTGTAACCCAATATTAGGAAAAAAAAAAAAAAAGAGTAAAGTTTAACATCCACATTTTGCTTTTGGCTTATGAAAAGAGTAAATAAATTGCATTTTAGGCTTCCATATAGAAAGAATGTGTGCTTTGTGTCACTTATCAGAAGCCTTTATTTGTTAAATTATGCATCCTAATTCTTAGTTCAGAAACCATGATAATCTTATTTAAAGAGGGAAATTAATAGGTGCAGACATATGTGGCTACTATACTAATGGAGAACACCTTGATGAAGAGACTGGAAAGAAGCACCATGCTTATTCTAAAAATTTCTGTTGAAGCAATAGAAAACTGTAAACATGTAAAAAAATCAAACAGAATAAAACCAAAATATTGTATCTGAATGGAGAACTGCATTTTAGCAAAGCAGAATTACACCCTGGGGTCTAGAAATATAGTCCCTAGCAAACATCAGTACCAAGAACAAAAGAGAACTCGGATGAAGGAAATGTTAACAAGAACTCATGTCGAGATGGCATAGGAGCCAAAAAACAAATCGAGACTATAGATGTCAGATATATTTTTACTGGAATCCATGTTGGAAAATACATTCGAAGCTGAAATATAAAAATAATGGGTTAGCACTTTTATACTTAAAAAGGCTTAAAAATTAAATTGCTAGGCATGGAATGTAGAATATCTTCATTTAGTTTTTAATTTCTTTTACATAGGTGGTCCTCAGATCCAGAGGGTTTAAGAATAAACAAAGCAATGTACTGTTACTAAAGTTAGAGAATTTTTTGTATTCATGCAATTTTATTTCCATTCTGATTAGTTTAAGCACATAAAGACAACAAAACTATGCTCAATTTGACCTTCTATAGTTAGGACATAGAAGTAATGAAATTTCAAAATGAAATTTTTATAGATTCTGTTATGTTTAATGTTTAACAGGAATAGGAAACACTATTACCCAGCACTACCCAGTTGTTAATCCTGGGGCTCTTTCTCAATATTACTACCCCCCTGGGTATCGAAGACCCACATCTGTCAATTCAAGAAGCCCATTAATGTCATTCCAGATAGAGTCCAGCAAATTTTTGGGTCATTGGCAGGACTCTTAAACTAGAAGTTCCATAGGCGATGGGTAGGCATCTGTAGATGGAAGGCCCATCCAACAACCAGAGACATCCTGCTCTGTCCAGGTGATGAGTTATCTCTATGTCTTGACTTCCACAGGACTCCCTGCTGCTAACCAGGGAGAGGGTTGTCTACCCATTAGGACACCAGTTTTCTTCCCATGGCTATTCATCCACAGGTCAGCCTCCCTCACTTCCCTCTCTCTGACTCTCTGTAAGTATGTGTTCCATGCAGCTCCTTTTTCCTATCTCCCTCTGCCCTCCTCCCTAGCCCAGATAAACCTGTATTCTCTGAGTGTGTATATGCATGCAAAGTGGTCTGTTTCTCCACTGTTCCTTATTCTGTTCAACTGTTACAGTGTAAATTCTGTGCCCTGCTTCCCTCTGGCCTCCCTTCTACGATGACTACTTGCTCTATTAATTATTACTGTATAAAATCCTACTTTTCTTTGAGGCAATATGGATACCTCTGACTTGCTGGTGGTAAGATTCTCATACATGTGGCAAAAATCAAACACAAAGATTAGTATTTCAAGATGCCTCACTGCAAATGGTAACATCAATGCTGTTGATATTGTATGCACAGATGAGGCTTTATCTGGATTTTGGATTTAAAACCAGCATATAAACATAAGAAGTAAACATTGTGTATAGTGTCGCTTTCATTCTCTCTCTTCATACATACACATAATGTTATTAATATTAAATAATGAACTTCAGGATATCCTTTAAATAAACATAGGCCAAAAGAGCAATCCTAAGTGTATGGTAGCAATATTAGGAGTAAGAAAAAGTCTTTTCCCATTTACTCACTCTCATTCTTTTTACTCACTAGCATGTGAACGTAACCTGTTCATATGGTAGAGATATTTTTCTTTCATTTTGCATTCATGACTCTAAGTATCCTTCCTCCTCTTTTCCATTGATCTATTTTCTACCCATCCCTCAAGAACCTCTTCTTCTGAAAATTTCTGATTACCTTAGTCTACCTTAAAATCCTTGAAAAGTAATTATGTCAAAGGGGATTTTTATCAATTACATATGCTCAATAGCTTGTCCAAAGAACAGTTTGATATATATATACAGTGTGTGTGAGAGAGTCTTAATTGTACTTAGCCACTGATACAGGCCGTAGGATGGCTAATATACCAAGATTGACTAGACCAGTGAAAAATGTAGCAAAGGAATAGAAAAGTTGGCAGAGATAATCTACAATATGACTTTTTGAACTAAAAAATCATTAGCTAGATGAAATAATGGTCAAAGTTAATTAATTCTGTTAAACCAAAGAGAATTCTTCAATCAACAGGCAATTCTTATATAATTTTTAATAGACTAATTAGAGGAAACAAATGTCACAAAATGCTCATTATCTATTAAAGATGTGATATCAAATTTTTAATTTGAATTCTAAAAAGCATAGGAAGTATGACAACTGTGAGTTTAATTAGCTTAAGTTGATAAATTACATCTTAAAAAATAAAGATTATACACCACTCAAATGAATCCTTTCACATAAATTTAAAATTTATTAGTGAGTGAGGAATCCACAGACTAATTATAAAAGTTGTTAGGTTACAAATATAAAAGAAAAAAAATAAAAATTTATGTATCTTGTCAAAGACATTTTAATTTCTCTTGTGTCCCCTGTCTCAGGAGCAAATGAAAAGGCCACAAAACTTCAGGAGAGAGTGTACTCATTAGCGTTATCTACTTTTGCATTTTATATACTAGAAATTGCCACCCTGTCTTCCAAAATATTTTTCCCCTCCAAGTTACAGAGCAGTATAGTCCCTCCAGAAAAAGCTTTTTGTTCATCATTTATTTCTTTAGCTTCCATTTAAGTTCTATGTTGATTGGGTATTGATAATGAAATGAAATCTCAGAGAAAGAAGGGAAAAAAATCTGTAGTGAATTTTTTCCATTTATTAAAGAGTTATTTATCACATATGTTGAACACTTATCTCTACTAATTATGCATTTTCATAATAAAAAACAAAAAGCAAAGCTTTTTTCATAAATAACTTCAGTTTGCATGAGAAAAAGAGATTAGGTTTTTAAAAGTATTTTTATCTTTCAAGTTACTGCGTTTTGGAATGACATTCCAACAAAAAGCTATGGCCAAAGTACTCACATCATTGTTTATACTCTTTTTTAATAGAAATGCTCAAATTTAACTCTTTCTCCATACACACTAAATGGTCTGTCCTGTTTATTTACAGCTTTTAGTTAATAGTCCAAAGACGTCATCAGTGATGACCCCACTGGCAATATAAATCTCTATAGCAAGTGTCCCAATTTTCTATGAGCAGGAAACAGGCTAGAAAAGCCATTCTCCTATGAACAGGGTCATTTCCTATAGAAAAGGAAGAATGACTCAGAGAGGGGAACCAGAACCTCAGAGAATCATTCCTTGGGAGCTAGATGTGCCCTAATCAAATATCTGAAAATACCTGTCTAGCAGGAATTCAGAATTGCAATGAACCAGAGACTGCTCTATGCCTACACTGTTTCTTCCTTTCTTTGTATGAGAGTGTCCATGTAGTTATCTGTCTCATTTAATGCTGGGTATGTGTGTGTGTAGGAGCAGATTCACAGAACTATCCATACCAAGGATTCAGCTATCTTGGCTGAATCAAGAATTAATTACATTATCTTATTGGATATTATATACTTGTACTGGGTATTTTCAGGTAGCAGATTCCCAGAGAACAATAATCATATTCTTTCTGTATTCTCTAAAATCTCCATAGTGCTTATTTTAGAGTCAAGTATTCATCAGATGCTTAATAAATATTAAATGATGAACATGACTACATTAATCTACGTTGTCCTAGACTACTTGCACTATTGCTGCTGACATTTCTTTTGCTTATTAAAACCATTAACAACATGAATGTTTGCTCTTTGCTACTATAACATGACAGGTGAGGAAGCTTACGAAGGTGACCTATTTCAGGGTTTCTCAAGTAACTGGCAACTCACTCAGAATTTCATGATGGAATTAAAGAATAATCTACTGTGTGAACTGTTCTTTGGGAGATATCTGTCATCACTTTTGGTGTCACTGCCACAATAGAGGTTATCTTTGTATATTATTTGAGAAATATTTTGACAAGATGTCCTTGTTTCAAGGGAACACTTTGGTAAAGAGTAAAAAGACCACTGATCAGCCAAATGAGACAGTTAAGTGAGAGACCTAAAAGCTCAGTTTAACTGAGGAAGGCTTGGTGAACTATTTGGGGTAAGCTTGTGCTATGATGCATACTTGAGAACTGGTTTTCCCTTATTCACAGTCCCACTAATTGAAGCCAGAAACTTTATAAAGTCATTTTAAATAGATCCACCTCTCTTAACAAGTACTTTAGTTCCAACTTTCAGCTTCTATAAGGAATAAAGTAAAGGATAAAAAGCTATAAAAGTTTCAAAGTTCTTGTTGAAATCCTGCTGACCTCGAGGGTTTTCTAAATAATGCTATTGCCTCCATCTTAGCCTTTGACCTGAGCTTACTATTTGGAGGTTTGAGTGTTGCATTACTAATCAAAGAAAAAGCAACTTTTGATACTTTTTTAAAAATTATGCCTGAAACAAAAACCACATGAGCATTCACCATTGAACCACTTTTTCCTCAGTAGCTGATTATGTGACATAAAAAAATGATTTATCTATTATCTGGTTAATACGATCAGACAAAGAAAGCACATCTGACATTCTATTGGATGCATTTCTTGTTTTTGTTTTTGTTTCTTAAGTGAATTATGTAGATCTCGTCTCTAAAACTAAAGGCCATTTTTGCAGTGTAAAAGAAGTGCCTTTTTGAAACCAAAAGCCATTAGGATAAACTTTATCACACATATACACAAAATCATCCTTATATTTTGAGACCCAAAGCAAAGTCATTTCTTACTAACAGAAAGGACAACTTTGCCAGTGTTATTACTTCCATTACTATCATCTATCATTAGGAAATTTTTAGAGAAAAAAGTTTTTTTGACACACCTTACTTCTTTGTTTTCAGAATATTCCTTCAACGATAGTAATTGAAATAAATTTCCAAGATAATGCTTAAGTGAAAGATTTGATCTTTTGTGGTCCATTGATTTTGTGATGGTTACAACGGGAAGGGGAGTAATCCTATAAAGCTGAATCTTCTGGATCTTATCTGACTCAGCAG
The DNA here is from genome assembly GCF_000325575.1 of Pteropus alecto. Taxonomy (NCBI): domain Eukaryota; kingdom Metazoa; phylum Chordata; class Mammalia; order Chiroptera; family Pteropodidae; genus Pteropus; species Pteropus alecto. Next base: position 18,235,406 of record NW_006436298.1, on the reverse strand, counting down.
ACTTCTACCAAGTTGATGAGCCAAAGAAAATCAGGCTGGTTGCACTGGTGGCAATAGGAAGTCAGAACTGCTTCTCGTTCTAAAGCACTGCATATGGAAATATCTCTGGTGAAATCTATTCTTAAACTCCGTGACTGTAGGAAGATGCCACAGGAAGGAATTATGTACTGGCTGGTGATGGCACTGACTTCCAGTGGGAATCTGTGTCAGTATGGTGAATGAAGTCTTTTTGGTGATTAGTCTAATGCTTTGAGAATTCCTTTAAATTTCCTTTGTAATGTTAAAGAGCTAATAGAAGCCACAGGGGCTGTTGCCTCTGTTAGCAGGCTAAGAGGCATGATTATGCCATGCCTGCAGCTTTGCAGGAGTCAGGCAGTGGGTGTTCTTGCCAGGGCTTGGATTTCCTCCCTGTCAGATGGAACAGTTAAGATGGAAAAGATAAGAAAGGGAGTCAAGTTATACTCAGAACTCTTCCATCTGAAGATTGTTCTTAGCAAAGTGATGATTTTCACTGAACACTCCAGTTGGTATCAGTAAGAGCATCTCTTTCCAAAGCGACATTGGAAATTAATAATATGTAAATTGGGGGTTGAATATAATAATAATATATTTCTGCTAATGCTTCTGGCCTTTAGCCCAGGAAAGACAAGGACGTAGACTTGTTCTTTTCTGGTTATTTTCTCTAAACCATCTCATTTGCTGATAATAAGATGTTTACGGTAAGCCGTAACATTCTGAGAAAGTTCATGTTTAATTTCTTAGCTTTTATCTTCAAAATCTCATCATACCTATTGATGGGGGGCATGATAAATAACATTACTAGGTTAGGAGTATGTGGATGATTTATATGCCATTTGGATGCTGTTTAAACCTGGAAAAAATATCTTTTTGGTTGTACTTATATTTTATAAAGTATTCTTTAAAAAATTTTAACCACCTCACTGTCTTCCTGTAAACATAAAACTAATTATGGATTTTGGCATCACACCAACCTGGATTTAGATACTAGTCCTGTAACTGAAACATCTTGAGATTTTAGACAAATTTTACTGTGTAGTGGGCAATCAAGAAATGTTGGCCTCTTTTCTTGTCTTTTTCTTTTTTGCCTTTAACATTATTAGTCATTAAAAAATATATTTCTTTACATGTTAATGTTCACTTTCTTATGCATATAAAACAATATACCTGCTGCTTAGGGGCCCGAAATGGAATATATGTGACTATTATATTACAAAAATGTAAATGGCGTGCGCGCGCGCGCACACACGCACGCACACACACACACACACACACACACACTCCATTTCTGGAGCTGTATTTCTCAATCAGTAGCAGTAGTGTCTCCTTGGAGACACTTGCAAATGTGTGAAAATGCTTTGGGTTATCATGATGACAGAGGAGCATTTCTGGTATTTGGTAGGTGGGACCCAATATGCTACACATTCTGTAATGTGGGGGATAGTCCTGCACATTGAAGAACTGTTCTAATATCAACAACATGTTTGATAAACATTCTCCAAAAAAAAACTCTAGAAGAAGAAAAATATTATTAATGTAAAATCTTTAAAATACCTATTCCTATCACTTGTTTTTACCAAAATCCCTTGTAAAGATGGGAATTGATCCAGAAATGTTCACCCACTTGCTTTCTCTTTCCCCTTCCCTCTCTTTCTCCTTCATATTTCCTCTCTCTCTCTCCCCCGTCTCTCTCCCCACTCCTTCCCATCCTCCCTATTTCTAAAGCACAAACTCTTTCTCTGACAGTCATAGGCTTTCATCTTTCTTCTCCCTCCCCATCTCATTCAGTTATTATTATTATTATTATTATTACTATTATTATTAATTATTATTATTTTGCTGCTCCCACTTAGCCTATCTCATTTCTTGCATTTTCTCTGAATGTTCTCTTTTTCTTTTAAGAGATCTCTAGAGAGAATTGGTAAGCAAGAACCTTTTGCTCCTAAGAAGATGGAAAAAAGATAAAGAGAGAATTTGATGACTCATTCATTAATAATGTTTATTACTATTCCACACATAGAAGTGGCATTGTTGCTGCTGCCAGTACCTGAAGTCCCAAGGAGTATGAGAGAGACCATGCAGAAGAACCAGGGGTGGAGGACAGGTTGCCATTCCTGTCAACACTTTTATGTGCATGTTCCCCAAGGCAAGCAGAAGGACACCAATATTAATGGTAACCATTTCCTGAAGCTGACTTTGTAAGAGGACAACTTAGGTGGTGTCATCAAGAATCTGTGCATCTATCTATTGAATTAGAATTATACATATAATGATATATATATGATAATGATTGTATTTTCTATGTATTATCTTTAACCATAAATGTAAATATCCATAGCATATAGGTGTAAAAAATATTATTTGTGTTCTCAAACTCTTAATTTTTTGATAAGAACAGGGGGATATATTTTTGAGATTAAAATATCTCCCCGAATATGAATAAACTCATAACAGTGTTATAAACTATTGAAGAATTTTTATTATATACAAAGAAAGTCATTGGTAAAAGAAAAAAAAAGTGAATATATAATATTTTTCTAATTGATAATAGGAATCTTTGCAACTGAATTTCTCAGTATGTCAGTCACATGAATCTCCGAATCTCTGTTAACCAGATAAGAATTTTGTATTTCAAGAGAATTGTAAAAGCAAGAATCCCCATATTAATCTATCCTTTCTGTCTTCAACTATGGCACTCAAACATCCATATCTTTGTTTAAAAGCATTTGTGGCTCATAAATTCCACAAATTATAATCACTTACTTTTAGAAAGATACAAAAATTGTTTCAATTTTTCAATTCAAGTACTTGAATTCCTGAGTACAGGAATGTTAAAGTATCCTAGCATAAGAAATGTCATAAACACATTACATTCTTACTTTATTTTTGTTCCTTATGTTTTCCGTTAAGAATAATTCAAATAGAAAAAGAATGGAAATGATGTTCAAATAACAGAGAGAAAAATCCCTGGGGAATAAAGCAACTCTATTAAATATTGAAAAATCTATTTAGTGTTTTAGGTTTTAAATTTACTATTTCAACAAACTATTTCGGAGGTGGAAAAAGTACCTCTGGTTTGCTAACAACTAACACTGAATTTTTGCTTTAAAGGGAGTGCTTGTAAGAGTCCACTGGGCTATTGTTATATTTGGATGGCCCATGTTCATAAGCAGTTGCTGGTTAAAGGAAAATAACTGGAATCCTGTCTTAAGAAAACTCTCACCACAGGATGATAAAGAATAATACTGAGTTTAATACATTTGAAACAATTAAGTTTTCAGATTGTTCTTCTGCTGAGGAGGGATCTCTAGGCCATTTATTCTACCTAGCTATCATCCTTTCATCAAGATTGCATTGCTAAAGAATACAGGAGTTGCGTGTTGTGTAATCTGATTTCCTTGACAAGTTTCTGCATGAAATTGACATAAGGCAAATATTCATTCTTTGATGGTGAATTTACTTACAACGTTTTGTTGGTATTATACATAATGATTCTATCATCTTCCTCATTTGTAAGTCCAAGAGTAATACAGTATTATAACCTCTTGACATTGTTGAATAGAAAATTATTTTAAAACTCTATTTATAAAAGTTAGGAGTATGGTACAGGTAGATTGATCCGAGTACTTGATCAGCCTAGAAAGAACACTGGTCCGGGAGTTGCTATGCTTGACTTTGAGGCCTGGTATAAACTTTTCTCAAGTCATTTAACTCTGGTAATTTCCTCATTTCTGAAATGGAAATGATACATTATCTCCCAACCAGCTTTAAAAATAATTGTGAACAATATTTAGCAATTTTCTGTGAAGAACATCCTTTCCCATAAAGTTAATCCTCCTGCTTATTCTGTGGCACCTTGCAAATAGTTATGTTATTGCACTTGGACTTTAAAAAGGAATTGTTTATTTACATGTCAATTCTCTATTAATTTATAAGATTCTTGAGGTAAATTGCCTGGATTTCATTTATCTTTTTATTCTTAACACTTAGCATAAAGGCTAATATATAGTAGGCATGCAGAAAATTCATTTGCCGAATAAATAAAATGTTCTGCAAACTGTAAAGACTATATATTAATAGTGATCAAAATTAAATTTTTTAAACCTACATGCCCCCTTTTTTGATTGCATTGTTTTTCTCTTGCCTATATTATTACCTGGTTTCTAATTTTGTCTTTGAAATCTGTTTTAATATTAAAGTAAATGCTTATTTGTCTAAGTTAGATAGAAAAGAAAGTAATTAGGTAAATATCCCTTTTTAACTGATGTCAACATAGCTGGAATATTTTAAATTAATTTTTAATAAGAATATAGTAAAAGCACTTAATTATGTATATGAAAATACAAAATTAGTTAATTTTTTCTTTGATAACTCATAAAGCATGGGAGCATCATGGTGTGCCTTTGGGCAATAGAAAAAAATAAAGGCAGGAAGGGAAAAAATAAAAAGAAGTTAGAAGAAAAAAACTAATATTTTTTTTTCTAGCCCTATATGTACTGAGAGAGAGGAGAAAGAGAGAGAAAGAGAGAGAGATCTTTAGTTTTACAGAACAGATAACTAATACTTAGAAAGATTAAGTAGCTTGTTCAAGGTCACATATCTGATTGGTAGCAGAGCTGACCAATTATGTCTAATTCAAAAATCTTGTGATCTTTCCACTAAATCACTTTTAGTGCTCCATAAATGAAGTTACTTGGTACAAGATAATTTAAATTCTGCTGAAAAAAAAAATGTTATAATGAGTTAAGTCAAAAATCTATATCATCCTATTCCCATATATTGCCGCTGAAAACTCACTCTGCCCTGTGTTGGGTAGAGCATACATCTTCATTCTGAAACCTTTGAGCCTTCAGTAGCTTTATCTGACTTAACAAATTTTATTCTGTGGTTTTCTATTGTCCTTTTCGTTGAAAAAAGCAATTGATATTTGAGTGTCGACTTAGGTAATAATTTCATGCACTAGGTTTTTGAGTTTAGCACAGATCTGGGATTCACAATCAATCAATTTCTTGGGCATCTGTATACAAAGTTTACAAAATATTCTTTTTATATGATTTTTATAACTGAATTAGAATAGCATTTTAAAAGTCAATTTCACTGAAAAGAAAAATTTACAGGCTGACAAATATGGATTCATAGATTCCTCTTTCTCCTCACCGAATAATTTCAAATATTCCTGTTATTCTTTTTGAAAAGTGGCATGCTTTTTTTTCCTTTAAATTCCAGCTCTGTCATAAATTATTGAAGAAATTTCCTTGGAAAATAATAACATTTGAAGGAACAACCTTTGAAATAAATTCTCACAAATATAGTGATTTTATTTTATTGAATACAATTTATAAATCCTGAACTGCTCCTTTACTGAGGGACTTTTCAGAAACTTGATGTGCACTGTGATTCTCTAGGAGAAGGATTTAGATGAAGCAAATTTCCAAATTATTTATCATTATTATTAGTTGTAATATAGCTACTAACATATCCTGAATACCAGCTTTGGAAATGTTGGCATAACTTTGGCACTTGAAGTGTGAGTGTGAGCATGTAAGTGTGAGTGCACACTCACATGCACACACATACAACACACATACACACCCCTACATATCATCAAACAGACATAAAGCCTCACCTGTGAAATAAACTAATCTATCTTTAAAATAAAATGCCAAAATACGATTGTCATTATGGTAGGCATAGTTATAAAAACCTACCAATTCCTGAAAATAATGTTATCATATTATTAACCTTTACTGACTAATGTTGTGTTGTGCAATTTGGAAGATACAATCAGTTATAATATGTTGTCTCTTACTCATAGAGTTTTAAACCAAATGGAGAGACAGAGTATATATACATTCACAATTAAATATAATGAAAGGTCAGTATATACATGTCAAATAGTAATAAGTAGTACAGAAATCAGAGAGGGGATGGAGAAATCCTTGTGAGTTCAGGTAGTCATTAAAGCTTTATAGTGGCGTAAGGTTCAAACTTGACTTTGTATGATGTATAGGAATTACATAGTTAGAGATGAGAGGGGAATGTTTTAAACAGGAGCATGTCACATGCTAAATGATGAAGTGATGATAATGTGAAAAGTCTGTTTGGGAGATGGATGTGACTGGACTGAAAGCTCCCTGTGCAAAATTAGGAATGAAATTGGAAAAACAGTTGGTGAACACTGAAAACCAGAATTATGCATTTAGACCTCACCTTATTAAAAAAAAAATTTGAATAATATTTTAGGAAAATTAACCTGGTAGCTACATGCAGTACAATTTGAAATGTGGTGAAGGTAAGGGGAAGGAGAAAGGGAACAAGAGCAAGTGGAACAAGGTCAATAATGTACACTGAACATTTCTGGGGACCATTATATAAACTACAACCTGTACATCTGTGTTCAATTACTTTGGAAATAAAATGAAGATAAGGAGCAAATGGTATCAAAATGTAGGACAAAGAGTAAAGAAATTTAGGCAAAGAAAAGTTTGAATTAATGTAGCAAGTTAGGTCCCTGATTAGCAAGATCAAATTATTTTTCCAAAAAGGAATGATCTTTGCTTGTTTAAAGTTCAAAAAGAAAGAGGCTGAACAATTGAAGAGAAGATGTACTTAAACATAATTGGTTTCTAAAAAGGTTGGAATAGAAAGTCCAGAAAGATGATCTGGTCTTTGATAACATTGAGATACTTTTATTTTAAACCTAGATGGAAAGATGCAAAGATGGATATAGGTCATTCCATCATTATTTCCTCAAAGAACCACTACAGACAGAGGGGACTAACACACCTATGGAATAAATTATAGAAAAGTCAGATGATTTTGTCACACCAAATGCTGTTATTTGTCTACCTGGGAAAGTTCAGAAAAAAATTTTATTAGGATTCTGGGGGTAAGTGGTTGTACTTATTACAGTGTTAAATTTAAATATCTGGTATTTTAAGACAAGAAATAAGCTCTAATGTGTCCTCCAGCACATATAGCTCTCTAACAATATCTTCAGAGGGACAAAAGAGTTGAGATTTATTTTATTCAACAAAATAATATATATGTTGATGTCATATTAAACTTATGTTAGGTCATTTAACTCTGTTTTTAAATATATAACTTTATAAACAATTGAGTTATGTTATTTATAAATCGATGAACATTTACTTAACATTTTACATTTATCAAAATATTGGGCTGACATTTAAAGGTAACATAGACCTATTATATTTGGTCATTATCCTTGAAAAGCATACCATACAGTTGGAAAGACCACACACATACACACACACACACACAGAGCCAGAGTAAAATACCAAATGAATGATAAAGCTAACAAGAATTATGGGACCTCTGAAGAGAGATTTAAGTGATCACTGAGAGGCAAGGCTTTAAAGAAAAGTGTGGATGTCCTGTACCCTGAAAACTAAATAGTGATACCTATTACACAGTTTAATTTAAATGTGTGCTTTAAAAAAAAAAACAGAGACATAATAATCCCAGGTATATTTACTATAATTTGTAATGCATATTATATTCATGAGTTCTCTTTTATTCATAACTAAATTATCATTTTGGACTCTCATAGCCTTTAACTATATATATATATATTTTTTTTCTTCTTCTTCTAAAAGTAATGCATAATGATAGGAGGAATCTTGGAAAATATAAAGTATATGTACACATATGTATATGATATACTAAAATATAAATAAAACATGATCACACCAAAGATAAATACTATTAGCATATTGCCATATGTCTTTCCAAGGCAGGTTTGAATATTTTAATACATCTGAGTCTGTATTGCACTTCTTGACTAGATTCTTCATCAATAACTAGAAATTTATCTTTATACCTCTCTATTGAGCAAATCACCATTTTTTTCTCATATGTGTGACAAGAAATAGAAATCATTGCCTGCTTTTCATAATAGATCAGTAATTTCTATTTTAAATTTTATGTAAACAAGAGTTTTTGCCACTCGCAACCTGTTTTCAAACTTAAATCTGAAGAATACTTCTTACATGTATCTTATTGTAGTTAAAAATCCTCTTAAAGTATGAATTCCCCCTTTTTATTATAAGTGATACTTAAAGATAGTGATTTTTCTTGGTTATAGATAAATGACTTAAGTTCCTCCCTCACCACTCCTCCCCAGGCCACATATGAGATGTTCTTTTTCAGAACTTTTTAGGTTTCCAAGACACTGATTCATTCTACAATCATTATGTGCTCTGGAGTTGGATGAAATTCTGAGAAACTCCTGGCAGCTGATTTATATAAAAGGAAATTCTTAATCACGTTAAGCACAGAATAATCTGTTCTAGAACAAACGTCTCTGACTTCTGTTCTCACATTATTGCTTCTTTGAAGGGTCATGGGAAATGCTAGAGTGTTGTTTTAATCATGTCGAAGAGTCACAAGCAGGATTTTGAACATAAAGAATTGGACTTCCCAATAATTGAATATTTGTTCTGTTGTTTGTGAGTCAGCTCTGTTGTTTTTTAAATTTAAGAGAAAGAAACTCAAAAATAGTGGCATACCACAAGAAACTCTGCTCAATAGCTTAGGCTTATCAGAGCTTGCTCAGTCTATTAATGGAAGTAGCTCAAATCTACATAGAGTAGCATGCATTTATTCCTTTAAATTTACTTTTAAAAATATACTTTTAAACAGCATTTTTATTGAAAGATGGTAAAAAATGAAAAAGTCTCATAGAACTCTTCCTTGAGACTATTAGTTTTTTTTGTTAACTATTATTTTTTATGTTTACAAGCATATTTAGTCTATTTTTTTTCCGTAGATTCACAGCATTCATACTATTCTGCACTACACTTGTCTTTTATATCTTTGCATCTTTAAAAATTATCTTAAGGGTATATCTTAGAAATTATACTATATCAGTGTGTCTATGTATATGTGTTGTATTCATTATTATATGGTTTCTTTAAATAGAAACTCTACAATTTATTTATTCTCTTATGGATGAATATCCAAGTTGTTTCTGGTAATTTGATATTTCAAAAAATATTCCAATGAACATTATTGTACATTCTTATCTTTTCAAGTATGTGAAATAATAGCTGTAGGATAATTCTTATAGATACTACACAGAAAGAGTATAAAGACACAAATTCATGACTATTTGATTCCAAGATGGTAAGTTTGGAGGTTTATCCCCAAACCACTAAACTGATTTTAGTAAAACTAGTAATATCACTTGAATGTTCAGAAAATTTTGGTTGAAGTGAAAGAGCCCATGGTCAGCTGCTTGGGTTGTAGGGTAAAAGCCTTAGAGGAAAAAACCTTGGATGTAGTTCAAGTACCTATAAGCCTTGGGAGCTATCCATAGTACTGAAGAGCTGCCCCAAGAAAGCAGTCTGATCAATGGACCAGAAACCTCAATCTTTTGATTTTATGTCTCTCCTGCCTTTAATCTTGCCCTTGAGATTGTAAACACTTCTAAAGTCAGTTATCACACATCAGCCTCTTCTTTCCCCATTCTTAACTCACCTTATCCTCCATCTGCCTCAATACAAGTCCATTATGCCTGTTGTTTTTTTCCCCCCTAACCAATGCCCGCTGTGATCCCTTGCACCACTTGGTGTTAGGATTTCAAGAGAAGCTAAAAATGTAGCAGTAATGTCACTTGAATTTGCAGTTCCTGACAATGGTCTCAGTTTATATAGCTATCCACAAATATGCCAATAATATATCAAATACATTTCTGTTTTACCAGAGTAAACTTTCTCTTGGAACTTTCCATGGCTGATTTTTGACTGAAAATAACTTATTCATGTAAATCATAATTGTTTGCAAATTTCTTCTTTCAAAAAGGCTTTTTTTTCTTCTTGATGAAGGCATGACAATGTATCCTGTTCCATTTACTTAGTTTTGATATCTCGACCACTAAATACATTAAATATTCATGTGGGAATATCAACATTTCTAGAGCTTTCAGTTGGCACAATGACAGAGAAGACATTTTTCTTTTTTCTTTTTTTCTGATTTATATACTCTCTGAAATTCTCCCATTAAAGAACTCAGATTACAAGGGGTAGATCAAGGGGAGGGTCTAATAAAGTTGTCTCATCTAGACTATATATATGAGGGATTGATTGATCCTCAGTGACAAGTATGAGAAAACAGTCGAAAGTGGCTTAAACACAAGGAAGTTATTTGTTAATGTGCCTAAACAACTTAGCAATACAGCTTGATTCAAGAGCCTCAGATAGGTTCTCTTTTAATTTTAGACTTTGCTTTTTCTGTGTTTACTTCCACCTCAAATTCATAACCCCTGGTTGGTAGAATGGTAACTGCAGAAGTTTCAGCTCTACATTCTTACAGATTCAAACTCAATGAATCCCCTTTGTCAGTCACTCTAGCAAAAGTCTAAATAAACGTTCATTGTTCTGATAGCTTTGCGTTTAGTCATATTACCTATTTCTAAACATTCACAGTAGCCAGAGGTATGAAACTTATTGATAAGCTTAGATATAGATCAGTCTTCTACCCTGGAGCTGGTAAAAAAGGAGAATTAGTCTACTTATAGAAAATTTAGGAAATTCTTATTGAAAAAAGATGAAATGGCTAATAAAAAAACAAAGATAAAATAAAAATAATAGTCAAATATACTACATAATAAGTGGAAAATATACTGAGGAGTAAAACTAAGTAGTAATAATTACTTAATAATAATTTTTTTAAACCAACATTTACTTATGGTTTTTATGAGCATTGTACCTATTGACCCTAATAAGAACACTATATGGTAGGTAATATTTTTATAATTTTTAATTATATTTAATTATAAAAATGAATAAATTTTATCTTATATACAATTACCTCCCTCATTGTTCAAATTGAAGGATATATTAAAGTAGGTAAAAGCTGTTCTTAGAAACTTGTAGAGATTTAGCCTGGGGATTGATATTATATTTGCCAAACATAGATAATGAATACCTTGCTTCTCCCAAATTTATCATACAATTCTCTCAGGGTGCACAGCATATGAATAGTGACACTTTTTTTTTTTTTTGCCTACGGTACCCCTGTTCTCTTCTATAAATGGGGTGGTTGAACAGCGGATAAGCAAAATTGGCACATCATATCATCCACCTATTTTCATCTATTACTATGCTTGATCACTAATAATCAAAGTAATAACCTTTATAGAATTCATTTTCAGGGTGTGTGACATTTTATTTGTATTGTCTTCAAAGGCATTCTTTCCTTCAAATTGCCCCTGGTACACAGCTACGGTCAAATTCCTGCTTTTGGCTCTTTGGATGGCTGATTCAAACAGTGTTACTTCTTACTACTTGTCTGTTGTCCACTCTCATTTATTTGTTCCTACTGTTCTATTCTCATTCTGTTCTTAAAACAACTCTGCTAACAATTCTCTTCCTCTTACTTTAGTTCCATATTATATCTAAGAGATACTTAGGTATGATACTTCAGAATATTCTTATCCTGGCTTCACATCACGGTGCTAATATTTCTGAAATTGTTGGTTGTCCAAAATTTTCCTAATTTATATTTTACATTTTATTTATAGTATAATAATACTTAACATTTATTTAGCATTTGTAGTCACTGACTTCTGATTTTATACGGCAGCTTTCAAGTTAAATAACTTATATTAATAAGGAACTCAAATGCTGATTTGGTTTACTTGAGAAAAAGGGAGAAAACATATACAATTAGTGGTTAATAATTAGAATTCTCATCTCTTTCTTTTGAGTTATTCTTAAACCATAGAATGTACCTAGAAGATTGCTACTATACACATATATTACTCTTTAGAGGTATGTTTTCTATATATGTTCTCACTTAGGAAGACCCTAAGTGGTAATTACAATTTTTCTGTCTCCAGCTTAAAAATAAGTGAAAGGATAATGTTAATTTCTCAGTAATTAACATTGAAATAATGTTGAAATTATAAGAATAAATAAGAGCAACAAATTATAGGATATCATAAGGCTAGAAGAGAAGAAACCTCATGAATTCTACTGAGGACTAATTGGAGAGATAGAAAGAGCTTATATAATATATCTTATTGTCCTTTAATTTTTTCAAAGGTGTTAATCTTTTATCCCCGCACTACACTGCAATTTCTTTGAGCACTAGGACCCTAGCATTTGTCCTTTGAAATTCTAGGTTCTTTCAATGTGGAGATCAAATTTAATGAATTTTGAATACTAAGACTTGAAATACAGCCAATAAAACAGAAAGAAATATAAAATACCTATATCTGGCCACTACTAAAAATCAAATAGTTTTATCCACAGCCACTTAAATTATTTACATGACTGTGACAGGATAATATTTACTGACATCCTCCCTTACCTGAATCACCAAAGGGAATCTTGTATTTTGTGATGAACCTCAGAGAAAAAGACTGGACCAGAGAGACAGCAAAACGGATTGGTTAATTACACTGGCTCTGGTACCAGACTCCTGGATTAGAGTCTGAATCTGTCGTTTACTAAGTGTGGGAACTTGGGCAATTTACTTAACCAATTTATATCTTTAAACTAGGGATTATAAAGGAATTTTGTCGGGAGCCTTAAGCCTGCACCCAAAGATAAGAACCACATCCTGTTATGGAGAACAAACTCTGCTAGCTGTGACCTTTGGACAGCCATGGCACTGTGAAGCACCCGCCTTTTCCCGTGTCTTTGTGCCCCATTCCGCCACCTGCAGAGCGGGAGCCTGCAACTGCTGGCACAGCCCATCTGTTTCTGACTAGCCAAGTAGAAATCACCTCATCTGGTGGACACCAATAAGCTTGTAACGAATACTCTCTGATCAGTCCCGCCCCTGCCCTCTCCACTTGAGTGTATAAATATAACCGCTCGAAAATAAAATTTTGAGGCTTGATCAGAACACTGTCTTGCCTCCCTTCTTTTCTCCCGCCCATGTTTTCTTCAAGGTACGGTCCTCCTCGGGTTCTACGCAATAACTAGGTCCTGCAGGTCGGGACAGAATTTGTCCTATAGTGTTGTTCTGAGGATAAGATGGGTTAATATAGTAAGGTTTATAGAATCAAGACTGCAACATACTAAATGTTAAATAAGAGTAAGCAATAATTATAGATAGGGAGAAGGGGAAAAGCTTGACAAAGAAGTTAACAATCTACAAATTAAAAAAATCAAGAGAAAACAGAGGCAAAAGGAGTGGGAATGGGAACAGTGAGGATAAAGGGGAAATTTGGTGAAACATTGTGGGGAATGATGAAATCTGAAGAATGTGGGGTTCTCCAGAGCAGGAAAGGAATTAAAGGAGAGAAAGTGGTACAAAATTTTGCCAGGATTGATCATGAATTATATTCTCTTTAATATACTGAGAGCCATGAATAAAGAATGCGGAGATGCTTTTTAGATTTATTGCAAGAGAGGGAGAGGATTTGTGTAAATTGGATACTATTATAGAACCCAGGATATAAATCCTCGTTTTTATAGGTTATATTCATGTTTTCCTTGATACTCTGTCTTTTCTGCTCAGTCCTTCTGATTATTGAGTTAAAGCCATATCCTTAGGCAGATATCAGTGAGGGCAGAAATGCAGAGCTTACACTCCCACATTCATGAAAGGGAGAGGGCAAGGGGTAAATCAGCCCCCTCATGAGCTCATAAGTGTTGAACAAAGGGAATTTACAGGCAGGTTTTACCATGATCGTTTTCAACAGAAGCAAAGAGTTTGGGTCCATCTAAATCTAAGGATGTCTCCAGCTGTTTTTCTAATTGTGTAGGCCTGATACTCATTATCATTGTTAGTAAAGAAAACCAGTTTTAACAAGCTGTATAGTTCAAACATGATACTTATGAAAATGCAAGTTTTAATGGCTTTTGGGAAATTAAAATAATACATATACATTAAAGTTAAAAATCCACATATATTTTGACCCATTGATCTGATATCTGGGGATCAATTCCAGACAAATAAAAGCACATTATGTAAGGATGTGAATACACATACATAATAATAAATTAGAACTATGCTCACTGATTTGATTTATAATATTCATGACTTATCATTAAGTTAAAAAAATTAACAGGCACATGTATGATCTCATTGGGTAGGAAATAAAAATGAAACCTGCATCAACATACAGAAATATGAGCAGTGTAATACTGAGAATATGTAAAAAAGAAGATGTAACTCATAGTATTATTGTTAATGTATTAGAAAATAAATATGCATATGAAGAAACAATCAACAAAATGAAAAGGCAACCTACAGACTGGGAGAAAATAATTATAAATCATATATATGATAAGGAGTTAATATTTAAAATATATAAAGAACTCATATAACTGAATAGCAAAAAAAAAAAATTCAATTTTAAAATGGGCAAAGGACCTGAAGACACATTTTTTTGAAAAAAGATATTCAAATGACCAACAGCTACATGAAAATTTGCTCAACGTCATTAATGAATAGGGAAATGTAAATTGAAACCACTGTGAAATACCACCTCACATCTGTTAGAAGGCTTAACATCAAAAAGACAAGAGACAAAAAATGCTGGCAAGGATGTGGAGAAAAGGGAAAACTTGTACACTGTTGGTAGGATTGTAAATTGGTATAGCCATTATGGAAAACAGTATGAAGGCTCCTAAACAAAATAAAAATAGAACTACCATGTGATTCAGCAATTCCACTTCTGGGCACATATTCAAATGAAATGAAATCACTATGTCAGAAAGATAACTGCACCCCTATGTTCACTGCAGCATTATTTACAATAGTCAGCACATGGAAGCAACCTAAGTGTCCATTAACAGATGAATGAGTAAACAAGATGTAGGGATGTGTGTGTGTGTGTGTACATATATACATATACACAATGGATACTATTCAGCCATAAAGGAAATCCTGCCATTTACAACAACATGGATGGACCTAGAAGGCATAATGCAAGGTGAAATAAGTCAGACAATGACAAATACTATATAATTTCATTTATATGTGGAATCTAAAAAAGAAACAAACAAAACAAAACTCATGAAAAAAGAGATTAGATTTGTGGTTACTAGAGCTGAGGTGGTGGGAGGGTAGAGACGGGGAAATGGGATGAAGGTGGTCAAGAGGTACAAAATTGCAATCATAAGAAAATTAGTACTGGAAATGTAAGGTATAAGATGATGACTGTAGTTAACACCACTGTATGGCATATTTGAAAATTGCTAGGAGAGTAGATCCTAACAGTTCTGATCACCAGAAAAAAAATTTGTAAATATATGAGGGGATGAATGTTAACTAAACTTATTGTGGTAAGCATTTTACAACATATATACATCAAGTCATTATGCTGTACATGTTAACCTTATGCAATGTTGAATACCAACTATATTTCAATAAAACTGGAAAAAAAGAATGACAATGTAAATTAACTTTCAAACTTAAAGATGAAAGTTAGCACATGGTGAAAGTTAATGAAAAATAATAAAGATAATAGGAGCTAAAAAAGGGGGTGTTCTTAATAATTATGGAGTGCTACTGCAAATTGGAAATATCCCAGGCAGAGTGGAATATAGTCGTCTATTATAATTCACTCACAGCTGCATTAGTATTAAAACTGTACACGATTATCAGTACCACTGAACTTTAGTTTCTCTGAACATTTCAGAGGATCAGAAATTTGAGAACTAGTAAGGAACTTAGATATTATCCAGTTGAGTCATCTAAATGTATAGAAGAGACATCTAAAGCTCACACAAGAAAAATGTTATACATGGTCATACAAGTTTTTGGCACTAAAGTTATTTATACAGTCCAGAGGTTTGACTCCCAGTGCAGTATTCTTTCTACTATTAACAATTCTATAAATAGTATAAAATACTAGCATCTTCCTATTCAAGGTCAGGATTTCTTGATTTTAGGTAAATGGCAATTCCGTATAGGTGTAATGTTTTTATTAGAAAGATAAAAATCAACTCCAAACAGTATTTTATTGGTTACATGAGCATGGAAATAGGACACGTGAGATTTTACCATAGGTCTTTCATCCTTTTAGGAAACTTACATTGTGTCATCAATTTTAAGAGGGTTAATTGGTGTAGGCCTCTTGAGAAGATGACATGGTGGGATAGAATAGAGGATGCAAGGTAAAGGACAGGATGAGGGATGGAAAAGTTCTCTGTGTCCTATTATTTGATTTTTTGGATGAGAATGTAAGTTCTAGAACCAGACTGGTTGAATTTGAATCTGAACCCATTGTTTACTGACTGCATCATTTTGAAAAATTCACTTAACTTTTTATGCCTAGTTCTACTCCATTAAGTCGGAGAAATTAATTGGTCTTACCTTTAAAAGTTGTTGTATAAATGAGATACTAGTAGCATGCTTGGAATAGTGCCTAAAATGTAGTAAGCAGAGAATAGATATTAGCTATTGTTATTATTGCCTTCAATACTAGTCTCAGGACAAGCAGTGTGCCAGATACCAGGACTGGCATTGGGGCTGCTTTTTCAGTCTAATAGCCTTCAATGCCGCATCATCTCCATCACTATTTTTGCAGTAGAAACACTGCATAAAAATTTATCAAAGTCTATTTTCTCTTCCTCCTAAACTTCTGATGGACTCCTAAAGTGAGAGAGACAGAAGTTTTTCCTCTGTATTTGCCACCCATCAGATAAGAGACCCAAAAAGGGAAGAGTATTTATTTATGCCATGGATATTCTTGTGACATGGCTTCTCTTAGAGATGGCAAAGTCCTTGATGTCTGAATCTAGATATCTTAGTATTTATACAGTACCCAGAATAATTCGTTGTTTAAAGTTGTCTGTCTGTCTGTCTGTCTCTGTCTGTCTCTGTCTCTCTCTTTCTCTCTCTCCATAAATGTCATGGTTAAATCATTGAAAGATTACAGAGACAGGAAGAAATCTGGTAATAAAAGAAAAAAACTATACAGGGAATAAAGCTTGCAAAGCATGATTTGGTTAATTTTGAAAATGCATTGAGATGAATGGAAATTATCAGCAACACAAAGTGGACCATCTGGAAAGAAAGAACTGAGAGACATTTGCCTAAAACAAGAATGCCTGGAGTGAGAAGGGAATGAAGCAGAAATATAGAGAAGCAGAATAGAAAGATTAGGTGGAAGAGCAAGAGCCCCCTCTCTTTTCTTGTGCCATCCCTGGGCAGGGCTAGGGCAGGACAAGAGGCCACTGAATCTTTCCCTCGTCTCCCTCTCTCTATCTTGGATTATTTCCTTGCATACCCTCTTCCCGTCTCCTCCACATTCATACCTACTACTCAGCCTGTGCCCTTTCAGCCTTTTACTATGTTGTCTGTCTGTCTGTCTGTCTCTGTCTGTCTCTGTCTCTCTCTTTCTCTCTCTCCATAAATGTCATGGTTAAATCATTGAAAGATTACAGAGACAGGAAGAAATCTGGTAATAAAAGAAAAAAACTATACAGGGAATAAAGCTTGCAAAGCATGATTTGGTTAATTTTGAAAATGCATTGAGATGAATGGAAATTATCAGCAACACAAAGTGGACCATCTGGAAAGAAAGAACTGAGAGACATTTGCCTAAAACAAGAATGCCTGGAGTGAGAAGGGAATGAAGCAGAAATATAGAGAAGCAGAATAGAAAGAGCCAAGGAAAATAAGAAGACAGAAAATAGGTATGACAGGCAGTTATCGAGTTTTATAGGAGGATAAAAACAGTACTTTGAGATAACTGGGCTTTTGGCAACCAAAAAACAGATAATAACAGGCGTGACAAGCATGAAGCCTCTGTGAATGTCTGTTCACAGACTATTTGTGACTCACTGATGCAGCTATTTCACAAGAGATTTGTAAAACTATTTGAAAGAAAATTGAGGATACTGTACACATAGGACTTTTTATGGTTCATTGTGATTATTTACTTTTTGTTGTAACATATAAAACTATTGTAAACTATGACAATGATCTTCCTTCAAAATTTTGTGTAAATTGTTTTATTCTATATAAAAAGCACATCAAATTGGAAATGTGTAAAAGGGATACTTCTCAGCATTATTTTATATCCCTGAAGCTAATTCCATGCCAAGTAGATGTTACAAATTTTCTGTTGACTATTATACAAATTTAAAAAAACCCAAGCCATGGAGTCATAGGATAGTTTACAGCCCATTAACAATACATTCGCTTCTCAGAACTGTAAACATGGCCTTATGGATCTTAATGTAATTGTTTAGGATGAGTGTGTTGGCAAGAACTGTTGGAGTCTGTTGACACAGTCTGGAAAGCAACTGTGTTTTAAACAAATCTGCAAAATGTTACCAACTCATTAAGCTAAGAGCTTTATGGCTCAGTGTTCTAAAGGAATTCTGTGAGATACTTCCAAATAAGGCTGTGTATATTCATTTCTGGTTCTGCCATGATTAATCTGTATATAAAAGGCATATAAAAGGGGTTGACTACATTCCTCATCATTATGTTCATGATGCTTCATCATTATTGTTGTTTTTCCTTAACATTATTCTTTCATTCTGTTATATAACGAAAAGAGTATAGAGAAACATTTATACACATTCCATGAAATAGATTTCTCTGTATTTAAATATACTGTAGAGAATGCAAAGGTGCTTCCAAAGCTATGATCCATAGATGCGATATTAATGAAAATACATTCCCACTCATCTGCATCTTCTTTTAAAATTTAGTCTACCAGAGACACTTGGAATTGGAAGGCAATAGACATCAGATAAGTACAACCTTGTACTTACTGAAACAACACTTTCTAGAGCGTCTCTATTAGATTAAGATTCAATACATTTCAAGTGAGTCAGTCTTGATTCAGTTAAAGTGGTTTCAATTGGAAATGGAAGAAATACAGCTCAAAAAAGGGGAACTGGTTCTTAAGACTCAAAAATTCAGTAGTGTGTTCTCATGGGTGGTTTGAAGTTCTTAAATTATGTTACCTTCTCTCCTCACCTCTTAATCCCGCTTTTTTCCCAGATGAATTTCTTCCCCATCTGCTTTCTCTTTGTGGTTCCACTCAAGGCTCCAATTTTAACATCTCAATGGCCAGCACGAAGAGAAATTCTGTTTCTAACAGTTCAAGTCAAAGTTCTAGATTTGAGTATAGTAGACTGACTTGCGTCACAGACCCACCTCGAAAGCAAACACTGGGCCCAGGGAAGAAGGAACACATGGAACATTCGAGTTGGGGCATGTACTCACACAGAAGCAACTATCAAACCATGTGATTTGTTAATTTAAGTGATCTGACCCGGATTATTTTCAATTGTCTCCCTTCCTCATCCTCAACAACACAGTGAGGCACAGTTCTTTATTCTACCTCTTCAGTCAATTCCTTCTCATCTCCTGCCACTGATACTGTTTTAATTCAAATTGTCTTTAATTCAAACTGTCTTTCCCTGGCACAATGGTTAGAGATACCTCAGTGTTTCTAGTCTTCTCTCTAAACTCTTTTTTGTATTGTTGCTAGAGTGATCGACTTGAAGTCCATATTTTATTCCCTCCTGCCCTACATCTATCCATTCTTTAAGATCTATCCATTCTTTTTCCATCTCAAATTCTACCTTCTTTAATTTGAGATCCATATATCTCTCTTCTAGCATCCCATAATTGTCAATACCTTTATTATATAGCCTGTCTTTACATTATGCCTATGTCCTCTATTAGACTATGAGTAGTTAGAGGGCACAAACCACATCTTATTCAACTTTGTATGCACAAAAGTACCGACAATGAGGCCTTGCTCAAAGTAAGCTTTCAGTCAATGCTGGCCAAATCTAATGAATGAAATGCCGAACTGTCCAATATAAATAATAATTGTTTTAAGAATGCAATCTGGGCATAAGTAGTCAAGGAAAGGCGTATATATTACTATGTAAGATTTGGTAATCCTATTAAATAGGAGCTGAAGGTAGGTCTCAGTGTCTGGTCAATATCAGGAGATAGTTTTCCATGAGTCACTTGCATTTCTATAAATCTAGCAAGTGAAATATTGACCACTTTTATCGATATTTTCAAAGATGTTTCTATTGCAAGCATAGCTGTGGAAAACAGAGATATCTCCCTCTAGAGCAAAATGCATGTTTGCATTTTAAAAGGTTTAGGTTTCCTAAGCTTAGGGTTTCTGCCCTGTAATACAATCTACTTCAGGTACAGGTGGCACCCAACTTGGTCCTCTTCACAGCATCCCATGGGAATTGAAACTCAGGAAGCCAATATAAGGAAATAGTGATACATAGTCTAGCTACTGCTGTTGTTGAGAGTTACAAAACCTTTGCCTCTGTCTCAAGTGTTTCATATATGAAACTCTGGCAGTCTCACTTGTTAATTTTTAAGTAGGGAAAATCTGAGAAGCTTCACAGTTCTTAACTGTCTGTGCCACAAATAGGCTCTAGGAGTTCTTATTTACTTGTGAGATTTTGGTTTTCACAGTGGCATACCACATATCACACCAATGATATACTACCAATGGTAGTTGTGGTGATAGAATTCTATATTCCACAGCACTGATAGAATTCTAGTCATCATCTTGAATGATCTCACTGGATATTTTAAATATCTAGGATGGTAGAGTCAACATTTTACTTATAAAATCCATAAAGCACAGCAAGCAGCAGCTGCAGCAAATTCAAATTACAGCTATAGTTACTGAGCACCTATTATATATCAAGAGCATTAAATGATTAATTCATTATGTTCTTTGTTCCTTATATCAGTGAACGATACCACCACCTACCCAGTTGTACAAGTAAAAAAACCTGTGTCTCTTCCTTGAGTTGTCACTCTTGCTTTCCTCTGTACAAACTAGACTTTTATTTCTAGGGATCTATTATTGCTTGAGTCTTTCTGCTTCTTTCCATATGCACCACTTTTCCCACAATCTCCGCAATGAATAAAACAATCTCCTAAATCTTCTCTTTCCCATCTTGTGATCCTCACCATCAATTTTGTACTGAACCAGAGTAAAAATTCCAAAATTGAAATTTGACCAAATTACTTTCTTAAAAAAACCTACTTTTGACTCCCATTGCCCTCTGGATATAACCTATAGTCTTAAACTGCAGCTGCATTTAACAGAGGCTCTAAACGACAGTGGATTAAACAAGACAGAAGTGTATTGTTTAAGATCTGAGAAGATCTCTCAGATATCATTCTGGGGATACACCATCAAAGGTTGGTAAGGCAATTCTGTCCAAGATGGCTCCATACCATTACAGTGTTCCAAGAAGTGTGATGGAAGAAAGGTGGGAAAGAATGGGCATACTTTTTCTCTATAAATACATAGATAGAAATTTGTTCAAACATCTTCTGCTTACATTCTATACCCATAGACATAGCCATATGCCCATAACTGACTGGAAGAAGGCTGAGAAATATAATTTGTTTTCTTTGAGCCCATATGTCCAACTGAAAATTAAGGGTTTAATTATTATGCAATGGTGGGAGAATAGATGGTGGGTGACCATGAGTTTTAAATCTGACTTCCTCAGTTGAATCATGAGCTCCTTGACAACTATGTCTCAGTCACGCACAAATTCCAACATCTGATAAAATACTTCCACATAACAGCTAAATATAACTGAATGAAAAATGAATGATTTTTATGTTTATAACAATATTATAAATGTGAACATTAATATCTGCATTTTACATATGAAGTAACTTGGGTTCAGAGTATTAGACAACTTGATGACCATGGAGATGACCGACTCAGGATTAAAACTTAGATCTAATTGACTCTTCAGTTCAGGATCCTTTTACTCCACTACACTGTCATCCCTTTTAACTTTACAAAGTTTCTAGAACATTTTTAAATAATCATGATTTATCTCAGTCGTATAATTTCCGGATAAACTAGTTTTCTTGGTCTCACCCCTCCTCATGAAAACACAGAGTGGAAAAAATTTTGAGAGACCTTCTAATCTTGGCTTTCTCTGATTATGGGAAAGATAATCATGTGGAAATTTACTTAAAACAGTAACAATCTTTTATTACTGTACTCTTCCTAAGGGGATGGATGCATCTGTTTCTCTGTGCTTTTTAAACGGTTTTATTTTTTAATTAACATTTAAGTATCTTTAATACTTAATCCTCTTAATAGTATTTGGGAAAGCAAAAAGAGTATGAATAAATACATGAAAACATTTTCTGGACTTTTTTCAGGAAGACATTGCAGAGACTGCTCTTAAAAAGATGATGACAGCAAGGGCTCTTTTAATCTTAGCTGAGAACTCATGCTCTCAGAAGTAATCCTTGATATATTTTTCACAAAGAAGCATTATGAACTAATTATAAAAATGTACACTTTTAAAAATGAACATTTGGTAATATAAGAACTGTTCGAAAATGGTGGTGGTGGTAGGGACTGAACACAAGGAAAATCCCAGGTACTCACTGCTTTTTATTATTATTATTTTTTAAATTTTAGTTGATATATCCACTGCCCATTTGTCTTTTCCATCATCTTTGTAGGAACATGAAATCAAAGAATTAAAATTCCACCTACATCTCATTAAAATATTTGTGATCTACATCTATATATCTACTCAAAATGGACAGAGAAAATTTTATGTATTGTAAAAGAAACTTAGAATATATTTAATTTTAAAAACAGTATCTTGTACGAGGGAGAGTGCCTGTTTACATTGGCCTTGAGGTTGTAGAGAGAGCAGTCTTTTTCTTTTTGTATATATTCTTGCAATTGTGAAAACTGCCCCATGGCATATAATATATTGACTTTGGCAGACTGTATATAACTAGTTTTGCCAATATAGTTATTTTAAATTAAATTGACTTTCTTTGAAATGTTTAATTGGAATCCTTAAATTGCTCAGCAGACTCACAGTCCATTTGATTGCCTGTCTCCCAAAGGACACCCCTTGGCCACAGACTTCTAAAGTGTTAATTGCTTTACTGCTCAAAGCTCTAAGGACCAGAAGGTTGTGAAATGACTTGATGCCTGACTCAGTTATTCATTTACAATATATTTACATAACACATTATTATACAACAATCACAGATGCCTTGGTGTTCAATTCAGAATGTCTGTCTTAATTCATTAGTTCCAATATCTATTTTAAAGTGAGATGACTTTCCCTTTCTCAAAGACTTTGAAATCTGGAGAGTAGGGGTGATGGTGGTCAATAGTGATATATGTTGAACATAAGCCCTAGGAGCAATGCTGACAACAAAGTTTTTGAATAGAATTTGGAGACCTTTTCATTTCCCTCAATTCTGAATTTCCCTTTGTCCTTCTAGACATTGTGGACTGGGCAAGAACACAACATATGTATAATCAGTTTTGAAAATTGACCAGGCATTCTGAGCCTTAAAACAAGAAGTTTAATTTTGCATCATTGAAAGGCTATTTAGAAGGGTATTTATATATTTATTTGTTTATTAAAAGAAGTATCTCAGGAAAGAAAAACTACATGGAAGCAGGAATTTTTCAGTTATGCCAATTAGAAATAAGATTTTCTTCCTCCCTTAAAGAAAAAGATGAGTGAAAGAGATATCTACTTTTATTTTTGTCATCTACTATCTCAAAAGAAACAGAAGCCAGTGTAATAATTTATGAGATAAAGACACAGATTAAGGAATTACAGGATCATATGACTGGTTTATCACTTTAAATACATAATCACCATATAGTTTACATTAATATATTTTTGCTTATCAATCACAAACAGAAAATTGGCTTCATTTATTTCTCAGTATTGAGCATAAAATAAAATTTCCAACTAAATTCCAAATACCTATCAAATCAGATGCTCTTCATCTGGCTCCAACTCTGACCTTATTATCTACTACTTAATTTAATGTGCTCTCTGATATAGCCAAAAAGAACTGCTCACTCATCCTAGGTACCCTCTTAAGCTTGTTCACATCTATGTCTTTGCTAATGTTGGTGTGTTGTTCTGGAAAACATTTTTTCTTAATTTCTAGAGCTAAAATTTTAGCTACATTTTAAGTCCCCTTCAAATGTCTTTTCCTTATCTACCACTGTTCTGTGTTGAAGGATGGGAATAATACCAATAATATCAGAACATTATTCTTTTTGTTGTGCAGAGGGGCTCAAGAGCAGAAGTAGATGGGTTAAGAGGTTGTTGAAATAATCTAAGAAAGAGACAATGATAACCCAGACCACAGTAAAATCAACAGAAAAGGAGAGAAATGGGCAGATTGTATAAATAATTTAGAAGTAGAATCAACTGATCTTGCTCATGAATTAGATTTGGGCATAAATAAAAAGGAGAAATTAATAATAATTCCTTTTTTTGTTTTTGGTCTGAGCCAAATGAGGAAGGTTAAGAAAGAAACATTATCTGAGAAAATTGAAGAGATCATCTTAGGCTATATTAAATTTGAAATGTCTATTAGAGATCCAGATTGATGGGTCTGGGGAGCAACTGGATATGAGTTTGGATCTCAGCGAATGCCGGGCTGTAATCATAAATATGGGGATTGATAGCACGTAATACCTTTAAAGTCATGAGAATAGATGCAATCACGTAGGGGACAGGGAAGGACTCTGAAAAGACCAGTATAATAAAAAGAAAAAAAGAGTGGTTTGCAGAAGAGGGTACTGTTAACTAGTATCACATGCTGCTTAGAGGTTATGAAAACATGGAAAAGTACTCATTAATTATGGCAATGTGGACATTATCTGGAACTTTGACGAGGGCATTGATCAGGAAATATTTGGAGTAGAAGCAAGATTGTTATAGGTAGAAACATGAATCGAAAGTCAGGAAATGTTGGGAAAAATTAAGAAGTTTACTTAGCAATGAAAACTGAAAAATAAGGCAGAAGTGAGTGGAAAATGTGGTGTTGATACAAATTTCTCTTTTTTAATATGGAAGAACATGTACATTAATGGGAATAATCCAGTAAAAAGGGGAAGATTGATGATACAAGGGTGCAAGAAGTAGTCAAGGCAGCAGAATTTTCAAAAAGACTCTAACGATTAGACCCATCAGACAAGTAAGTGGGTACTGGCCTCAGATAGGAGGAAAGGTGGTCTCCCATTTTATTATGAAGTAGAAAGAAGATAGATGCAGATGCAAGTAGAGCATAGATTTGGAAGTGGAAATGCGAGGCATCTGGAATCTGATAGCTTCCATTCTGTCAACAAAGTACTAGTTAAGGACTTCTAGTGTGGGAGCTGCTGCAGAAAGCAGACCTGAAGACTGAAGGAAAGAGAAGAATTGTAAAAGAATTGTCTCTGAAAGTGGGAAAGTAAGCTTAATGCTTACTTAGTAGAAGCAGATAATTTCATGGGATGCTATTCTGTGCCCAATTGAGATTTGAAATGGAAATTTCTCCATTTGATCCTGTGATTTTCTTCACTCACATTTAACTACATCTGGAAAGATGCAGAAGAAATCAGATTACTTTTTATTTTACATTATAGTTAATTACTTACATATCTTATTTTTTCTCTATATAATAAAGTATTAAAGAAATAGCATGGAAAACAATACAAGGAAACATTCACATCTGTATTCCCCACAGCACTTAGCACATTATAATCCCTTAATAAATTTATCAATACATTTTGGAATGAACACTTTCTTTCCTGTCTTTGTAAACTGGGTAAAGAATTATTTTTTAATTTAGAAAAGTAAAATATCATTATTAATTGTAATAAGGAAATCAATGTAAAACAGGACTATCATATTTTTTGTCACATTTAAAATGAAATAGTTTTTTTTCATTCCTTTGAGTTTTTCAAGAAGCTTAGAGAATACGTTATAATGAATTTTTAAAAATAATATCCCAAGGTTGAGAAGCACAAGAGTGGCTGAGAGGAAAAGGAATGTAGACATGCAAAACATTTCAGCAGAGTGCTTCCCTGGCCTGTAAGTGTTGAGGCAGTATATACTGAATGCAAATGGTGGGTTGGATCTCTTGCTGGAAATGCCAAAATGAATCACAAAATAGCTGAAATTGTGATGCCTGCTTGTCAAACAATGTGACCTAAAGCTAATTTTGATGTGGAAAACCTGCTTGCATATTAGCAGAAATCCTAACATTTAAAAACCTTACTGTAAAATCTCAATTTGCTATTTAATTTTTTGGGTAACTTGTATTTAAAATATTTGCATAATTTATAGTAAGCATAATGGACTTTAGAAAATGTGTTTTCCAGACTTATTCTTTTGAAACTAAAATATGTGTGTATATTCAAAATACACACCATAAAACAACACAGAAACATGACCTGTCACTTTGGAAAATAAAGGCTGGCAGTTGTTATTGTTTTCCTCTTAATTGGCCTTAAAACAATCCAAGTGAATGATAGTCTTCTCAAAAACTCATATACCTGACAGCTTGTCTTTATGTGAAAAAAACAAAACAAAAAAAAAACCACACAAGTTAAAATGAAAGAGCCAAATGAAAATGATAAATGGAAAAAAACTGCTGAAAAGTTGTTTGGGGGAATTATTTGGCTTTCCCCGCCACCTCCCACTCCCTTCATTCCCAGAGAGAAATAGAATACATTAACTAAATTTGATCCTGTTAAAGAAAACTTCAAAAACAGAGAATTTCTTTGCTTATGAAAATATATTATAGTATTATTATAACATGCTGCATATGTACTTATCAATTGATTTCTTGTACATATACACAAACCAAAATGCCAACACACATTCAACTTATATTTATTGAGTACCTATTTTGTGAATGGCAATGTTATACAAATGTTAACAGTAAACAAGAAACCAAAGGTTATATAATGATAATGACTGATTGAATGGTCAGTGAAGCCTTGCTGATGAGATGATATTTGAGGTAAGATCTGAATGATACAAGAGAACATGTATCCATGAAAAGGACTGAATGAAGGTTGTTCCAAGGAGGGGAAGTGAAAGGTAGCTTCAAAAATTTTATATAGGAAGATCTTAGAGATTTACTCTTTGGTAGGAAAATCAGGAGAATTCCTGGAACCTATCGTTTCATAATATGCACACTTCTTTTAATCAGATTGCATATTCATTTATTTGGGCTAGATGGTACAAATAGATTAATGGAAAACATGATGATGTTAAAGCCCTCATCCTTCTGTCCGGATGTTAGTATGTTCTATATATTCTATTTCATTGATTTTAAAAAGTCCTAAAAGAATTTTTTATCCTTTGTTTTGAGGAAAGTATCACTGAGGTTGGAAGGGAATATTTTCCCTAAAAGTTAGAAAAGACTTTTCCCCAGAGGTAAACTTTAAATTACTGCAACCTGTTGCTGTTGGCAGGCTCACATGAGCTTAACTTCAGATCAACAGAGTTTACGTTTCACCCTCAAGGGAGATGCTATGTGTATACCCACAGGAGGTTCTTTAACAACATCTGTTATTTCCATTCAAGAAATCAATAGACACTATAAAACCTGTGAGACCATTAATCCTTCCTATCAGCAACTATAAGGTGGAGAATTTATAAAGTGTTTTTCTCCTTTTGGAGAGAAAAGGTGTTAAGTGTGAGACATTACAGGACTTTAACTGGCAGCCTTCTATGGAGGCCACATCGATATTCGGGCTTGCTGTAATGGAATTTTTTCTGATGCTCCCAGGCATAAGTGATATTTAGATATGCACTTAGTCATCAACCAGAGGTTTTCACCAACGAAGTTTCCCATGAGAAGTGAACAATTTGGCCTAGACCTTATACTTTCTTCTTTTGGAGCACTTATAATTGATGGAAAGCTGCCTAGTTTTGTAGGGAGGGAGGTCTTTCAGACAAGGATACTACTGAGGACCAGAGTTTGGGGCTAAAGTCTAAACTAGAATTTTATTTGAGAGATGTCATAAAACCCACTTAACTTCTGTGTCATCGGAAAAAAAAATCAGTCTTACTTATATGAATATGTAACTAGTATACTGATCTTTATAATAGAAATAAAAGATTGGCTCTCTGGGGAAGTGCACTGTAAGGTCTTTAGTAGCCTAAGGCAATGCTTCTTGAGCGTTTCTTCTTTTAAAAGCCTTGGTCTTAGATTTGAATTTGAAACCGTAATTAAGATCTATTAGCTTTCTCCTTAAGAATCAAAACAGCATGGTATTGGCAGAAAAACAGACACACAGATCAGTGGAACAGAATCAAGAGTCCAGAAGTAAAACCAAATTTATATGAGCAAATAATTTTCGACAAAAAGCTAAAAACATACAGTGGAGAAAGGAAAGCCTCTTCAATAAATGGTGCTGGGAAAAATGGCGAGCCACCTGCAAAAGAATGAAACTAGAATGTTGTTTATCACTACAGGACCTTGGACTTAAAGAGTATTTTATCAATTTGACCTCAAAGGTGAGAGAATTAAAAGCAAGAATAAATGAATGGGACTACATCAAACTAAAAAGCCTCTGCTCAGCAAAAGAAATCATCAACAAGGTAAAGAGAAAACCATCGAAATGGGAAAATATATTTGCAAGTAACTCCTCCAATAAAGGCCTGATATCCAAAATATACAAAGAACTCATATGACTCAATAACAATAATAAAACAAACAATTCAATCAAACAATTCAATCAAAAAATGAACAGACACTTCTCCCTAGAGGACATACAAATGGCCAACAAATATATGAAAAGATACTCAACATTGCTAGCTGTTAGGGAAATGCAAATCAAAACCACAATGAGATACCATCTCACATCTGTTAGAATAGCTATAATCACCAGGACAAGTAATAACAAATGTTGGAGAGGATGTGGAGAAAAAGGAACCCTCACATTGCTGGTGGGATTGTGATTCGGTACAGCCACTATGGAAAACAGTATGGAGGTTCCTCAAAAAACTAAGAATTGATCTACCATATGATCCAGCAATCCTTCTACTGGGTATTTACTCCAAAGACTTGAAAATCCATATCCGAAAAGATACTTGCACACCAATATTCCTAGCAGCATTAGTCACAGTGGCCAGGACATGGAAGCAACTGAAGTGTCCTACAATAGATGATTGGATAAAGAAGAGGTGGTACATATATACAATGGAATATTACTCAGCCATAAGAAGAAATGAAATACTGCTGTTTGTGACAACATGGATGGATCTTGAGATAATCATGCTAAGCAAAATAAACCAGACAGAAGCAGGTGAAAATCACATGATATCACTTATATGTGGGATATAAACTTAAAAGCAACAAATGAACAGGACAAACAAATAAAGACTCATGGTCATGGACAATAGACTAGTGGTTACCAAAAGGTGGAGGGGCGGGGAGCAGGAGGTAGACAAAAAGGGGTTCAAATATGTGGTAACAGAAAGAAATCTAACTATGGGAGGTGAACACGGTGTAAATATATATATGCTTTATTGTTAAAATGTACAGCTGAAACTTATTGGATTTTGTTAACCAATGTCACCATAATACATAAATACATACATACATACATAAAATATTTTTTAAAAAGTCAATTATACCTTAATCCTATGTAGGAGCAAATCAAGAACAAAGCTTTGATTTTTGTAAAAGGTGTGTCATTGTTTCTCTTTCTATATCCATTTATCGAAGGGAAATAAGAAATAAACCTCTCTCCTGGTTTAGGTTGATAAAGCACAGAGCTTTCCATGGGTGGCAGGGATAGTCAGTAAAACGTCTTGGGCTCATGAGCTGAGTAGCGAGTGGTAGGGGCTCAGGTAGTAGAGATATTTCTTGAGGAACACTGAGGTCTATGGAAAGGTTCATCTTGGGGGTGGCTTATTCAAAATTTATTTTCACTTATTTCATATGCATTGATGGCAGAGCTTGGATTAGGAGAGGCCTCTGTCAGGGCCCCATCATCTCCATATATTTGTGAGATATCTACTATCTTTGTCTCTGTACTCAGGGTTCCCTGTCTTGACAGATATATCTTATTTAATATTATATTAATAATTATGATGTTAGATTAATCCCATTAACTACTTTAGCCTTCAATGTGTACTTAACAATTTTAGTTAAATCTTCTTTGCCATCATTTTAAGAAATTCCAAAAGAAAATTTACACTTTACATATGTTCGGACTATGGAAAGAACTTCTTGATTTTTAAAGTTTTACACCAGCTTTCCATATACATAAGCAGTATTCTCACAGCACCCTTGAACTGGAGAATGAGTCATTATGAAGTGTTATGGGAAGGAAAGGGGTGGAGGAGAACCTATTCTCTGATATGCTGAGAATTAATCCCCCAAACCCTCCTGTCCAAAGGACATGCACATTTTTTTTTCAAGTTTGAGAAACTGGTACAGTAAATTTGAACATTTCAGAGTCATCAAATTAAGATATATAAGAATGATTAATAACAAACTATTTATCAAGGGCTATATTTATTCCAGCCATTTTTCTTCTTTCATTTCTCTTTCTCTCTTTCTATGCTTCCTTCTTATTTTGCTCATCTTCACCTTCACCTGTAACCTCATGTCTTAAACCTAATCTCATTTTGCCTGTCCCAATACAATTTACTCAAAAAACCGGAATAATGTTGTAGTTAAAGTTTACTCAAATTTTCAGCTGTCCTAGATTCTCAGAAATGCATACATATGACAAGCTTCCATAATTTAAAAAACAAGTAATAAAATTCTAGCAAGCAAGTGTCCTACTTCTGTTTCAAATTTGGCAACCAAGTTCTCAAAAGTTAATATGTGTAGGACAGTTGGGTTTATGTAGTTAAGATAAACATCGTCTGTAGCAATTCCTTCCTTAAGTGTTTTCCATATGGTTCAACAGCAGGAGTGATCTTTGTCCAATTCATTTTCAATATATTGATGTTGCTAACTACTCAACATTATGTCATCACAGAGTTCTTATTCTCTGTGAGAATTTGCTGAATTTATTTTTATTTTTTTCCATAACATTTATCTGATCATACTAGGGAATTTGTGATCAGGACTATTTAGGTTTTAACATTTGGAATTTATGGTCATTGAAATACACTCTAAAAAGTTATAGTTACATGCAAATACCTTACTCAAGTAAAGACTGACGTATATAAAGCTATACCTTATTCTGACAACAGACATTTATCAAGTCTCTGTTTGTTTAAAAAAATTGGATTTTAATTTACATCTTCAAGGATTTTACTTAGAACTCTTTTAGTAATCAAGTAGAATTTATTTAAAGTGTTACTTGGTTTCCACATTAATTTAATGGTCACATAACTGTGTAAAGTTAGAAACATCTGTATCAAACTTCTAATATGACAATCCAGTGATGTCTTTCATGTAAAACTTTACTTGATTTATTGCCTGTCTATATAGAGTGACATTAAAAATTCAGATCTATACTGTTCTTTTGTACTTTTACTTGTTCTCAATTTTCAGTTCAAACTTGATTCCACAATGCCCAATATACTTCTGAGAAGTTAGTAGATACTTAAGTACTGCATTCATAATGATTGATTTCCTTAAAAAGATCCATGTTAAAGTTTGTATTAGGCCCCATGAAATAAATCTACGGAAGCTCAGATTGTCAAATACGGTCGTCTACCTCAAATCAAAGTAACCAGGTAAATATCAAATCTCCCACCCCTCTCCTATAAACCGACTTTTTAGGCATTCTTTACTGTGATGAGAAAGAGACAAAGTCTTAAAAATAACAAAACAGACACTCTGCATTTGTGTAGTTCTTTAGAAAGTCAATATGCTGTTAAATTATAGGTAACAATAGAGTAAATAATGCATGCTAGGCAATATGGCAACAGCTTTCTAGACCTTATCTTTTTCTCAATCACAGGTTTTTGAGAAAAATTGCTTAGGTTTACATTCCAAGTCTTAACTCCACCACTTACTACTAGTTAACTAATCTCTCTGTAGCTATTTCTTAATCCTCAAAATGAACAGAGTAACAGAACAGATATCAAAGGGCTGTTGTGAGAATTACAGGAGATATTTACATACCAAGAGTTTAACTATCACTGTGTGTGACACATAAGTGCTCAATAAATGTTAGCTTTGGTTTACATTGCTCCTAACAAACACCCTGAAAAGAGTTATTTTTCTAAATGTGCAGATAAAGTTTATCTATCATACTTATACTGAACTAATTGATGAAAATGCAAAGATAGTTCTTTTATTTATCAGGATATCCTAGATTATGCTGTATAACACAAAAGCTCAATATTTTAATGACTGAAAACTACAATTATTTCTTGTTCATGGTATCTTTTTATTGTGAGTTGGCTAGAAGCTCTGTTCCCATGTTATCATTGTCCTCACTCCAGGACAGGCTGATCACTCAAATAGTCACGTGATAGAAAGAAAGGGGCTCTGTAGGTTCTTGCACTGACATTAAATGTTCTGACCCAGAAGTAGCACATATTATTTCACTCACAACCTTCTGGCCAAAACTAGTTATGTGGCCACACCCAACTACAAAGATCCAAGAAGTTCAGTTCTATTATGAGCACTAATAACCACCACAGTCCTCATCATTCATTTATTCACTTCAATTATTTAGTTTTTATAATATACTAATCATTTTTCTGGGCACTAGCAATATAGCAAGGATATGGAATAAACTCCCATGGAGGTTACAGTGTAGTGTAGTGATAATAAAAAAAAGAAAGAATAAATGGATAGGTAAATTATTAAATAAGAAAAATCAAATATTAAAAACTATGTGAATGATTATAAGAGAGTAATCTCATAGGAAGTAATTTATTGGTTACTTTAGATTGATAAGCAGAGAAAGTCTCTCTCTTATGAGGTAATATTTGAAACATGACCTAAATAGCCATTAAGAACTGCTCATATAAAGATGGGGGCAGGGAGTACTCAGAGTAGGAGGTATAGCAGTGCAATGATTTCAAGATATAAACACATTTTCTGTGCTTGAGCAAATGGAAAGTAGGTTTGGAAAAATTACCTTCTCCATACTTATCTTCCATCTGATTGAAGGGAAGGGTATTACTGGACAAATGAAAGAGATAAGCCAGGAAAAAATTTTGCATTTTGTTCTGTTTGATAGAAGGGTAAAGGATAAAACATTGGAATAGTATAAGCTGGTTTATAGTTTTAAAAGATTCTACTGGGTGTTGTGTAGAAATGGAGTATGAAGGGTTAAGAGAGGAAGATGGGAGTAGACAGATGTAAAATATATTCTCAGGAAGGTCTACGGATCTTGCCAATGAATTAAATGGGGTTGTAGAAATAAAGATGAATCAAGAATGGTTTCTTAAGGATTTTTGCCTTAAACATCTGGATGATAAATTAGTACTAAAATGGGGGAAATTGGGAAATGAAGCAAGTTTATGGGGTGAATGGGGTAGGAATATGTTATGATAAAGTCAATTTTTAGATGGTTAATAGCTAAGTAAAGACATAAAAATGGTAGTTAGATAAACTAGTTAGGAGACTAGGCTAAGTTTAGAGATATAGATAAGGAACAACTTGTTAACCTAATGATATTTAAAACCAAGGTGCTGGATGAAAGGACCTATTTAGAGTGTGTAGACAAGAAAGAAAAAATTACCCAGCAGTAAGTCCCAGATCATTCTAATATTTAGAGTGATTTAAGGAGGAGGCATAAGCGAGAGACTGAAATAGAGTAACCAGTGAGTCGGAAAATAATCCCTCATTGAAGCTAGGAGGAAAAAGGATTTCGAGAAGAAATAGATTATATTAAATGTTCTTGAGAGATCGGTAAAATAAGAACAGAGAAGTGCCCGCTGGGTTTA
Source organism: Pteropus alecto (assembly GCF_000325575.1). Taxonomy (NCBI): domain Eukaryota; kingdom Metazoa; phylum Chordata; class Mammalia; order Chiroptera; family Pteropodidae; genus Pteropus; species Pteropus alecto. Next base: position 18,201,765 of record NW_006436298.1, on the reverse strand, counting down.
GCAACATGGAGGTCATTGGTTATCTTATCAAGAGCAGTCTCTGTGGAATAGTATCAGGAGAAGCCTTGGAGTGAGTTGAGGAGAGGCTGCGAGGTGAAAAAGCAGAGGCAGAACTTTCACTGCGAAGAAGATAGATATGCGGTGTTAATTAAAGGAGGATGTAAAGTCAATGAAAGTTTTTTTTCTTTTTTTTAAATAATAGATGATAGAATTCAGAGAATAGGGAGAATGGAGGGAGGAAGACTGAGAGAGAGGAGAAAAGAGGAATTTGATGGTGCAGAGAAAGAATAAGTTCAAGAACAAAGATCTTAAAAAGAAGAAGGTATCTAGAATCCAGAACATAAGTGAATTCCAGCAGGGGCAGTTCATTCATAATTATAGGAAGGAAAGGGAAGAATCTGTGCAAATGGAGGTTTACTGTTAGATTTGTGGAGGGAAGAAGAGAGACCACCGGTTGCATTGTTTCTTTGTAAAATTTTAAGTATGAGGCAATATCAGCTGATGTTAAGGAGGGAAGGGAATGTGGGTGGTTTTAGGAGAGAATTAAAATTGCGAGATAGTCAATTTGGAAAGTAGTAAAACAAAAATAAGAAAATATGGAAATATCGCTATGTTGTTTTGACTGATCATTTTATATTTGTGTTCATGTATAAATATAGTGAGATTGATTAGTCAACCTGATTTTAAATTATTCTTTAGCAAAGATCATATTTTGAGTGCAGGCATGGGAGACAAAAATAGGTAAGTTTAACCAGAGTTGAGGCTTTGCCCATGAAGATGGAGGAAGAAATAAAAGAAATAACTGTAACCTAGTAATTATAGTGATAGATAATGAGCTCTAAATTTGGTACACAGAGAAGTGAGGATATGACAGGTTAGAGGGTGCTGGTTAATGGTAAAAAAGTGGTATGTTACTGGATTAAAATCTTATACTTTGGGGGTAGATAGGCATATAAATAATTAACTATAAAACAACGTGATATATTCTATCTTTAGGTGAGTTTACAGTCCTATGGGATAATTAATTCTATCTGGGGGCAGGGGTTGGGGAATATATCTAATACACACTAACTTCTCTCTAAGAATTATGCTAAATCTTTAGAGTAGAGGTGGCCCTTTTACTACCTAAGCTGTAAATAACCTTTACAGTTTGGCACACTAGTCACAAGCTGTTTTGAGAACATAAGTGTATTTTTCTACAACCATCCTTTATTCTAGAAACAGAGATATCAGTTAGGAAGCCATTATTATAATCTGGGCACATGGAGATGCATTAAATCTTATCAGACTGTCGAGTGACAACTGAAATGAAGAAATAATACCCTGTTGAACATTTGATCTAGTTGACAAAAAAGAGGGAAACATTAAAGATATAGTTTGGAAGACCATATATAGTTTGAAAGAAACAGCAATATCAATGTTAAGAAAGAGAACCTGTCTGGGAGAAAAATGGTTGGCATTGGGAATGAGAGATTGGAGGTGGTTATAAAGCATGTTTTGTAATCAGGTGGAAATACAGTGGTGTGCCACGACTAGAAATGAAGACCAGGAGCCGCCAGAATAGGAGTAATAGCTGACCATCACATCCATCAGGATGATTCTCAGCCCAAGAACCTGTAACAGTTACATATGTTATCGATTTTATTGTTTCCATACTCTGCTCCATTCTAGATATCAAATTTCTTCTCTCATTACTTCCTTAGTCAGTCCAGACACCTAACCAATTTACACATATCTGTGCCTATATCCACCCTGAGTGCATTTGTTTTGTTGTTTCCTTAATCTGGAATGTTTTTCCTCTTTCCTCGGCATATATGCAAATCTTATCCATCTTAAAGCCTAATTTTCCATAAAATTGTACTCTAGACCTAAATTATAGTTGTACAATAGATACACAAATTCTTTTTACATTTAGGATTAGTACTTGCTATTGTATTAGCTCTTAATTTTTCCATGTAGTTAGTTTCGTCTTGCCAAATGGGTTTATTGGCAGTAGTGGTATAACTGTAAGAGCACAGGATTTGGAATCTCAAGTTCTGGGTGCAAAACATCTTTAGCTACTTCTTAACTTTAGTGCAGATGCAAGATATTTTTATAAGCTGGCTTCTTTCATCTGTAAAATAAGGATTGCAATCCTTAACCTACAAATTTATTGTGGGGATTATGTGAAATATGACATTAGAGTTTTTCATTGTGGATAACAAAAAACACTCTAATTAGTTGTGATAGCTAATTTTATGTGTCAACTTGGCTAGGCCATAGTGCCTAGATATTTGGTCAGACATTATTCTAGATGTTTCTGTGAAGGTAATTTTTTTTTTTAGGTAGATTAACATTTACATCAGTAGACTTCAAGTAAAGGGAATTACTCTCCATAATAGGGGTGGGCCTCATCTAATCAGTTGAAGGCATTTAATAGAAAAAGACTGACATCCCTGGAAGAGGGAATTCTGCTAGCGAAATATCTTGATACTGAATGTGCAACTCTTCTCTCCATTCTACTAGCCTAGCGTGTAGATTTTCAAGCCTTCACAATTATGTGAGCCAATTCCTTACATTAAATTTATTTATATAAGTAATTTAATCCTTATAACAGCTCTATGTTGAAAAACCTTCCCTTTGTACAAATGAGTAAACTGAAGTACCTGAAGGATAAAAATACCTTCTAAGGACACAAAAAGGACAGAACAGAATTAGAACACAGACATCAGGCTCCACGGCTGTACTTCCCAACCACTACATTTTGGTCTTTATTTATGACTAAACAGTATTATTATTGAAGGACATTTATTTTTGGTTCCCATATGTATACCTCTGCTTTGATTGGCAAGAGAAATAAGAATTAGTGGAATATGCTTTTTCTAAAGATTTCAATCCACTATGCACCCATGAAAGTTGCTCATTTGGTCTTCCCCCACCCCCATCCACTTTAATTTAGCTTTTTAAGCTTTTTGTATTAAAATATGAACATAACATATGTGGTTCTAGACAAAGAGTTTTACCTGATTCCACCCAGCCCTGACATGAGAAACTGGGCATGTACAATCTGGTAAATGAAGCTGTAGGATCTATGAGTAGCAATAACATTTGGAGTAAATTCTGAAAACTCAGCACAGAGGACAAAAAGAGGAGTACATGGTATATTTGGGAATATTCATTTGCATCTCAGGTGAAATAAAATTTGGGGACAGAGAAGCAGACCATTCAAATGATGTAGCAGAGCGCATCTACTGGATGATTGTGGAAATTTTCTCTCAGTGAAAAGAAGAGCCTCATTTAAAACTAATTTGATCTTGGAGGGGCTTCAACAATTTTTTGAATCTTATTAGCATTACATAAAGCTGTATTTTTTAAGGAAAAATTCAGCATGAACTGAATTCTGAATCTAAATTTTCATAAATATTAAATACATAATATTCTCAGCCTTGTATTAGGTACTATGAAATCTATAAGACATTTAAAGTATCAACAATATTTATAAACCAGAACAAAATTATAGCATAGAGTATATTATTTTCTTTTTCTCTTAAACGTTATGTTTTCAGCTCTAATAGTGTTGGATTTCAAAATTAAAGCCTGTATGACTAAAAATGAAAAGAAAGGCTATTTCAATTGTTCTCCATTTTCTTTGTCCTGGAAGATTAATTATCTATCATTTTCTTTGAGAAGTTTACCTTCTTTTGATGATCCTAACATAAGTAGCTTAACAAGGAGGAGGGCAAAAGTCTTTCATGATGACACTACAGAATCTCCATCTGTAAATTATATGGTTATTTGAATTAGTTGGGTATTCTTTGTGTTTTCTGAAAAGAAGCATGAGAATGAGGAAGAATAGCAATTCAAAACTATGAATCCACTGCTTTAATATTGCATGTAACCTGGAAATTGAAGTTCTGGGAGTACATTATAAAGAGAGAGACTTCAATGCAAATATGAAAGGAAAGGGAATTAATCTCCAGGAGGAAGTTCTCAACATTTAGTTGGCTTGCTGGAGTGAACTCAGATAAAATATAGGTATGCTGAATGATGTATAGGGTGTTTGCCAATCCTTCAAGCTGAATTTTCTTACCTCTGGGAGAAAGAGTCTTTTGTGTATGTGCCTTTGTTCTTTTTAGAGTCCATAACCCTGTTTTATCTGCTATCTGTGCTTC
>NW_006436298.1:18174283-18197602 GCF_000325575.1 Pteropus alecto | reverse complement strand
GTATGTCTGTTAGTGTCAGAATATGTACAATGATAGCATTGTGAAGGAGATGGTACAAAGGAAGGATAATTGAAGTGAAATTTTACATTAAAAAAATGGAATATTTTGAAGTTCATTTAGGACGTTTCTGTATATTCGGTGTTATAATATTGAACTTCCACATCATTCTTTAAAATGTATCCAAAGTATACTATCATGAAACACAGTAAGAGAGAACTGTTTTGCCCTGTTTCAACTATGGGAAAACTCAGGTAAAGAGGTCAGTTGATTGCCCAAGAGCTAAATTGAATAAGTCCAAATACTTTGGAACTTCTGACATTGTTATTGATCTATGTTTACCTACGTATATATTACGCCACTTTAATTGTAGTAGTTACGCACACTCTGGAGCAGCACACATTTTATCCTCAGAAGGGTTACTCCTCAGTGCAAATCTAATAAAATTTGTAGGGGTGGGAATTCTGAATGATTACCCCAGAAAGATAGCAAATATAAAGCATGTTACGTCAATATGAAAATGGATGAGTCAGAGGCTCTTTCCAGAATTAAATCATGATTCTCTGAGCACGAAAACCAAGCAAAGTTTGTTCTTCATTTGTCTTTCTGAGTCCCCATTTCTGTTTTCACTCCCTCTCTACTCTTCCTTCTCAGTCTTCTTCAGGAACCCGGATCCCCATGTGGAGCCCCTTTAATACGAAGGGCTCCCTTCCAAGGCGTCTTACTCATAGCTCTGAAATCCTATCCAAATAACTTCTGCATTTTGGTTTTTACTCCTTTTTTTTTGTTTTTCATCAAAATCAAGCTGTCGTCTATCTACTCCCTCAGGAGACTGCTATGTAGCAGGGTTTTAACACCCCTCAAACCACATCCTTCTTCCCATTGGCTTGTGTATACATTAACATCAGAGGTTCTATCTCTCTGTTATAAATGTCCAGACCGAATGCAACTTTTACTTCCCAGCTTCTTTCTCACCCTGGGCCCTTTCCATACTGTTTTCTCTGCATAAAAGAGAATGTTAAAGCAAAATCAGAGTAGGTGTCTGTAGGTTACATTGTGGGGAACAATATAGCTAGTGGTCAGTTAAAATACCTGTTAAAGTCTATGGCCATGCTACCCTGAACAAGTTGGATCCTGTCTGATCTCGGAAGCTAAGCAGGGTCGAGCCTGGTTAGTACTTGGATGGGAGACCACCTAGGAAGACCAGGTGCTGCAGACATAAAAAATAAAAAATAAGGGATTGTAAACTGACAAGGTCCTTGTAATCTCTGTGGTTAACCAAATAAAAAATAAATAAAATAAAAAATAAAATAAAATACTTGTTAAATAGATGTTATTTCAGAATGCAGAACTAAATTTTAAGATTAGAAACTGGCTTTTTATTCTTTCCTAATGTATTCCTTATCTGTATGCATTGGTTAGAGTTATCTGTTGGATGAAGATGGGGAAATATCTTGAAAACAAGACAGGAATGATCAGAAAAACAATGATGCACATTAGAAAATGTCAATCAGGCTGTTACTTGGTTTAGTAGACATAAATTTTCAAACTAATGATTTTGAAGACCGCTCTGATAAAGTTTAAAAATGCTCCTTTGAAACATAAAATTTTCGATTAGTCTTTTCCCCTTATCTTTTCAATAATTTCTGAAGAAAACTATTCTCACAATAAAAGTCACTAGGGATAATTATTTTGATACTTTATGAGAGCACTATTAATAAATACATTGGAACAGCAGGTATAAACTAGGACAGTGTGATGGAAACCAAGGCAGATGGTTACGTTTCCAGGTAGCATATGGACATTTTAGCTGTATTTAGGCAAACACCATCGACATTACTTAATTTCATCAGAATTGTGTTCTTCCCTCCCAATGTTTGTACTTAAACTTGTTAGTTATTAAAAGGTCTTTTTGTAAGTGTCTCACCCTGATAAGTGTGTATCTATTAAAATGTTCTGAAGAACATGGCGATATCCCAAGTCTCCTACTTGAGAGACATGGGCTTTAGTGTGAGACTTGAGTTTCAGTGCTAGTTTCTCTCCCTTCAGTTATGCAAATTCAGCCTATTAGACTCTATGAATGTCGGTTTTTTCATCCATTAAATGAGGGTGATATTGGTACCTGATTCATAGAGTTGCCATGAGGATTAAGAGAGATAAGGTATTAGCAGAGTATGTGGTGTATAATGGTGGTCCCAACACGTTAATGTTAGGAGAGGCAATCACCGTGGATCCTGAGCATCCCTATTGATTCTTACTGAGTTATCTTTTTTTTTTTGGTGAGGCAACTCTTGGTTGACCTCACAGATTGCAAGGACCTTGTCAGTTTACAATCCCTTATTTTTTATTTTTTTATGCCTACAGCACCTGGTCTTCCTAGGTGGTCTCCCATCCAAGTACTAACCAGGCCCAACCCTGCTTAGCTTCCGAGATCAGACAGGAAGGATCAGGATTGGTCAGGGTAGCATGGCCGTAGACTACCTGACATTCTTTACTCAGGCCATTCCATAGCATTTTATTTGTAGTGAATAACCTGAGGGAGGAGAGGTAGAAGATCAGGCTTGCTTACTGCTTGCTTTAAAATGTGAGGTTCCCTGAGTGTTCCTCAATGGCAGTGAGAACCTGGCCTGTATGTGCAGCATTCATCTGGGCTCTGTGCATCATGACCATGGAACTTGGCATCAAGGGGTGCCAAGGCAAACATGCTGATCTTCATGCCACCTGCTGTGTTTTTGTCTCCGACCCGAGTCTTATGTCTTCTCCAGTATCCTCGAGACAGTAACAGGCTAATTTATTAGCTTGTAAGGAAGGTGAAATCAAATCCTAGACTCAATAGTTTTGGCAACAAGGATAGGATACTGAAAGACATGGCTTTCTGGTAGGACAAACCCCAAAGCTTGGGTTCAGTGATATGAAGGACTCCTTGAGATTCAGTTACGAGTGCTCTTGCCCAAGTCATGGGCAAGGAAGAGAGGGCAGAGTAAGGGTCTCTTGTCCTATCTGCTACTGAGGCAGGTGGTGAGAGGAAAGGTTGAAACAAGCTGCCCAGAAGGTGCCTAGGTTTTTTTCTCTCTCTCCTCCAGGCCAGAGGAGGAAAGGATATTACCATGACAATGGGGCAATAAGCCCACACTCTAGAGCTGAAAGGCAAGGTGGCTGTGGTTATGGAGGTGAGAAATGTACAGAGCTGAAATCGATTAAGACCTTGCTACTTGACAAAGACCTTTGGTTGGACCACTAGAAGTTTGTTTTGTTTATACGCTTGAAATGTAAAATAAACACAAAACTGTTTCTAATAGTGCAGAGCCAGCTGTGCTTGTGTACCTGCTGTAGTCTAACTTAGCTGGAAATGGGGAGAGAACACTGGATGTGAAGTGACCAAAGTAGCTGAGGGGTTTGAGGTCTGGAGTCACAGCAGAAAAGGGCCCCTAGGAAGTAGCACTGCACTTTGACCCCCTCTCTGGAGTAGAGAACCAAGGGAGGAGAAATGTCTTCCTGCCACCTCACTGTCTCCTGTGAGACAGACTCGTCTGCCACCCTGCACATCATGCACCCCCCTTGCTGGTAGACAGTGTGGTCTCTGGGCAGCTGTCCCTGTGGCCTAATAACCCATGTACTCGTTAACTCAGTCTGTGTTGCCTTAGGGGAATATGGTGCTCAGATTCAACTGATGGTTTTTTTTTAACTATTTTTTTGGAGGTGAAATTTGCATAACATAAAATTAACATTTTAGAGTGAACAGTTTAGCACATTCACAACGCTGTGTAACCACCACCTCTAACCAGTTCCAACTGATAGGGTTTTAATGGGGCTTCCAGTAACCAAGAAAAGTTAAAATGACATTGTGAGACCTACTAAGCTCACTCAATATACTTTCTGTGGTTCCCATATCTGAATGTGTAATGGAATGATGCGTCAGCTGCTTGCATTTCCCAGTCTTATGAGTGCCAGAGGGGATTCTCTCACTTAGGAACCACTGTATATACTGTTTCTTCCAGAGTACTTTAGCAGAAACAATAAAAAAATTCCAGGAAGAAAAAGAGAAATCACCATTTTAAAGATTCAAAGATGGCAGGAATATTTAGAGAGGTCATCTTCCAAAGAAATAGTGCCATCTGCCTGATAAGATACATTTTGAAATGTAGCTATTGGCTTGCTACTATTAAGCTCTTATTGAAACTGAGTGCCTTATTTATGGATTCCTTGTGACTTTCCAGCTTGAAATCCTTATTTCCTGGTGAGTCAACCTGAACTTGATGACTAACAAGGTGTGTAAGACCTGATATGCCTCACTAGTCAAGTGGAAATGGCATATTCATTAGTGTGGCTAAGCTGGCCTTAGTGTCATTTCAGTTTTGCATGAAAAAGTAAATTTTTTCCTTTGAGAGAAAATTATTCCTCATTTCACTGCCTGAAGTCAAGCAGCAGGAGCAATGGAGCTCTGGATTTACAGAGGTTCCCCTAAATAACTGGGCCTGGTGCACAGTTAATTCAGTTAAGCTGACACCTGATGACATCCATTGAGCTGCTGCCACTATTCAGCCTCAAGGGCAGCTCTGTGAAAAAAAAATGAACATAGTCAATCCTCTTAGTGAGCAAACTCAAGGAAGTCCTCATATCCCTAGTCAGTCCTCACCTTGATCCCTTGATAAATCTTGCCATAGTTTTATTGTCTCCTGGGCTGTTGTGGTGGCCTAGCTGTCTAGGTATTTGAACGACCTTAGACTAGCAGATTAAAGGCATTCCTCTTCAGGCCAATGGTCATGGCCTGTTCTCTGATCAGGCAAAACAGAATCAAGCAGCTGATAAGCCTTACAACACCCAGGTCACTGCCATCACTACCAGGATTCAGCATCACACCAGACATGGCAACACAGACATCATCATAGACTGGGTACATGGTAAAGAAGCCAATGTTTCAGATGCAGAAGCTACCACTGTATGTTAAACTTGTGATTCCAGCAAATATTTACCCATTTGTCTGGTAGAGAAGGAAGCCACATTGCTAGGGGGCATTGACCCTGTTTGCTTCTGATGAATTGAATACATCAACCTTTGACCTCCACCTCCCTCCCCCGCGCCCCATCCCGCAGGGCTACTGCTGTTATCTTACCAGTGTTGAAACTTTTTCAGATTACAGTGTTACTGTTCCCATCTGATCAGCCAATTCCGAATACATCACTATGGACCTTGAAATTAAACTGTCATGTTTTCAGCTTTCTAGTCCATCTAGAATTCAAAAATAGTAGGCTCTTGTCACAACTAGTCCAAAATGGGACATTAAGGTATTTAATGGACATTCCACATTCCCTATTATCTTCATGCATCAGGTATTGTTGAGCACAGGAAAATCTTCCTTAACAATCAATTCAAAATATATCTACGTTCTCCTCCCACCCTCCTCCATGTTTATACACCTGAATAAGGCAGTTTGGTCACTGAATGCCACTGACCTTAGAAAGTGTTTATTTTTTGGGAGTGGGGAGCTGTCCTCTTGGTAATGATGAAGAGGAAAAGAATTGGGGTTATAGAGATATATTTTGAAAAATCAGAATTCTTCCTGACTACTCCTGGGCATGTTGCTTCTTTCTTTTCTGTAACTGCAAGCAAACCCACTGTATGTGCAGCATCCATCTGGTTCTCTGCACCACCCGTATAGAAGTTGGAACAAAGGGAACCAACACGTCATGCTAATGCTAATGGTGCTTGCTGTACTGTAATAAAATCCTTTGTCTCCGAATCAGGAGTCTTCTACCAGAATCCACCAAACAGTAACAGGTTAATTTAATAGCTTGTAAGGAGGGTAAAATCAAATTCCAGACCTGACAGTTAGTGATAATGAATTGAAACTTTCTATCCTTTGGTCCCTGGTCTAAAGTCAAGGTGCTTGAAGCTTTCTCAGTATCATCAAAAGGAAACTCAAAGTAATTGTCTAAGCCTTATTCTCAATAAGCAAGTGTTAAAATCAATGAAAACTGCTTTTATTTTGCCATCCTACTAATAAGCTAATTATTAGGTGTTATGCACAACGAAGAGAATCATCTATGAAGTTCAGATCTTACCTTTTCTAAATTACAAATTTTATAATTGTGAAAGATATTGAAGTTTGGGAAAGCTTTTCTGTTATTGTTTACTCAAAATTAGTGAAAAATAATTCAGCCAACTAGAAGTTTCACGTGCAATAATTTAATATGCTTAAATTAAGCTGCTTAATTTAAGATTCACCTGCCTTAATTTAAACCTCTTAAATTAAGGCATGGAGATCATAATAAAATAAAGATTAAATAATACCTGGGATTTTAATTAGGCATTTATTTTTATAAGAATTCTGCTTTACAAAAGGAATTGTTCATCCCATAGCTTGAGCAGTTTCATGTGTGCCTTTGAAATAAAATAAAACCAGATAACCTGAGGCCTTGGAAATGTCTGAAGGGCTACCTCATTGCTGCTAAGGCTGTGTAGCCTCACTTTCCTGCTGTTCACCACCCACTGGTCAATCAATTATAGGCAATCAGCAAAAAGTAGTAGCAGTAACCAACAGGAGAGATGACACAGTTTAAACTGCCAACCCATGAGCTCTTATGAAAGGCACGGCCTGAAGAAATACATATTTTATTACTATCTAGATTCTATGATTTATTATCTTCATCAAAAATATCACATAAAGGGTATGGTTCGATGAGAGATTTTATTTTTAATATTTTTTGAAAATACTTAAGTAAAAAATTGTTTGATTCGAGAACATGGTTCAGTTCTAGTATCTGCAAAATATTCTCAGTGATGATAAAGGCTTACTTTGTTCCACAAAGGGTTAAAATCCTTTGCTCCAATTCTGGGGTGAAATCATTGTTTTCTTTTTGATTTTCCCCAGCTCTCCCTGACATTAGTGAACTATGAATTTGGCTTGGCAGCCCCTATGTGAGATATAGAATGAAAAAAGGGGACTTTTGTGCTCTGAATCAGTAATCACACTGACCTGATAATAATTTTAAACTTCCAGATACATGCTCATAGGTCATATAATAGATTACACACACACACACACACACACACACACACACTTACATCTTTCTTTCACTTCCATATTGTTTGATGAAGCTGTTATTTGTACATAAATATTACATTTTTTATTCATTTTTATTATACATCTGTTTTGAATTTCTAAGGTACTACATAAAGGTCAGTACATTAATTGATTTCGTGATTTATTTCTTTTATGCAATACCTATTAAGTACAAACTATTATGCCTATTTTATGAAAAAAAAGGAATGATAACAGAATCTAGAATGATCAAGAAAGGAAAAATAGTACATGAATACTATGCAAGGTCAATGCCAGGTGTATTTATATACTATAAAAGAGATAACAAAAATTGTAAGATTTAGAAGAGCAAGGTCACTTCTGGCTTTGAAAGTGAAGGGAGGTTCATAAAGAAGATATGACTGAAGCTAGGGTCAGAGTATTTGTGATGAAGCTGGAATACTTTGAATCATTAGATGGTCAAGGTTGATTTATTAGAACAACACTTCCTACAACTTGTATTTTATTTTGATTGTATTCCCAGAAATGTACCTGATTAGTACAAGTTGTTCATATCTCAAAGCATGTCAGGTTCCCCACAGAATTTTAATATTTTAGTTCAGAATTTTCAAACTTTGGTCATGCCCACAGAAATAAATATATTTTATATCATGACCCAGTACACACATACATGCATATTCAGCTAAAACAAAATGTTGACAAAATGATAGCTACACTGATAATATATTTTTTTCATTTTTATTGAGGTATAACTCCTATAGTGAAACACACAAATCTTAAGTGTGAAACTTGATGAATTTGTACATGGGGGTACATAATACCCTCCATGTTACCACAGCCTTGATCAAGACATAGAACATTTCTAGACCCTACGAAGGCTCCCTCATGGCTCCTTACACAAAAGTACACAAAGAGGTAACTGATATCTGGAGCTTCATCAACACAGAGTAGTTTTGCCTGGTTTTGAATTTTGTAGGAATGAAATATCTATCTTCTTTCAATCAACATTGTGTCCATGCTATCTATTTTTATTTTTTTTAAATTTCAGATAAACAACACACACACACAGATATATATATGTATACACATACAAACACACATATAAGATATAATTCACATACCATAAAATTCACCATTTTAAAGTGTACAACTCAGTGTTTTTATTTATTTATTTATTTATTTATTTTTATTTATTTTTTTTATTTTTTTTAGGCGAGGCAGCCCTTGGTTGACCTCACAGATTGCAAGGACCTTGTCAGCTTACAATCCCTTATTTTGTATTTTTTATGCCTACAGCTCCTGTTCTTCCTAGGTGGTCTCCTACCCAAATGCTAACCAGGCCCAACCCTGCTTAGCTTCCCTGGGCTTGCTCAGGGTGGTATGGCCATAGACTCAGTGGTTTTTGTACAAGGCCTGAGTGTGTTGAGTCTTGCAACTTCCTGCTTGTGCTGAGACCCAGAGTTAGCCAGAGATGACAGATTAGGACCTTCTCTGGTCTTTCTTGAGCATGTGCTCAGCTCTGGACATGTGCACTGTCCCCTGTTTGCATATGGCCTTCTAGATTCCTAGAAATATATTAGAACTTTCCAAAGCTTCCAATGGTCATTACTTCTTGGCTTTTTCTTTTAGGCTTTTCTGTTAGCTTATTGTTTGCACCAATTATTACCTACTAGGTCAGCCATTTTTGATGTCGAACAATTGCTTCTGATTTTTTTAAACATGTGCCTAGGGAAAAGGTTGTTTTCAATAAGCAAATTCCAATCATGTAACAAAAAGCTAGCCTATGAGTGGTTTCTTCCAGGGAACCACCAACAAGTCAATAATGACAATTCTCTGAGAATGTTTTGAAAGAGCTTCATCCTCTTTGGGTCCTATCCAGTAGTTGCCAGTGTGCTGAATTCACTATGATTGTGGCTGTTGGTTTGCAGGTCTACTGCAGGAGTGGGGCAGAGGGATATGGAAAGGTAAAATGCCATAAAGTGACCTGTTTTTTACCAAGAGTCAGCCAGTTCCTCAGTTTACTGAAAACCTTTGATTAAATTCCAGAGTTCTAAAAAAGTTGATTCTGACAATTTTGCCATTTTTCTTGCTTTTATGGAGGAGATACTTTTTGGAGATTCTTACTCCACTAGATTTCTTCAATATTACTTCAATACTCATTATTTTATTGTTTTATACATTGAAAATTTTAGTTTCTCTCTTTTTTTTTTTTTTAACCAAAACAAAGTAGAGTACCCACTAAATGGTTTTATGGCCTACTCGTGGATTGCATTCTATAGATTTAAAAATCAGGATTCCAATCACCTAAGGGCATTTATGTAGTTTTAGCACCAACAAGCATACAATCTTACAGAGTACAAAATGGATGTAATAGCTATAAACAATACTGGAAAAACATATACTAGCATATAAAGAAACAAAACGTGAGACGATGATGGATACTACAGAATAACTTATACTCTCAATGTGCTTATTTGCTTTGATTATTATGAAGCAAAATTAATTTGATTCATATTATCTACATAAGCTACCTCAAGTCTCTACTTTATGGGCTGAATTATGTCATCTCCATATCCCCAATTCATATGTTGAAGTCCTGACCCTCAGTTCTAGAGAATGTGACTGTGTTTACAGACAAGACCTTTAAAGTGGTAACTAAGGTAAAGTGAGGTCATATGGTTGGGCCCTAATCCAATATGACTGGTATGATTATAAGAAGAGGAGATGTAGACGCAAACAACGCATGGAGGAAAGATCATGTGAAGACAGAAGATGGCAATCTGTAAGCTAAGGAGAGAGGCCTCAGAAGAAACCAAACCTGCTGACACCTTGATCTTGGACATCTAGCCTCCAGAAATGTGAGAAAGTCAATTTCTATTGTTTAAGTTACCCAGCCTGTGATATTTTATTTCAGTCCTAACAAACTTTATATATATATAATTTGCCTGTGCCTCTTTTTCATTTTTCCCATTTAATCAAAATAACATTGTCCTCAATGAAGTATTTCATACGAGAGGCATAAAGCCCTAAATCCTCCCATCTCCCACAAAACCATTTTGGCATATATTTTGTAGATAATTATTACACTTTTAAGTATTTTTTTCACCTACCCCAAAGAGTTTTCTTGTGAGTTTTTGAGTATTTTTCAAATTGAGAAAAATGTTAAGATCACAAGATCAACTGAGATAAACTTGTCCTTCCAATGCTTTTTCCTATCCTATGAGAGAGATACAGCACCCACCTTACTTTTCTCATAGGTTAGGCTACAAGTTTCCCTCTAGAAGCAGATTGTTATAGAGGTGTGATCCAATTTTCTCTGCTTGAACAGTATTTTTGGGTTGCTGAACCCTAGTACCTCCAATTCTAAGCTGAATTGGATATATAGAGAGGGGATCATTTCCCTGGTTTGATCTGCTTAGTGGTTTTAACCCTATTTGAGTAGTAAGGCTGTTCATTGTAGTCCAAATCATCATAGAGAGAAAACCAGATATGTGGAGGTTTACCCACTTTTAACTGTGACCTGTAACCTGCTATGTTATTTCACCTAAGTTCAGTATGAATGTGCAATAGCGTCAAGGTTTTAAGGTCTATAAATCTCAATCACAGTATAAATAACTGCATCTTCACAATCTTCACACCAGCCAAATATCTTTTATATGGAACTTGTTTTAAGCAACATTATTTCAAAGAGGGAGACCTTTAAACAATATTTTCATTTTTTTAGAACTGGTTCTTCAACTGTTTGTTTAGAATATTTTGGTGGAAAGAACAAATTGTTTTTCTGTTGCATAAAGCTAATTTTTCCCCCCTTCACATCAACTTGATTTATGAGATTTTTTTCCTCTTCCTTAATAGCTCTGACAAGTTATGCACAGTGGATGTAAAAAGTTGGCAGTGTTTAAAGGGCATCATTTCCACATGTGTCCAGATACTCTGAAAATGAACACCAAGAAATTGGAAATAAGCTTGTCAGCAAACTATTAAAGCTTTTATTAAACACTCTAAAACCTTACACACTTATTTATAACATTTGTATTGAGCATGTGTGAGCTGTTGGTCTAGGAACTGACATTTACTGTTGTGGTTGGCTATGATGCTATATACCAAAAGAAGTAAATGACTTCGTTTGAAATATCTCCTACATAAATAAATTTTGATTAAAAGGACTTTAAGAGGTAATATAAATAAATCAGTAATAAATAAATTCCCTTATAATACAACATTTGGGACTTGGAGATGGTATTTTTTTTTATTACCACAGTAACAATTATAGGTAATATAGATGGAATGGAATTTCAAATGGTTTCATCCTGATATTGAAAAAAAAAAAAGTAGAATAATGGTTTAAATGGTTTAAATACTTGAAAAATAAAAAGACATATGGATACTCTATCATATGCAGGAGAGCTTCTATAAAACATTTTATATTATTTTGCTTATGTAGTTTTTGATTTCCTTTTATCAGGAATGTCCAGAGGACTACATTCCCTTCTTAAGCTTCTAAGCAATAAGAAATTCTTGATAACGGTATTTTTCACATGTGAACTAACTCAGGAGGGGAAGTAAGTTGCTGCCATGCTGTGAAGCTTCACAGTGGCTGAACATCAAATTCTAAAGATTCATAGGCATCTGATTCATGTTCAAAAGCAGTGAACTGAATGGTAACCTGTGCTTTTTCCCATTCTCTAAGCTGAGAATAGTTCAGCAGACTTTTAGCAGCCAGGGGGCCCCTGCCTAATACCATGACTATATTCTCAATGTATTTTGACCAGTTGAGCCCACTTAAAAAAAATAAGATACATGAAAATCTAAATTTGCAACAGAGAGATTTCAAATTAAATTCTATTTAATTTGAAAATGAATGTTTAAATCCTCAAATAATGTAGCATCAAGTTTCTTGAAATGATGAGCCTAAGTGAATTTTATAAATGCAACTTGATTCAGATTGAATACAGTTTAAGAGGTTACAGGGCATTGAGGTCCAGGATATCAAAGAAATGACAGGAAGAGTTGAAGAGTTTCACTCTAATGACAGGGGCAAGGACTGCGAGCCTAGAAATCATGAGTGTAAGATAAAGTATAAGATTGCATGGAGCAGACTGTTAAAGTCAATTTAATTCAGGAAGGCTCAGTTTATATATCTGATAAGACAGTTTGTCTAAATGATTTTGGAACTCTTTCAAGTTTTTTTTTACATGTACAATTTACTGAATATATGTATTGTGGATACTAATAAAAGGAAAAAGTAATAATCAACTAAGAAAGTTTGCTTATTTGAGTTTAAGATGGGAGAAGGGCTCAACCTGGGTTTTAAGGAAGTACAATATTTGGACTGTTATCCAGAGAAAATATTTAGTTGGAGAGAAGAGCAGAAGAAAAATGAAAAAATGGAAATGATGCTGCATGTGTGGGGGGAGTTGAGTGTTGAAGAGATGGTGGTGGTTAAGTGGAGCAATAATGTGTTTGCAGATATTAGGGAAGCTTAAATGACAAGCTAAGAAATTTGGATTGATTCCTAAAGGATGCAAAGTCCCATGGCAGAAATTTTAGCAGAAAAGGGAGGTTGCAAAAAGAGGCATGTGGGAAAATTCTCTGGTTCTACCTCCCTGGCATCACCTCTAGCTTTTGCTCCTTTCACACTCTATGCTCTAGCCACTTTGAGCAGGTGTGACCTCTTTCGTTTCAAGCCTTTTGTACGAACTTCATAGTGGCTGAACGTATCTTTTTCCTAGATGCCCTTCCCATTTCCATAGCCTGGTTAAACCTTACTTATTTTTCATTATTCATTACAGTTACATATTTGGCATTCTTCAGTATTTCCTTATTCAGTGTAAATGTGACTTCCTCCAACAACATTCTCCTAACTACTCTCACCTTCCTCCCAAATTTAAGCTAAATGATCCTTTAAGGTACTCTTATTGTTTGCTGTACTGTCATCACAGCACTTATCTCTCGAGTATTCTTGCCTGTTGACTTGTCTGTACCTCTTTTAAAGTTTAATCTTTTGCAGATGCTAATCTGTAAAACAGATGATGATATCTACATTAAATGGTGGTCATAATGATTAAATGCCTGGTGCAGAACCTGGAACATAGCAGCTGCTTAATGAATGGTAGCGATTACTACCACCATTGCTACTCCTATGATTTACTGTTCCATTCATTTAGATAGACTGAACTGTCCCAGAAATAGTGCACGGACATTTGGAAACAAAACACAGAGAATGAGGAATAAAGAAATAAACTGAAATAAATGGAATGATTGGTTCTGGCTTCTTAAATTGCTTCTTAGATATTTCATTACCAGTTGCTAGAATTCACTGCGGTATCTTTGTTGGGATGCATCATTTGGAGATGTGGGCTTTCTAACCCAGGCTGATATGGTTGTCTAATGTCAATATCTGACCCCACCCTCTTTTGAAACAAATCACTTCACATTCTCTGGCTCTTAACCCTGTCAGAGGGAACAATGGATGTGGGATTGAAGCAATTCACATACAATCACAAAGAGCAAGGCTGAGGATAACACTATAGTAAGTGATTCAAAACAATTCTGCTCCCTTGGAAACCATCCTCTGCCTCCCACCAACCTGGCCTCTGTATCTTGGCATTGCTGATCTGCTGGCTGCTTTTTCTGCCACTCACTTTTTGCTGGCATCGGCACACCACGCATCTGGCAGTCTTTGTGTCTATTACTGAGCTCCTCTTTGGAGCTGCCAGGCTTTCAGGGGGGAACTTAGAAGCCCTTCCAAACATTTGAGCTTATGGTTGGCTTGTTACAATGTGCACTTAATCCATTTTTTTCGTGACCTGATGTATCCTAGCTGATTTATAACTGTATTTCAGAATAAGGGTAAAAAGAATAGAAAACATTTTTTGACCTTCCAGAAAAGGAGTCCTAACTACATTTGTCACTATATAAGTCACACATTCATGTACATTCCCAAAAGGAATAACATAGATATATATAAAATAGATATAATTTTAGCTAGAGATACATCCTGAAACTTTTAAGCACAGATGATTAAAACCAAACAGCAAAAATATCTTGTTGTACATGGAGTTTCTTACTTGCAAGCTGGTTTACAAATGTTCTTGTAATGTTGTTTTCCACAGGATCTTAGTCAGTTGTTTGGAAAATAAACCAGCAACTATTCTCTGTAAATAACACAATCTGCCTGATATTTCACTGCTGGTTTTGGCCCAAATATAAACCCTTTAGGAGTGACAAGGGGAGAAAATTCTCTTCTGGTGTTGTTCTTGGAATCTGACTCAGGCAGCAAATTGAACTGGTAATCGCTATAGCATCCAGCTAATTCCTCTTTTGTCCATTTCCTTTCTCTTTAGCCTAGGAACCCAGTGTGGTTCTCCAAATCAGCCATGTTTAGAGACAACTAGATGTCACTGTTGCCAAGCCCTCTTCCTGCCACACCTAACCAATTACACAACAGGACGGATCTCATGCTTATTCGATTTTTCTACCTCCACTCCTGAACATAAGCCACTTTCTTTCCTGAGGGATGCAGGTTTAGTTGTACGTGTCAACCTATTCATTAATGAAATTTGTCTAAGTTCTTCACATATGTTATCTGGTAAATTCTGAAAATACTTTAGATGTACTTTTCTATAAGTATGTTTTATATGGGTTCTATGAATCAAAGCAATTTTTAGATTTCCAATTTCCTCATGAATCGTAGATCAAATCTGGGGTACATTTCTAGTCTTAGTCATTCTTATATTTAGCTTATAATTTTCACAACATTGGGGATGATTTGTACACAATTGAAGCACTTTGGAAAGCTGTTATATAGGTGGTGGTAGTTGTTATTTTTAAAACTGTACCAACATAAGAGGACTTTTAGCAAATGACATTTATCAGTGACATTCTCTCCTGTTACCACAGGACACTATATATTTCTCTATTGTCAGATTTTTCATAATATTTTTGTTCTGTAATTTTTTTGGTATAAGTAGAATTGTAAACTCCTTGAGAACAGTAATTTTCTTTTTTCATTTTCCCCCATAATACCTGACAATAATGGGGATATAAATGAAATACAATAGATGAAAAACAAAAGAGCACGAAGTCCCAAAAGAGATACAAATAACATGAAACTACAAGTCCTCCCACAACAAAACAAAACAAAGTTATCCATAGTTCTCTTGTGTACTTCATTGTGCAAATGTTATTGTAGACCCTAATTGTTTTAAGGATAACTATAATATGGTTTTCTGTTTTCAAAATATTTTCTCATTACTTATAAGCAGCAGCCCTAAACTTCTCAGCACACTGAATTAGCTTTGTTTGATCCTCTAGAATCTTCTTAAAGATCCCTCCTTTGGGGAGCAATTGCTATTAGTCTTAAACTGGAGAGAAGATGAAAAAATTGGCTGAAGTATAAGATAAAATTGATAGGATGACTACCTCTAAGGTTGGTTGTGATGTAAAAAGAAAAAGCATAAATTTTCAGGAAACTGACTTAATTGTATTATTATTTTTTTTACAAGATTTAGCAAGCTGACAAATGGCATAATTACAGCATAATGTTACATTAAGCTCCATTCACCCTTCAGAGCAGCTGAGAGCCTTCTCTAGAATATGGGCTACATACAAGAAATGTGCAGATGAGTTTAATCATAAGAACTGCATTTGACCCAGGCACAAATCTCTTTAACAGTAATTAGCATATAGTTGAGACAAGAGCAGCAGATGTTATTTTGCAGTTTAAAGAATCCGTTTTAAAATTCACTGAAAACGTGAACCTTACTGTAATGGTTGGACTTTCAGTAACTGGCCAACTCAAATAGAATCTGAAAGCTCTGGTCTTCTTTTAGGCCAGTCCATGCATCTCTAACAAAACAAGAGTCTGTGGGGACATGTTACTCTTGGCTTTCAAACAAAATAAAGTCAACAAAGTTTACTTCTATGTAAATGTGTGTAGGGCATGGAAATGTGGCTGGCCTGTCTCATCATCATCTCTGAATGAATAAAAACTGAGTTTAGACAAAACACATTGTGTGCATCATTTTGGTTTTCTTCTCTCATTTATGAAATGAACACATTGTGTGCATCATTTTGGTTTTCTTCTCTCATTTATGAAATGAACTAAAACTTTCTCCAGAAAGTTTTCCTTTGCTTGTAGGACAGAGTATGTAGGATTCTGAAGTGTTTACCTCACTGTGGAAGAACTGTGAGATCAGTATTAAGGGAAAGAATCTCTGGAGGCTTGCATACAGTCCTGTCTGCTAATGTCACTGGCAAACCTTCACACACCTATATCTACGGGAGTTAGAGGTGGTTTGATCAGAGGATTGGTGCCAGACTATAAAGTAGCTCTACCTCTGTCCCTAGAGTGATACTGCCAGGATTCTTTCCCCCAAATTCATTATACTTTATTTCAGCAAACAAAACTAAACTACCTGAAAAATACATAAATTTTGACTAAAAGACTCAGTAAGCTCATAAAATTCTCTCATCCATCTCTTCAAAATTCTCCTTTGTACTTAAGTCCTCTATAATTTTTGCTTAAAATTTTTCCAAAGTATTTTTACATATATTATTTATTTTTCTAGTATTCTTCAGAATTCTTATTACCTTTATTTTATAAATGGGATCATTATAGACCAAAGATATTAAGGGATTACCTCAGGCTCACACAGAAAACTAGAACCAAAATAATAACTATAGACCTCCAATAATGTGTTTTTATAATTTCTGCCTCATTTCCCTCACCAAAGTGACTTTCTTATATTATATGAAATATTACAGATATTACATGTTTTATTATATGCATTGAATAGATTTCTAACATTCTCTGAGATGACAGATTTGAATTTGGCAAAAATAACTTGAAATTTTGTAGGATCTATATTATCTAGGCACTTTGTTTCACTCCATTTATTGCTCCCTTCTTTTCTTCCCCCACCCCCACCCCCAAATATCTATTCTTTGCCTATAAACTATTATGTATTGGTCAGGTCTTCTGAACAACTGTCAATATCTTTTTTGCTGTTAGAGAAAATGAGACAGGAATTTTTATAACAAATGTGGAGGATCAATGAATCTTAAAAAGAATGGAAAGGTACCATTAAACTCAACAGATTCCTCCTTTCTGTTTAACAGTTGACAAACATCATTGTAGAATAAAATAAGGAAGGTGGCAAGAATATACACAGAAATAATCATTGATAAATGGTAATTATGTCTTGAATTGTGATGCTCTGACTCCCTAATGGACAAGCGGGAGAATGGAATAAGAAAGTAGAGGGGTGCACTCTGGGATGAGGATGGGAATGAGGATGAGAAGGTACCCAGGAGCAGTTGGAGAATCAGGGATTCAGAAAGAATATCAATTAACTATCCAATTTCTTTCAGATAGGTATCTTAACTATATCTAATTTTAGTGATGATATATGGCCAATCTAACCACCTTCTGTTTCTTTTCATAACTTTTTCCGTGCTTCCACTCTGGCTCTATACAATCTTTCCTGAGAATGATTAGGTCATTTCTTTGGTTCTTGATCAAAAAGCTGAATCTCCTTGAAGCTGTTCTACTAATTAGCTCTTCTTCTATGCAAGTGCAAAGGTAGAATTTGCCCCCTGATCACCTGGAAAATATCATACTGCTTTCCATTTTGGTCCAGTTCTAAATAGAGCATAATGGGTAAATGCACAGAAAGACAGTGAACTGTAACAGTGAACTATACAGCTCTTTGTGTCTCCCTTTTATTTGATGCCTGATTGCTTGTCATAATCCACAACTATAATGCAAATTCTATGGAAGCAGAGATGTTCTCTATCTTGCTTTCTGTTTTATTCCTAGCACTTAGCTCAATAATGCTCATTGGAAAGAATAAAATCATAAATGAGTAAATGAATGACCAAGGAAAATAAATGGAATGTCCTAT
The DNA here is from genome assembly GCF_000325575.1 of Pteropus alecto. NCBI lineage: Eukaryota > Metazoa > Chordata > Mammalia > Chiroptera > Pteropodidae > Pteropus > Pteropus alecto. Next base: position 18,179,656 of record NW_006436298.1, on the reverse strand, counting down.
GGGAAAATCTATACAAATCTGGGTCTTCATTCATTCTAACTATATACCTTTCTACTAGGAGAAACATTTTTTCTTGCTGTTGGGGGTAACAGTTTGGTGACTATGCATTGGCTTTCATCATGTATATGTGGAGGTTTCTTCCTCGGAAAGACCAAAGGGCCAATCTTGCATAAAAAGCAATCTGTCAGCCTGCTGATGGCTTTTGATCAGTTCCAGCTACACCATTGGGCTTCTTATTTCGGTAAAATATGCCTTTCCTAAATCACTGTGACAACCTCACAGTGAGAGTGTTTGCTGCTAACAAAGGATCAGACTCCAAGACAGAGAGGGACTGTGCAGAGTAGGGGAGAACATTTGCATCCCAGAATTGAAGCCAATGGTCTGTAACCATACAATCATCTAATCCATTGAGCAAGACAAGGGTCACCTCCAGAGAGGAAATTTTCATTCTCTGACAACTACAGGACAGAGAAGTTGCTAAATTGCATAAGAACATGACTGTAGAAGGAAAACCATCCTGGAAATTGAACAATGGTTCTGGAGTACTTGGTTACCCCATATCAGATTTAACTAGCAAGAATATTTATTTTATTTATTTGTATCTCACTTTTTACAGAAAAGATTTAAGGTGAATTTGCTAGAAAATAGTATGAAGTAAAAATTATATCTGTTACCATAAGAAGACCAAGGTAAGGATCATTTAAAATATTGCATTCGATTTTTGAATTGTTTTTGCACTTATGTTTTATTTGGATGTATTTCATGTTTTAGGAATTCACAACATTTAAGAGTAAAGCCTAACATTTAGGAATTCACAACATTTAAGAGTAAGGCTTAACCCTGCCTTCTGATTAGCACTCTTCCTGACTCCCATACAGCTCATGATCTTATGTACTTATGCAAAGTATTAGCCCATTAGCTGAGTTTCAACAGCTCAGTGAATTAGAAAGTAATTTAGAGATTTAATTTAAAAAACAGCATGTTTTAAAATAAATATATCATAAATTATGTATATTTACTAAGCTAAGATTAGAAAATACTTTATAACAATAGTTGAATTTATTGAACCAGTACTATGAAGCGTTTATTATAATTTGAATCAATCTACCTTTCATTAGTTTGCGCAATCCATGCATATAGATGAAACATCTACTTTGTGCCACATACCGGACTTTATGTGAGCCATTAAAATTTTAATGATGTCATATGACTTTCATTTTGTAAATAAAAAAGACTTACAAAAATATTTAAACATATAAATGTAAAGAGAAAAACCAAATCCTGATAAAATAATCAGAATCCATAGTTTTCATGATTTTGCACCATTTCCTTTGTCTATTATTGCTCAAATTTTTTCCAAAGTATTTAAAAAATCCCTGTTATGTCATTTTACTATTCGTTTATTTATAAAAATGTGGAAAATTTCTTATGTATTTGTAATGCTATTATTATAATTAATACAATTAAAAATAAATTCTTGGTGTCACCTAATTATATTAAAATTTCTCTATGAAATTACTCTTCAATCTTATTTAAATTTAAAACTTTTGGGAATCAGCAATTTAAAATAAAAAAGAATGCCTTTTACCAATACAAACATCACTCGACTTATATTTTTTAAAAAATTACTCTTCATTTGAAAACACCTGAAATTTATTTTATAAGCATTATCTAATATATATTTGAGTCAGTATTTGAAAGCAGGTATGTTTTACTAGATATTAAGTATTTGGCAAATAAATATTTGTGTAATATTTGACTAATTAAATGTCAACTATATTATCTCTAGATTATTTCTTTTTTTTCATCTTTGCCTCAGATAAAGTCATGTTTGTTTTCATAAATCCTTGAAAGTAATCAACTGACATCATTCTGGTGTTTTTACTTTTGAAGAGGAATGAATCTAAAACCATCTCTTCCAGCCCTATCTTCCCACTTATCCCATGTTTGGCACTATGCTACTTTGGGAATAATATAGAATTTCAATAAAATGTGGTTTTGTAATTATAAGAAATGCTAAGACTAGATCAGAAATCACTAAAATAACTTGCCTGGACTTTTCTTGTATCCTTTTCAGTAGCCTTAAACTTAAATACAGGCTTTTAGCCATGCCTCCTAGAATCTGAAAAATTCCGCCAAGTTTAACCACTCCTCTTCAAATCAATCAGAAAGCTTTTGAAGACTTACCAGTAGCAGCATTAACAAATGTTTATTGTACAAAGTTTATTATTATTATATTAGAAGCAGTTCCTGCTTCCAAGCAGCTCAGAATCCTATGGAAATAAGTTCATTACTTCTTCCTTGAGATTCATGTAGCTATGCAGAATCCCACTCTTATCCCACCATGGATGGAAACCATTGAGAAAGGGTAAACTCCATTTTCAGCTCTGTATGACTAAATTTTAATAAGATGCTGAAGTGAAAGAACTAGAAACTCCTCACTACTGAGATTTAGATATTGTAGAATCTACCTTTAGAACACTCTTTACAATACGTAGAAGGTGTACTTGTTTAGTATATCGATTTTTATGGTTTGACAGGCCACACCTATAGTTGGCTCCTACCACAATCAATCATTCATTCACTCATTCAAAATTTATTGAGTTCATATTTTATCCAGTAATATAGAGCATATTCTAGGAGTGCAACTCTTGTCAAAGTCCTTGCTCTCAAATGATGTAGTTAATTAGGGGAGACAACTGAATTAAGCAATGGTTGTAGAATAACAGAAGTAGCTACACCTTGTCTAATATCTCAATTAGTATTTTGCCTTATCTCTGATATTATCCTGACTCCACACTGCTACTGACTATAGAACCCCTCCTTTTGTTCGCTTTCTGGGTATTCTCCTCGCATGGTGTCTGACATTTATTCTTGGTCTTATTCTTCCTGGTCCTAGCTTCCTGTTCTATCTCTTGCCTTCCAAGAAGGCAAAACACTTTCAACTACAGTCTAGACATGAATCATTTAAAGTTACTCCTAATTCTATAATTATAAAAGGATTGGGGAGAGCCAGAAGGAGAGGCATATGTCTTACATAAAAGTTGAAGTCTGGATATAATCCTTTGCTGCAGAAGTTTTCATGGAGTGAGTTTGCAAAACTATATCCAATAAAAAGAGAGTATCTTTAAAATGTTCTAAATAAAAATTTAGAAATTACATGATTAATAACATTAAAGTCTTGGGTAAAATTGACTTAAAATGGATGAGAAAATTCCAGCATCAGGAAAGCATCATCCATCTGTCTGTATCAATGGACAGCCGAGGGATCAGTTGCATACATTTGAGTTTTCAATTAGCTCTACCCAAGGGGCTTAAATTTATTGGTTTTCACCATCATAAATTATTAAGATTTCTGTTCATCACTTCTATGAAGTTATGACATTTTCCTGCCAAATGTGATTTTACCTTCTACATTTTCTCTCTTGGCTTTTCTTACTAAGCGTATTGAAGCGAAGAGAATAAAAATGGATCAAATGTGAGATATTATTAGTTTGCTACTTGAGTTATACTTTTGATTGGAGTTGAGTTATCTAGTGTTCAGATTCAAAAGAGCCAAGAGATTTCTCTGTTCATCCCATTTAAGAATAACACTTTGGTGAATTTTAATAAAGATGCCATTCAGGTAATTTTAACTTGGGAAATGCCAGTTTTAAAGCATTAAAACTGGTAAATTTTAATGCTTTACTTCTTACGAAGCAGTGCTTAAGTAAAAAACATTGTGTTTTGTTTAATTTTCACAGGAAGCACAGGAGGAGGAGAAAGAGGAAGAGAAGCAATGAGGCATCAGAGGAGGAAATAACTGCTGTTTTTCACTTGTGCATAATATATTTGAAGGAAAAGCACTGGCTACAATTTCCTATCTTCCACTTTTAGCCTCTTCTGTAGTTAATATACAAATTTTGAAAGTGGACACTTCCAAAAGTTTGTAAAACACAAAGAAATATTTTTCTGGGCTAGAAGCTAGTAAACCCAGACAAGGATTAAGATACCATTCCTCTAATCTGGGGTCGCTGGCTGCTCACTGCAGCATGGATTAATAGACCTAACCAAACAACAGTGAAAACACTTTTAACCGGAGAAGAAACAAATTTTTCAGATTTTAAAATTAAATCATAATTTTTAAAAGAATACCATTTAATTTACAAGAAATATTAACATCTATTTTTAGCAAAATATAAAATTGGAAGGAAAATAAAAATGTCCTATTCTCAGTGTAGTGGAAGGAGATGCTGGCGAGGCATACCAACACTGCTCATTCATCCAAGCCTTTTGCTTATCCTGGTGATAAGACTAGGACAGAAGCTTCATTAAGCTGAGAGAACTCTCTGTTCAAATCTGTTACCATTTATCTGAGCAAATGTACTTGCTACTTATTCTCTTGGGCTATAGAAATGAATTTCGAGATTTTAAGAATTTAAATAAAACCATCTGTATTATTTTGTTCTGAATATGTAGGCTCCTACAGAAGAGTACTTTTGGATGATGCCTAGTAGAGAGCCAATGTACTTATATCATTCATAAACTCATTATGATGATGATAGTGGTTGAAAGAAAATAATCCTATTCCTTATCCTTCTATCAGCTTCCTGTCTAGAAAGTCATATATCTTTGAGTTAGGCAGCTGCTAAAAGAATGTACTAAGTGCTCAAATATTTTGCTGAATATGTTTCCTAGGAGATGACCAATGGTAAGTATTTGTGAAGAGACAGAGCCTGTCAATTAGAATTCTTTGTGAGTCCTTTTTTAAAAATTCAAGGTTCCCATCCCTGATTTTTGGCAAAGAAAAACTGGTTAGGGTGATATTTAGAGTTGCAAGATGACATATCTTTGAAAACTATAGGATTTATTTATTTGATGGTTGGTTTATTTTGATTTCCTTGCATACAGAATTCTTTACTTGGATATTTTCTACTACACTTGCACATGTGAATAAACCAAGTTAGATAACTGTATTCCAATCAGTCTTATGGGTATGTGCACCAAATGACTAGCTCAAATACATATTGAGAAGTGGGGGATTCAGTTAAAAAACACTGTCGGGAGGTGAAGAAGACCTTGATGCTCTAACAGCTTGTGCTGGCATGTCCCAAAATGGTGTAATATTGCATGGCCAATAAAAGAATGAGCTTGGCCAGAGAGCTAGAGCTGGCAGTACTCAGTGCAGGAAGGGTGCAGAAGCCTCAAAGATGCAGGATATACCTAAAAATGTCTATGCTGCTTCTCTTTTAGTCATCTTTTCTCTCACCTCCTGTCCTTAATCACCTTCCCCTCAGGAAGGCTGGCTGCCAGGAATGGCACTGGCTTCTTGGCAACCATCAGTCTTCTCTATTCCACAGTCATGATGTCCTGTGTATTTTTCCTCTGCTTAAG
>NW_006436298.1:18139158-18174121 GCF_000325575.1 Pteropus alecto | reverse complement strand
CTCTCTGCCATAGCTTCCATGGCTTTTGAGTCTTCAGCTCCATAGTGATGGTTCCAGCTTCTCCCTGTACTCTGAAAAGGTGGGGGTCTTTAAATAAACACAACCATATGTGTTCTTACTGTTTGAGTCTGATTTTTGTTTGCTTTCATCTCTAGAAATTCCTGAACTATTTTTTACCCAAATTGTACACTACTTTTTACTGTCTCATACTAATTTTAATTTTTTTCTAATTCAATTCCTTAAGGCTTCTTCATTTCCCTGTTAATCTCTTATTTTCTGCCCCCTCTTCATGCATCACTTTTACCTCTGTATCATCTCAGTGGGGTAGTGGAAACAATTGAGAACGTGAGTGCTCAGGATCAATTGGGTCAACCTCTATTACTGGCTAGTGACCTTGAACAGGTACTTCTCTTTCACTCAGGCTCTTCATTTGTGCAATGAAAGAGTCAGACCAGATGATCTGACCTATAAAGAAATCTTTGTCCTAAAACTTCTATGATTCTATGATTGTTCCTATTCTTCTTGTTCCACTTGCAACTCAGTTTTTTAATGTTCGTTTTGTGGCAATTCTATCTTCCCCATCTTTCCCTTGCAGTATTGAATAATTTCATCAGGTTGAAAATTAATTTCAGATTTCATCTCCTTAAAAGAATTATTGAGTGACCAGAATGTGGCCTACCATGTGACTTATCCAAGGGTAGATTCTATCAGAATTAGTTCTGTCCCCTTGTATAGATTTCCTGAACGTTCCAGTAAGGCCTTCTTTTGACAGCCGTGACTGCTTCAAAACTTTCTCAGCATGCCTCATCCAGCTTTTTGTGTAACCTAGGTTTTCCATCTAGAGAATTTTAAAATACCTTGAATGGAGCCCTAGAAGTTCAATGTAGTACAGATTGCAGTCTCTAAAGTAAGTGATCACCAGAAGGGAATAAACAACTTCTGCAAGCAAAGTAGCTATATGAAGAAACAGTGGTTACAAATGCCTTCATCAATCTCATCAAATAAAACTATCACATTTGTTTTTACAAACACAAGAAAACCCCCATGTTAGAATTCAACCTGTGAATATACACAAATACTTGCACAAGGGTGAAGAATGATGAGTAAGAGAGAGCAATATTTCTTTGCCAAATTACAGTTTGTGAAGACAAACAAGATTGGGCCACAGAGACATTATTTGTAATATTTGCTGAATGTGAACTAAAAATCTTACCAATTTTTCTTCTCTTTTTATTTTACATATATTAGGAGCATAGTAGACAACGTTTTCTGTGATTTACTTATTATTTTGGAAAAATAAAATGTTTGGCAAATAACTATTTAAAACCAACCAAACTCACTAATCAAAACGTTCTATAATACCAATTATCTCTTCTCTTAGAAATATTTAAAATATAGAAAGAGGCATTAAATAACATATTATTTTTAGAATGTAAGTAATGTAAAATTCACCTTCAAATATAAACAAAGGTACTATTTTGAACTCAAAAAACTTACTACTTTATTACTTATAGTATAAATACAAACATTTTGGACATTTTTCTTTCATATGCAAACCACAAAGAGACAATAAATATACATAATACTTCTGAAAACAGCAATAAGTTGAGGATGGATTAAGAGGAACAAAATGTCACATAGTTCAACTTTCAATGCTATTAATAAAGAGTACACATTTACTCACATAACACTAACCAGTCCTGAGAGCTTGTTTTGATATTAGAGATTTTAAAGGCTGCTGTGAATAAAGGTGATAATAAATAAAGATAGACTGGTAATAATGTAAATAATAATGTGCTTAAATTTACCATTACATTGATGGAAGGATTTTGTTTTTGCTGTGAACATTCTTAACATTATTTCTGTCCAAATAGTCTAGAAAAAGAATTCTATAGTTGTGTACCAATGGTTCTTAAATTTTAGCGTGTATTAGTATTTCTTGAGGGCTTGTTAAACCACAGATTGGTGGGCCCCACTCTCAGAATATTTAATTCAGTAGTTGATGCTGTCTATTCAGGAACCCCACTTTGAGAACTATTGCTTTATATGATACTCAAAAGTCACCTAGTTCATCCCCCTGCCCCTGCATAGGAAGTAATGAACAAACCATGAACCATGAACCATGATTATCAGGCCTTAACTGCATTCAATATACCATTATTATCTAATTTCAAAAGTAGCTCAAATAAAGTAGAGACACTGGGCCATAGGACGTCATGAATAATATGAAGAACTGTCTTAAAACTGGTCATTCCTGGTCACAGGAACAGGTAAAAAATTACCAATAGGGGTCTGCCATTAGGAGTTATAATCTTCACCTTTTACTTTCTCTACCCACAAAGGCCCTTCAAAGAAACTGTTACTGTTGCTGTTAGGTGGATGCAGCTTTCCCAGCACTGCAGAAAGGAGACTCACATTCGAGAGATGAAGGCTAAATAAAGGAAACACATGAGGGAATGGTTGGCAGAGGGTGCAGCTTTATTTTATTCATCTATGACTCCGATACCTGGTACCTGGCACATAATAGGAATTCAGTAAAAGTTGTGTAGAATGAAAGGAGAGAATTTTTGCTTTTGCTCTATTTGAAATATGGTATGATGTTGGGAAACTCACTTTATCTACTTGAGCCCATTTTCTCATTCATAAACATGGCCGGGAGGAACATCCCCACTGCAGGATATTTTAAGAATGACTGAGATAATAAATATATCTGTACTCAAAAATGCATTATAAGTCTAAGAGATATTTCTGTGTTAACCTTTTCAAATATTCTCAGATATTAATATTGAGTGGCTAAAACAATGTCAAATTTCTCATTGATTTTTTTTATTCAATAAGCAGACCCTCTACATTGTTAAAATAACATATCCATCCTCATCTCCTTCTAGACATGAGACTCAAAGGCGTTTTCATTTTTAAATTTTTAAAATGATTTGTAAACATTTTTCATTTTTTAAAAATGTTTTTAACTCAATATCAAGTGAACTATAAGAAAACCAAGTATCTCTTACATTATTCTTACTTGACCTTTCTGTCATATTGATATTGTTGATTATTCGCTACTTGAAATTCTTTTTAATTTTTATACCAATTGTGTACCATTCTCCTTTTGAATATGTTCCTTTCTCTCTGCGGTTTCATGGTTCCTCTATTAGTTTTTCTACTACCCTCCCTTTACTGCAAAGTTTCTATACTTTTGTCTTTAGATAGTTTGAATTCTTATTCTCTACACTGTGTTTGGCAATTGTATCTCATTTGTTATAGACTGAATGTCTGTATCTCCCCAAATTCATATGTTGAAGACCTAACCCGCAATGTGGCTGTATTTGGAGATGGGCACTCTAAGGAAATAATTAAGGTTAAATGAGTGCATAAAGGTGGGACCCTGATCTGATAGGATTAGTGTCCTTATAGGAAGAGACACCAGAGGGTTTGCTCATTCTTTCTTGATGCGCACACATTGAGGAAAGGCTATGTGAGGACACAGTAAGAAGGCGACAGCCTATGTGCCAAGATATTAGCAAATTCAGTTTCTGGTAAGAGCCCTTAACAGAAATTGAATTTGCTAGTACCTTAATCTTGGACTTCCCAGCCTCCAGCACTGTGAGAAAATAAATTTCTGCTGTTTAAGCCATTTAGACTGTGATATTGTGTTATGGCAGTCTGAGCAGACTAATGTACCATCTTATGGCTGTAACTCTCATGCCTATGCTGGTGGATCACAAACTGAGGCTTCTTGTCTAAGCTCCACTTATGTATTTAGCAATCTGTTTACAAGTTCTGAATGACCAACAGTTTATACTCAGTATATCCAAACATAGTCCATTTTCTCTCCCCTCAAAACTGCACCTCTAAATGTGTTACTTACCTGAGTGACTTATACATCAACATTAATTCTGTCACCTAGGCAAGAAAGTTGGGAACTATTCCTTTTAGAGATGTCTGCTTCTTCTAAAATCTTTGAAGGCAAAAACCATGTCTTTGGACATATTTATCTCTAGAATGAGATTCAATACCTAGCAATTGATAGGCACTTAAAAGTGAATAAATAAATTAATAATTAGGTACACTCTGCCGCCTTGTCTGCTATAACCCTACACCTTTGAGCCTGCCAGACTGACTCCCTTGCCATCAGAAGAAACCTATGACATCTTACTAGTTACTGAGCACCATTCTTTGGTAAACTCATCCCAGATACATTCCAATCTTGCTAGTCTTATAAACTTTACAACTGTCTCTAGTTTTTGGTCTTGCATTTTTCCTTTGGACTTGCTAACATCTTCTTTTGGTCTTGATTCCTCTGGCTTAACTTAGACTTCCTAAGGATTTAATCATGGAATTTGAACTCTAGCTATTTCTGTTTTGGGCATCTTGTGGAAATTCTTTCACCGAGCTCTGATCACGATACCTTGGGCAGCACGCTGGCCACAATCACTACAATTCTCTTTGAGGTAAGGGGTGGGTAGGCTTATATACATATTTTATTAATAGTAGTAGTAGTTGTTTATTGAGTGTTTAGTATTGGCTGGGTTTCGTGCTAAGCACCTAAACTCACATAGAGCATAGAGCATCTCATTCATTTCTCATATTCGTTCTATAAAAGGAGATAGCTATTATTTCCACTGTCTCCACAAGGAAACTAAAGTTTAGGGAAATTACAAAACTTATTCAAGGTCAGACAGATAGTGAAGACACAGGTAGGCATCAAGTCAAATCTTAAGCACTGCACTTTAAAGCACAACTAAACTTGAAATTTTCCAATTGTCAATTTAGTAGATCACATCTGAGCATAAGACGTGCAGTGTGAACCCAGCTTAGAGTATATCCTGTCAATGCTGTGTAAGTTATCTGTATAATAGAGTTTATAGGTTGATTGCTCAACTGTTCTGCAGTGGTCATTAAAATAGACACATGGGTTAAGAGTAGGAGCAAAAAGAATGTCAGTCCTGCAAGTCCATGTGAAATACAAAGTTTATTCTTTCAGAGAAATAGGATTAGAAAAGATGCTTTCTGACACATATCAGAAGTGATTTAAGAAGCTTAATCACCCTTGGGCACAGGATAGTGCTTCCATTAATGTTTTTCAAGAGGAATGTCATGGGCTGAGTTTTGTGTCCTAAGTACAGCTATGGAGCATATAAAATAATTTGCTTGCCATAAAAAGCACTGGTTTGTAATTGCAAATGTAATGGATTAACCAAATGCCACACATGTGACTCTTAAGGAGTCCATTTAAAATAATAACCTATTTAGAATAATCACTTAAAGTGTATCCTTTCTAAGCTGCTCCTGGAGGCAGGACACTTAAATTAGTTTAACAGGAGTGTTGTAAAAAGAAAATTTGCAAACTGCTTGTTTAATCACTTTCTTTTAGAGTTGGCTGTTCTTGTAAATGTATCAGTGGTATTAGGTTAATTTTGTTCTTTATCCTAATCTATTCAATTAAAGGAAAGGAAATTATGTCTTAAAAAGATACTCATTTCTTTTTGGTCAAACATGCTAGGGACTGTGCAAGATGGTTTCTCTAAGAGTAGGGTCAGGACCTCAAAGGAGGTCAAAGGAATATTAGAGAATGTCATGCAGAAGTGAGTGGAGGGACCCTAACAAAAATGTTTTCCTTCCTATGAGCAACCATGTAATTGATGCCCTCTTGCCACATTGCCTTTACTCTGTTAACAGCTCCATTTTTTTCGGTGCTTCTCTGTTATTACCTATCATCTTATTAGCAAATTAAAAAATATTACATTGGATAATGAGTTGTTATGTGCACACATATTATTGGGTAAAGATCTTAGGGAAACTTACATACTAAAATATAGCATATAAAAATGGGGATCTAAAAATTATCTAGGCAGACTTTTATTTACCTTATAAAGCTACATGTATATATTCAGTTAAACATGAGCCTGTCTCCATATAGCACTCTTTCTACTGGGCATATGTAAAAAAAAGGCAAAATGGCTGATAGGAACTATCCAAACATACAAATTTTATTTTGTATTAAAAAGTAAACATAAATTTAAAACCAATTAAGTTAATTTTCAAGTTTTTATCAAATGAAAAACTTACTTAAGTGTCCTGTAAGTACCAGAATTTAGTGTAGGAGTTCTTAGCTTGGAATATATGAACTCTTCCTGATCCCACTAAAGGGTCTGTAAACTTTGATAGGAAAAACTTTTATTTCATTAATCTCTAACTAAAATTTATCATTGCCTTAAATTATTAAAAGAGAAATAAAAAAACTACAGCAGCATAATCAGTTTCTATGGTTTTGTCACCAATAGAAATTACAAGTATTTTCATATCATATTACAGTTCTGGCAAATATATTGAAATATTGTTATACATATTATTTTGAAAATATGGCAGTTATTAAATACATTGCTTGATCTTAATTATTAATAAAGTATCACTATTAGGATGAACCATATGAAATTGCCAATATTTGTATACTTTTACCTAAAAAAATGACAGTTTTGTATGATTCAGTTTAATATAGTATCAATTTGTTTTTAAAAAATATTTTGATAACTATTTCAATAGAATTTTTGGTATATTTTATGGGTTTTCTTTTATGCTTTAAAACCATTTTTTTCTGAAAAATGTTTTATAGGCATCTGAGACTGCCAAAGGGGTCTATGGTACAAAGAAGTTAAAGAAAACCAGTGGTTAGAGTTTTGGCTCTTGATTCATATAGAAATTAATTTGATTCCCAGTTTTATCACTTAATAGCTGTGTGACTTTGAGTAACTTCTTTATGTCTGTTTCCTCAAGTGAGGTATAAAATGGTGAGTGTACAGTGATTTCCTCATAGAACTAAGGGAGATACTAGATGTGCATTGGGATAATACACAATAAGCATGTTACTCCTACAACGACTCCCACTTTATCAATCATATTTATTGTTTTTCTTGTTTTAAAAATTCATTGAAGGTGTTGTGTGTGTGTGTGTGTGTGTGTGTGTGTGTGTGTGTTTAAATGACTTCATACTTGTTATGGATTCAACCATGTCTCCCAGAATGTGACCTGATTTGAAGATGGAGTCTTCACAGAAATAATCCAATAAAATGAGGTCATTAATATAGGCCCTAATCCAATACGAATGATGTCTTATCAAAAAGGATGGGGGAAATGTGGATACAGAGACAGATATACACAGAGGGAAGACAGTGTGAAGACACACAGGGAGAATGCCATGTGAAGACCAAGGATTAAAGCAAAGTATCTACATGCCAGTGATTGCAAGCAAACCACTAGAAGCTAGAAGATGCAAAAAAGGATTCTCCTACAGGTTACAGAAGGAGCATGACCTTGCCAACACCTGGATTTCAGACTTCTAGCCTCCAAAACTGAGACAATAAATTTCTGTTGTTTTAAACTACCAGGTTTGTAATATTCTTTGTTACAGCAGCCCTAGGAAACCAGTAAAACAGTATTATAAATTATTTTAAGTTTCTCTACTTCCATATATTTCTTAGTACACCTTTTTGAACACAATGCCATTTTGTGTGTTTGTATACATTTCTTTATTTGTATATGAATCCTTAAAGCTCAATTTAAATTTCCTAACATAAATTAGAACTTAACATTAAAAAATACTTCATAAATGACCATAATTTTCAGAATTACTATAAAAAAGAAACATTTAGAGTGCAACAGGAACTGAATTACACTAGTAAATAACCCTATAAAGGTAACATATACCATATAATATTTTATTGCTCATTGGTTAGATTAATATACTAATACTAATTTGTCATGAAACACTGTCCATTTCAAATGAGGTCTATGATCACTGCTTGTATAGAATGATGTCACTGAAAGGACTTTCCTGGAAAAATAAGCCAAAGAATCAATTTTTCTCAGTTGTAAAAGAGTAGCATTGTGATAAAATTGGTGTTTCACCTCATATAGTGTTGTATTCTCTGTGCTATTCTAAAGGTCAGAAGAGGTTATAGGAGTTACTTGTAACCCATGATGCTCCTTAAACAAAAGCACTAAAACATGAAAAGAACCTGAAATGAATTTTTCATTGTAATCTTTTAAGGAAACAATCATATACCCTGATATCTAAGATTTGCATCCATATGAAAAAATATATCTTATAGTCTTCTGAAATGTGGATATAATTACCAAGTTAATGCACATACAGTCAATTGCTAATACCTGATGACCTTAGTACAGATGAGGGAAAGTCCTGTACTGCTCGGGGCATGATTTGAGTGTCCCTGAATTTAGTGAAAAAAAAGAAAAAAGTCGGCTAGTCAAAATATTATTTTTTATATGGTACCTGTGTACAGTTAAAGAAAAGTTGTATTTTTTTCTTTCATTTGGGACAAAATGCTTTCCTTCTGAGCTTATTTTGACATTGTAAATGAAGAAATATATAGCACATTAAAAAAAAATCACATAATAGCATTTATACAGACATTTTTCATCCAGACAATTTTCAGTGCAAATAAAAATAAGATCCCTTTCACTCTAGTATTCCATGATACTGTGTGCTCTGGTCTTAGTGAGAAACTCATAAAAGAATAAAGGAAAGGTCACAAAATGCTGAAAAAATATTGATGGTTTTAATTTTCAGTAACTTAAGAAGCTACATTACAATATTTTAAAAATCTTGTCATAGTGATAATTCCAAAGTACTATTGTAAAAATTCTACAGCACCTTTGCTTCCACCTATGAAGGCTAACTTCTAAAGGAATAGCCCTTCTTTTCTAAACAATGATAATCCAGGAGATAAAAATGAAGTAATTGTTATCAAACATTGGATTCTAGACAACACAGGAATGTGACAGAACCTGATTAGAGAAGGGAAAGGTGAGCCCAACACAACTGTCTGATGGCAGTTTTCAAGACATGGGTAGGAGAAGAAACCCAAACAGCCTGGAGATCTTGCTGCCTTGAAGAGACAGAGATGAGTGTAAGGAAAGCTTGCATGTGTGTGGCTGAGTTCAGGAGAGGAGAGAGCTGCATAGAGAGGGAGCTCCGGAGATGGGGAGAGAATTTCCTCTCCAGTCTTTGGCAGAGTATGAATCTGCATATAGGCAAGGTAGAACTGGAGGAAGAGGAAAGAACCACCAGAGGGCATAGGACAAACATTCCCAAAGTCACAGAGAGCAGAGAATAGTTTGTGTGTCTAGATACTAGACAGTAAAAAAATCTCAAAATTCAAGGGATGTTGAGTGGAGTCTTCAGAAGGGTCTCAGCTTAGTAGTGAGGTTAATATGCTCCTAGAGTAACAGCTGCTCTGAATCTTTACTCTCAAAGCTTAAAAGGAAGTCTTAAAAAGATCGAAATGATTCCAAGTAAATGTGTGACAGAAAAAAATGCAACACTCTTTAAAGGACTATAACACAATTCACTCAAAAATGCACAATTCACATCTGTATCTAATTAAAAATTACTGGGTTTACAAAGAAACAGAAAAAATATGACTCAATCAGGAGAATAAAAATCATTTAAAAACAGACACAGAAATAACAGATTATGAAATTATCAAATTTCTTTAAACAGCAATTATACATATCATAATATAAACATCACCTTCATAATGAGGCGTACTCAAGCCACTCTATTTTAAATTGCAATACTCCTACCCTCCATCCCATTCCCCCGCCCAGTTCTCCTATCCTACTTTCTCTGGTCTATATTTTCACAGCTCTTCACCTTCTATTACTACATGTAAAACTATTATTTATTTATTTTTATTTATAAAATTATTTATTATTTAAAATCTATTAAATTTTTTACTTATTATTTGATTCATCTATCCATCCACCCATCTACCATCCGTTTCCTCTGCTAGAAATGTAAACTATGTGAGAGCTGGGATATTCATCTGTCTGGTTTTCTGGAATAACCCCAGAACCAAGAACAATGTCTAGCACATAGTAGGAGTACAATAAATTTGTTAAATTAAAGTTATTGATCATTTTTATTTGGTATTTTTGTGGTAAGCATACTTGACTAAACATCTTTGCCATAAGCATTTTTGCTACACACCTAATTGTCTTGCAGGCAATTTTACCACAAAAATAAAATAACAAAAAATAAAAGAGGGACATTAAAAAGGACATAATAAAATATGAAAAATTAATAACAAAATTAAAAAGCCTTGTAAAAAATAAAAATACATTGTCTTCTAATTTATGTGTTCATATTATTACACATTTTTTTATCTCCTTTTTTTGATTCATCTCATTAGGCATCACACTTTTTCTTTTTTGCTACAATTTCTTCCTTCATTTAGAGAGGTATCAGTTTCCAACTAAAGAAATGATAATTAATGCTGTTGTAAATTAGTAGCTACTTCTTTTGTGTTTGCCATGGCTTGGTAAACTTTTGGTTTTGAGAGATGGAAGGGATGATTGTGCTAACTGAAAGATTTGCAAACTGATATGTTATTTTCTAATATAGTATACAGTCTGCTTTACATTTTGCAATCTGGTTTTACATACAGTTGTTATTATCTACTATTTTAAGAGCATCATGTCTACTCGTCACTGTATAGACCATTGTGAGGGCTAAGATTTATATAATATAAAAATGGGAGTATTGAAAAAAACTCATCAATGGAGAAATCAAACTGACAACTAGCTTAAATACATTAAGTCTGCTAATGTAAAACAAACTTAACTGGTTATTTTATCTTTTATGGCAACATTGCCTTATGGCCAATTAGTTGTGAGGGGAAAACATTTTCTGCAAAGATGTTTACGACAAAAATGCTTAGGGCGAAAATACCTGGAACCCGTCTTTTATATTCATGAAATTGTGCTAGGTTTCTGGAAGCTATGTACAAATTAGAAAGCATCAATCTTGGCCTTAGGTCCATTGGTGTCAATACAGCAATGTTTAGTTACCCAAACATATGGTTATACAACTCAAACTCTTTCTTTGGAAATGTAAACTGAAAATTAGTTAATGCCTGTATCTTCTTATTTTTCTTAACAGCTTAAAAGTCACTTGAGTTGCCTCTGTAATGAGGGACTTGAAGATATAATATTCATTTACAAATAAAAATATTGTAAAAATATTAATATAATGTAAATGGATCTCAATAGGACTGACACTAACTAGAAGAAACAAAGTGATAATTATGACAGAAAAATGAAAGAAGATATCTTGAGTATAAAATTTGGTTCTGAGCTTCTTTTAAGCCATGGCAAAAAGGAAGTATAAATGTAATATATAATTACTGTTATTAAACCAAACAAAACAACAGTAACAGTGACAAAAAGCAGCATATAATACTGTCTGTAGAGGCAAAAATTAAATTCCTGGTACTAAATTCCAAGCAAAATTTGTCACTCAAGTTATATATTTAAAATATACAATTTATAATATATAATATGAGAGATATCTTCGAGCCTAATTTTGTAAAAAGTATAGAAAATAGTTTTTATATGTCTACTTTTTGAGACAAATTTTATTAGAAATCTAAGCTTAACATTAAATAGTAACTTAGCAAAGGGGTTCACATGTGTAGTTACGATAAATTATTGATGAGATAAATTGATGCCAAGATATGGTTTTCTAAAATATCAAACTATTTTTCTCAAATAGTATTTGTAGCAATGGCATTTTGACAGTATCCAGGTGACAGTCAATTAAAAATTGACCTTCCTAAAGAATGCAGATTTACTATACCATGGATAAGTATTACATGTTAAAAAAACCAAAGTCAGCAATATGTTCTAGAAGCTGAAAAGGCTAATTTGCATTCTAACCTTGAGATAGGCCAACTGTCCTCTGCATGTGTGATACAGGTAGGCAAAAGAGTAAGGCACACCTTTTTTTCTAAACAGACCTTTTAATTTGTTCACATGGCTAGAGATGTTCATATGGAGGTCAGGAATATGCTCCATAAAGTTTGTACAGATGATATCGCTTTGAGAAATTTTAAAAGCAAGTGTTACCAATTAGTTGTGCCATAAGATAATTTTGATTTGTATTCTACAGAATGCTAGGTTTGAGTAACACTGCAATCTGGTGGACCAGCCAGAAAGAAGAACTTGCTAAGGCTAACTCTGAAGTAGCTAAATAGCTGAGGTAGCTATTTTTCAATAAAATTATATTTTTAAGGTAAGTTGAACAAGTACACACCAGGAGAATTCTTTTGAAGCCCAGAACTTTAGTATTTATTTAATAAATAAATTCAAAGGAAGTAATTTGGTTTGATCACATTCATTAAAGTCAAGCCAGTATAACAAGAATGTTACATTAAATTCACTTGGGAATATTAACAAAAAGATTTACATAAAATAATTATCAATTATCTATATCTATAATATTTCTAGCAATGAGCAATCAGAAATTTAAATTAAAATGCTATTTATACTAGCTCAAAATTATTAAATACTTCAAGATTAACCTGATTACACATATGTCAATCTTATACTAAAAAATACAAATTTCTGCTAAGAGGAAGAAGACTTAAATAGAGAGTAATACCATATTTAGGGGGCAGAAGAACCAAATATTGTCATTCTCCCCAATCTGATTTATGGATTTAATGTAATCTTGTCAAAATCCTAGAAGACATTTTTTGGAGAAACAAGCTGATTCTCAAGTTCATATGAAAATGCAAAGGATCTAGAATAGTCAGTCTTGAAAAAGTTGGAGGACTAAACTATCTGATTCAAAACTTATTATAAAGCTACAGTTACTCAAGACATTGCCATATTGGCATGAAGATAGATGAATATATCAATGGAATAAAGAGTTCAGAAATAGATCCACACACACATGGCAAAATTATTTTTGACAAAGTCTAATTCAGTGAAGAAAACATGGTCTTTTCAACATCGTCATCATGCTGGAAAATTTGGATATCCATATGTGAAAAAATGAACTTAGATTCATACATCACACCATAAAAAAGTTAATTTGTAATGAATCATAGATCTACATATAAAACCTAAAACTATAAGACTTCTAAAGGAAAAAAAAAGGGGAAAGCATTTGTGAACTTGGGTCAGGAAAAGCTCTAAAAGCATGGTACATAAAAAGAAAAAAATACTTAAAATTCATTAAAATTTAGAACTCTGTTCTTTGAAAGACTTTGATAAGAGAATGAAAAGACAAGCCACGGATTGAGAGAAAATATTTGCAAATCACATATATGTTAAAGGACTTGTAGCCATAATCTATAAAGAAATCTCAAAACACATAAATAAGAAAACAATTTAAAGAAAATATGGCAAAAGATTTGAACAGACACATTTCCAAGGAAGATATATGCATGGCGAAATAAGAATATGAAATGATTCCAAACTTCATCTGCTATTAGTAAAATGCAAATTAAAACTTCAGTGAGAAAATACTACAAACCTATTAGAATTGCTAAAACTAGGAAGACTGACCATGTCAAGGGCTGGTTAAGATAGGGAAGAACTGGAACTCATACACTGCTGGTAGGAATATAAAATGATATGCTACTTTGTAAAACAGTTGAACAGCTGCTTGAAAAGTTAAACATAACACCTACCATAAAACGCAGCCATTATTTCAGATATGCAAGGACTCAAAAATTTTGCCTCAAAAGTGATGTTTCTCAGGAATGTACCTGAAGGGTACTGTAGGAAATAAAAGAGAAAATAAAACAAATGAAACAATGTGGTATTGATGCCAGAGTAAAATGAAAAATTGACCAGTAAGAGAAACATAGTCATAATATATTGTCTCAGGAACGAATAGTATTTTTGTAATCGTTAATGAAAACACCAAATATTCATTTAACCAAAAATTATGAAACATTTTTATTATTATTATTATTTATTATTTATGCCTACAGCACCTGGTCTTCCCAGGTGGTCTCCCATCCAAGTACTATCAGACCTTGCTTAGCTTCCGAGATCAGACATCAGGCTTGTTCAGGGTGGATGGCCATAGACCATGGATTGTGGCTCCACTGGGACACAAACCCAGGACCTTCTGCGTGTAATGCAGACGCGCTAACCACTACACTATGAAACCACGTCCATGATAGACTTTATAGGAAAGATTTGGTAAGGGAGAAAATATGATGGGGGCTGAATAATATACTATAGTAAGTATTTATTGCAAACCAACTCAATTGATTTCCAATTAACCCTTAGATTTAGTAATACAGAAGCTTCCAAAGAAGACTGAAGTGGGTGTAGCTACTATTCAATATCCTCAAACCAGGTTTTAATGAAAAAGCCAGTCTCAGAACAAATTATGTTACACAGTTTTGCCTATTCCATAAACATTTATCAGCAAGAAGGTACATAGACAGTTATACACTTCGGGAGGTCTCTGTTCTTATCCTTTTAGGTGTTCTGACTGCATCCAGCATAAAGAGTTTATCGGAGATAAGAAGATGTTTTCAAGGCAAGGTTCAGCTAATCTTATGATCAGCAACTGATGACCAGCGTCCTTTCAAATTAGTCTGTTCAGAGGACCCTCTAGGAATTAAATCCAGGGTCAATCGTAAGGATATAAACTCCAGGCTTCTCTAGATTATTTCCATGTACAGTTGAGGACTTTTCTAAAGTATTGTAGCTAGTCCACATATCTTGATTTGCTAATTGTACAAAGAGAGCTCATTCGAATTTCCATTTACAAGCCACTCACTAATCCACTTATGGAAAACCATTTTTCTACATTCATTATTCTAATTATCAAATCCTGTAGTGTAGGGGAAAAAAAAAACCAAACAAGACAGAAGCATTTGTAGTAACAGCCTCTGGAGGGTAGTTTTTCTGATTAGAATTGTAGCTGACTGTGTCTAAGGTATGATTAGAGTAACTGCCCACACATAGGATATAATTAAGCCAATGCATACATGATTCAATCTATGCTGAACTATTTTAAAGTATTATATATAAAATAATGAAAGCCAATAGATGAATGTCTAAAATGAATAAAATAACTAGAGATACAAGCATATTATTTAAAAAGTTGAATGTAAATACCAGAAAAAGGGCTGAAAGAGTTGAAAGTGGTTACCCCCAGGGATGAGGGGTGGGGTGATGTGTGGAGTGGGGCAAGGGATTACCATTGATTTTAATTTTAAGTCTTTTGGTACCATTTACATAATTTTAAAGCCATACACATATATTTCTTTGCTAAGGATAAAATTAATTTCAATAAGACAAAAAGTGAAAAACAACAGCCAGGATAAGAATCCTCTCCTGGGGAACTGAGAGGAGCTTCCAGTCCTCTATGGGGGAGAAAGGGACAAAAGCTTCTTGTCGCCCTTGTTTCAGAAAAGCATTGCAGTTGTTCCTGGGATCTACTGATGTATGCACTTTTGATGTTCTCCTTTGAATAAAAGATAAAAGATAGACAAGATGGTAATAAAAAAATTAAAATTACACACTAAATGGAATATAGATGAAGTACGGAAAGGAATATGCTTTGCTTCAAAGCAAGAAAATTCCACAAAGAGTTCAAGACCTTGATTTGAATTAAAATGAATAAAAGTAGTTAGAAAATTTTCTGTATTATACACTACTTTATAAAGATCTTTATAAGAAGAATTTCAGGGACAGGATTGAGTTCAGGGCAACGCCCACTCTGCATCAGACATTGTGCTAGCTGCTGCAAGAGCACAGTGATAAATAAGGCAGCCTTTGTTGTGAAAGTGTTCATATCTGATGGGGAAAAAAACAAACTTAAGCCAGTCTGTTGATGGATATTATCTAAGATGTAGAGTACCACTGTAGTTCTCTAAACATGGCTATACATATGTCTGCTTACAGGGGGTTTCCTCCACTGAGAATGAGCAAACTCACTTTTGGAAAATAAGCAAAACAACTGGTTGACCTTTAGTAAATGTCTCTAAGTCCTAAGCCCTAGGAATCCAAAGGGTTTGTGAATCTGTTTATTTTCCCTTTTTTTTCTGCCTCTCTTGCCAAACTTTACTGAATACTTGCTGAGGAGAAGACTGTTCGATATGTTTTCAGTGGAACCAATGTTTTTTCAGTATTAGGAGGAAGCCTTTAGACAGTGAAGGGGGTCGGAGTGGGAAAAGGAAATGACTGTTGGAGCCTAAAGCTGGGGGCTCAAAGGGCCTGTGTGGCAAGGGGCAGAGGGCTGAGGTTTAGAATGCGGGGGCATCTAATAAAGGTAGAGTGTGATACTGGGGAGGGGAGCAGGTATTTGGCTGGGGCTTCAGGACCTGTCTGGCCGGAGGTATTATTTTTTCCAGTTTTTATCACCTAGTACACTGTAAAAGCAAAGTCATGACTCCGATTAAGAGAACCAGTGAAAACTCCCCCTTCTAGTCCAAGTTTTCTTGTGTGAACCAGACAAAGACCTTGCACTCTTTGCTAAGTTCTTTGACAGTAGTTAAATATACTTATGACTATGCCACTGAAAGATGGCAAGTTATCCTCTGCATATCAGATTTAAAAATTATGCATTTTTCAATAGTTTTTCTTTAAAGAATGTTTTTATTATTTTTACTTCTTTAAAACTGGGTCATTCATATTTTGATATATGGTTATCATCTAATGATCAGGAAATTTGATTTCTTAACCACAACATTCCATTTTAGTATTATGTCACAAATGATTTTCCTGAGAGAACTAGCTAGTAGTCACTGGTTTCTAGTAAAATCCTAGGCACTCCTTTAACTAATAGATTTTCTAATCATTGTAATTGCCATTGCTAGCCCTATTTGACAATAAAAAGCAATAACTAGAAGTAGATAGCTCATATTTCTGTGTACTGTTTGATGTATGACTTCATCCAGAAACAGAAACCTCTAAATGGCATTAATATAGATAAAGGGATCTAGAAGAAACACTGTCAAGATTTCAGGACTGGGTGTATGTGGTTATATTTATTGAGTAAAATTTTAGGAATAAATGAGTTTAAAAATTCTTTGGGGTACTTTAAAAGAGAGGTGATATGAAAATCCAAAGAATGATTTATTTTTATGCTTTGAAACAAAGGAAATTAGCATGAGCAAAGGCTGGAAATTTTGAAGAAAATAGCTACTTACTAATGTACATATATACAAAAAAATTTTATGTACATTCGTAAGGGTAAATTTTACTATTATAATTCCAGGCATGATGGATTCTCATTATTAATTTTTGTCTTATTTCATTCTAAAGATTATATAATATTTCTTAAGAAATTAACATATTTTCATGCAACTTGTTTTCTTTCCTAATCATAAAAATATTTGTTTTCTTTCCTAAAGAGCTAACTATGGGCATTTAATCTTTTAATCCTCAGAACTGTACCATGAAAAAGTTTTTTTTTCCAGTTGAGGAAGCATCACAAAAAATGGGTATGTTTCCTAAAATCACAGAGCTAATAAGGAAGAAAGCTAGGACTTGTACTCAAGCAAGTTTGATTTAGACTGTCTGCACATGTACACTACTCTAGAATATCTGACAGTAGCTATGCTATTTCCACTGTGGAGTCTTCTTTCCCCAGTTAGCACTTTCCACTGGGTATGCAACAGTCCACCAAAAGAGACATTAACATATCTACCACAGGACATGGTGGTAATGTAACCTGAATTTTTCAATGTCATGTGACTTTAAGATTACCATTCCCTTCAGAAACTCAAAGAAGTAGGAAAATGCTATGAAGTGGATATCTCAATGACATCCAAATTGTTTTTGATGAATAGTAGGAATGTAAATGAATATTAGTTCTCTCTTTTTAGCTCCTTCTCTAATCGTATTTATAGAGAATATAGTTATTAAAACTCATAATCTTGACATGCTGATTTACCAGTTTCCTTCACATAATCAAGTGTGTTCCACATAGATGATCATCATCCCCACCTTACTACATATGCCACATGGTAGGGCTAGTTGTTTTCAATGTTCTGTAACTTGAAAGTGTTTAGAACTCATACCTTTTGACCTTAAGAGCACTGCTCACAAGAGAACAGAACAATAATTTGAGGAGAAAAAAATTAGGTTGATGTAGACAGAAAATTTCTCTCTCTGCAACAGTGCCAACTCAGAGCCAAAAACATCACTTGACCCTAAAGTTGATCTTTATTTTATGCTGCGTGGCATACAAAAGAATAACAGAAATCTCGTCAAGCTTTGTTGAGCACATTTATTGTTCAGTGACAAAGTTGAAATCACTTTGTTCTAACAGTTGACTTCCACTGAACTTTGAAAAAAGTAAGCAATTACTTGGTTCATGTTATTTAGCAAAGTGAACGTTTGCTTAGTTTAAGCTTCCAGATTTGATCTGTCACATTAGAAATGATAATACCCCTAAGCAATTATGGCATTTGTCATTTGTTGCTCTATTTTCTATTTCCCTAAGCCCCAGATGAAAAATAAATCTCTTGATTGCTCCATGTATAAACCAGATGGTAACAGCTATTGCAGAAAGAGCTGTTCAGCAGTGATGAGACTCGGTTAACAAAAGTAATTTTTGACGTTTTTTTCTAGTTTTTAGTCTTCAACTCTCTACAGAATAAAATCCAGATGGACCAAGTTGTTGAATGTGCTTTGTACATAAATGGTTAACTTCTGGTAGATATCTTCTCATCAGTTGCTTGATTCTGCTCTTTACAGAAAATCAAAAGATTTGCTTGCTCTTTGACTTGGGGAATTTATTGTTTTTTCTCTTTTTGTCAGTCACGTGGAAAAATAAGTTGCTCTTCAGGGAATAAAACTTAAGTTCCCATCTAAAAGTATGGTTTAAACATTTTTCCTGATACCAATTATTTAAATTAAAGCTCCCTTTACTGAGAGAATGTATAATGACTATTTAACTTCTGAATAACATTGTGGGGGAGACAAAGATGAATTCATAAAGTTCGTTCATCTTTTTCCTGAGAATTTGTAATCTATAAAAGACTAATATGGAAGATCAGGAAAAAAGAAAACATTCTCCACCCCAAATAAAAACAAACAAAGAGAGAAACCTTTATTATTAGAGGGAGAAAATGGGAATGATAGAATTTCAGTTTCTTCAAAGACAAACTACTTTCTCTTATGTGTACTTCAGTTCCTTCAAAGTGCACGTAGGTGACTGAGATTTGTTATACAGAATTGTCAGCTATAAAATAGTTAAAAGCTGAGAGGTGTCTACCAAAAGTGATGGCATTAATTCTAAAATAGTTAACCTATAGCTCCTCTCACTGTCTACATTAAAATAGGAATATAAAATTTCTTATAGAGCCATTCTTTAATAAAACAAGGTTATATATTTTTGAGAGAATGCAGTTTTTCTGTTATCTATTAAAGAAGAAGGACATTTATCTATTCCTTGCAGTATTATATCAAATTTTAAAGATTAACATGAAAATAAAAAGAAGAAAAAACTTCAGCCTTTTCTCTAGTGGAATCTGTTATCTAATTCATCAATAGTCCATTCATAACAACTCTGAGGCTTATGATAGAATTAAGGTACACATGAAAGGTTAGCAAATTTTATGTCGAGTTAATACAGTTTGGTCTTTAACAGATTCCTGTGCATAAAGAGTAGAATATAGTATAATAGTACTATAAACTACTCTAGATTACTCAAGGATTTCTCTGTAATGTTACAATGTCGTTAGGGAGACAAAAAATAGAAGAATTGTTTAATTTTCTGTTAGTCTTTGTTTAGATTTTCATTTGCTCGAGAAGTCTAGGTTTATAGTTATTTGAAAAGGAGATTAGACTAAAATTAGGTGGAATAACTTGTAGCTAGTGAGCCTAACTTTGGGAGTTACCTTCATAGAATAAATCATATCCCAATTCCACATAACATCTCCTCAAATATCTGAGAGTAGCAGTGGTATTTCCCCTGACATGATGGGTGTCCTCAACCATTCCTCAAATGATATGTGAAGTTCCCTTTACCATTCTCCTCCTTTCAAAATTATTCTGGTAAGATCCAATTCCAATATAGAAATGTTATCATCAATGTCATTCTAGATATTAGAATATTATAAATGTCATGATGAATATGCCTTCAGATCACATTAGTTCCTTGGCAAACAAATCACACAATTGAGTCATATTAAATTTAGAGCCAACTAACCCTATCATTCTTTCCCATGCATATGCTGCCTCTAAAACCCGTTCTCTCCATTCTGTTTTGATCCAAGTTATGTCTTTGGATTATAGTGCAGGGCCTATAATACACCCTATCGAATTTCATATTCCTTGATTTTCCTTATTTTATTTACTTTAATATTCTTTTGGATCCAGAATTTGACATTGTATTTTCTGTCCATTCTGGCTTCACATCATTGGCTCATCTGCAAAACATGCCCTTGAGGTTTTCATGTAAGTTGTTGATGCAAATGTTAAAGAGGGTTATGTACTGTTACATGACATCTGATAATTGCCTCCAAGTTATTATCAATTAGTCAGCATCTCAATGAAAATGATTCAGTTACTAATATATTTTTAAATATCCTGACAATGTATTTATGTGTTATCTTATGCTTTGATGAATTCTAGCTATATCCTGCCTGCCATTTTTTCCTGATATAGAAGTCAAGTTATTCGCTGAAATTTATAGCCCTTGCTTTAAAAGGATTTGTTTACAAAAACAAGAAACAAAAAAATTCATATACACTTTCATAAAATTTGATTTCGTTTATTTTTTATTGGAAACCCCAAGTCTTTGTTAATTATAATAGATAAATTGCTTTTAGAGTTCAAATTTATTTCGTCTTATCTATTAACAAAACCAAAGAACTGAAGGTTCCATTTTCAAGGTTGGGTCACAGTTTTGTTTATCAACTGTTACCCATTTATATGGGGATTAATGAGCTTCTGGTTATTAAAGATTGTGTATCTTCCTAACATAACGGTACTAATTATTTTGTAGTAATAATATTCCCTCATTTATTCTCCTAGATTAATTTTTTTTGCTTGTCATGATAAGAGTTTATCTCTTTTTACCTGATTATTTTTTTCATTTCTTAGTCATAATTTGGGTGATCTAGAATATCCAAAAAGTTGTTAATAAATGACTGGCTTCATATGTCCAGTGATACTCTAATATTCTCTCCTAAGACATTAGCTTAAAGGAGAGCCATTGTCCTGAGTACAGCTCTGAAAGTATATCAGGGTTTTTCTGGTCTCATTGTCATTTCTGCAATCATTTATTTTTTTCCACTAGAAGTTGATATCCCAATGTTTTGATATCTAATGCAGCAATAATATTTGTAAAGAGTTTCTAAGAATTTACATCCACATGACTAAAGATATAATTCCACATCTAAATATATAAAGGAGGGGTCCATATAAACTATTTGATATTTAATAATATTGACTCAAAATTAATAAAAGTAATCTTAATTGTCAGATATTTTGAGTGTTAATAGTTTTTATAATAGTCAATATTACATAATTAAATATAATTGTATATTATTAAATTATTATACTATATTATTAAATAGTAAATAGTTATTTAATAAATGGGTGAAAGACAAAAATTTAATCATTAATAAACTTAATTTTATAAAAATATATTACAGTTAAAATTCACAACAATTTATCTTCCTGATTTATTTTGCTCTATCACCATTCTCTGAGCCAACAGCTTCAAATACTGGATGTTTAATATAGTACACCCTTAATATCACCATCACATAAAAGGCTAGCATAATTCAAGTAACCAAGCAACCATCATTTCCACAAAGACCCATCTCTGTCTCTAAACAAGGTCTTGCCTTATGACTAACCCTATGTTGATCTTTCAGAACAGGAACCTAATGAATTATTTAGAAAGAAGATCATCTGAGCCCTACATACTATAATGGGCCTCAAAAGGGGAACAAGAAAAATAGAAAAAAATGGAAAGGAAATAGTCAAGATTTAAGGCACTAGTTCTCAACCAGGGGAAATTTTGCTCCTTGGGATACATTTTTGACGTCACAATTTGGGAGGTGCACTGAGATCTAGTGGATAAGGGCCAGGGATGCTACTAAACATCCTGGAGTACACAGGACAGCACTGATTTAGAATCAAGTTTTCAATTTTAAAGCTAAATTTTTGTTTTGTTATTAAAAATTATTGGGTGACATTAATAAAATCAAGTTTCAAGTGTACAATTCAACAGTATGTAGTGTATATGCTGTTCACCACCCAAAGTTAGATTTCCTTCCTTCATCAAATATTTGAGCCCTTTTGCATCAACAAATGTAAGAAGACTGAAATCATACCAAGCGTATTCTCTGACCATGATGTTTTGAAACTGGAGATCAACTGGAGATCATTTTGTTTTTTAAATCCTAAGGGCACAGTACCTTATATAAAATGAATCTATTTTATATTGAAAATCAAGGGATTGCCCATGGGATTATACTGTCAAGACTTTGAACTTCTATTTCTTCTTATATTATAAACAGCCTGGTGAGCAAGGACTGGCCTTTATTGTGGAGACAATACTTCTGGTGAACCCCCAGAAAGGTCATAAACAAATGACAAACACTCTCCTCCATAATCTCCTAATAACACAAAATCAGGAAAACAGCAAAAGATATGGTTTGTAAAATGAAATGAATGACTGTGTTTAAATATTAGATTGACTATATAATGCATTAAAATGTTTTTATATGTATTCTTCAGAGATGGATAGTTTTTCTAACATTTAAAGAAATTTCCTGCAAGAAGATTCCAATTCCTAAAGTGTCTACAACATATCTTTAAATACATCTGAGAAAGACTTAAAGAACTTAGATAATTGCCATGAAAACAATAGAATTTTACATCACCCTTTCAAATGTTTTATTTGAGAGAAAGAAAGGGTTTTTAAAGGCCACTATTTCAATGAGTCATTTCTCTCTTATTTCACACTCAAGTTTGTATCATCTGCTTTTGAAAAAGAATAAATATTTAGTGAAGACACAATGAATGCTATAAACTAAACAGAAAACTAAACATGTAACTAGGTAGAGTAAATGACATTTTATAGACATTTTACCTTTTCATTTTATAGATTTTACCTTTTCAAAGATACTTTAATAGGACGATCCCTAAAATAACTCATTTACTACATAGTTGAGCATCTTACATCTGGATAGTACTACGGTGCCCAAGGGAGACTGAGGACGAATTGAAGAGAGTGAAGCCAGAAATAAGAAAAGAGAAGCTAAACTCTCATTTCTTTCATGTGAAGGCTGAATAGCAAACCTATATCTTTTGTGCAAAACAGAGAATACAGAGAACAGCTTGAAGCTACTGGGGTTTCAGAAAGGTAGATTCCATCTAAGAGGAAATCAAAGGTTGAGAGTTTATTTTCTTTCCTCATATCCCTCCGGGGCTTAGGAGAGAAATAAGAAAATCTATACTAACTGTCTTAATGAAGCAAAAGAGCTTCTGACATTTGGAATTTATATTTCTTTGGTCCTATGGTTTTTATGGTATATTTATTTATATCTTAGCTCAGTGATGAAAAGGGATGAAAAATTTATTGTTTAAAGAGAATTAAGGAGTCAGAATTATGCCAATATAGTTTTGCACATTCATTCATTCAACTAGTATTTGTTATGAACATAATATATACTGTACAAGTGATACCAAAAGCATCAAGAAAGAAGTCAACCACACCTTAATTCATGTTTCCAGGGACGAGTGTGACAATAGTAAAAAGGCTCTTTGCCTATTCTCAGAGAAATGAATCAGAACACATAGGATTACATTTTAATATAAAAGACCCAAGTTAGGAAGAAGTGAATGCTCCCTTATGTTAAAAAAATAAATAAATAAATAAAAACACTGTGCTGGTTATGAAGTTAGTTTCTCAGTTTCAAATCCACTGTTCTCAGCATTGAGATATTAGAGCTGGTTGTAGCAAACTGCTTTTCCATTTATTTGACAGACAGATGTGTAAGGGGCATGAGAGGGAGCCTGGCGGGCTGAAGGAGAAGGAGAGACTCATCTTGCCAGGTCTCTGCTGGCTTGCTTTTTCCATTTACTGTGAGTGTCACCTTAGCCATACTTCTTCATGTTGGCTGGAGCAGTTTGGGGGTTCTGTGCTCTACCATTTAAAAAAGCCAGCCTCATGGCTCCCTCTTAGAGTAGCCAGCACTAGCTGGCAGGACTCAGAGGTCTGAGTTCCAAGGGTTTCTCCCTTAAACTTCTAAGTTTTAATAATTCCCTCTTCTTCTCTTTGTACCCCCAGAACTAAGGGGGTAGCTTCTTCCTATATAGTTTCAATTTTTATGATGTTAGTGTTTTCTTGCCTGTCTTTCAGTCTTCAACACTTAGTTCAAAATTATTTATATTAAATTCCTTCTGACTGGACCCCAACTGATAGATTAACTACTCAATAGACAGCATGTTGTACTGATTTATATTAAGGCTTTAATAACATTAGTCATAATCAGGATCACGATAACCCACCTGTGCTCTGTAATTATCAGAGCAGAACACTAAAGTTCTTGTGGTTGATGAAATTTTTGTAGTAATTATTTGTGGTACATTATTTAAGTACACATGCTTAAGTGCATTACTATATGAAAAACATTTAAAACAGCACCTGGCACATAGACGACTGTGAGGACTGTGTGTGTGTGTGCACGCATGCATGTGCATGTCTATGTGTGTGTGTTTATGGAAATCAATTTATCTACAGGGTGATTGCCTAAACATATATACACACATATTTTACATAAACAAAATGAGATTAAATAAAAGATAAAATATGACTGTTCTGCAAGTAGGTAGGTACAAGCTGTAAAAATTCATGGCAATATTATCTTTGATACATTTAGTTTCCCAACATACATTCAACAAATACTCATTTTTAGAGATGTCGGTTTTTATGGTTCTTATGGGGGAAATGTCTCCGCAACAAATGAACAAACTTCATGTTGGTTAATTCAGTCTTACATCCTCCCTGCTGCCTATGGTCTAAGGTACAAAACAGAGGTATGAAGTTCAGCACCACATTCATCTAACTTGCAATGACCTTGTGTAAGCATACTCTGAATATTTCCATTCGTATCATGTCAGGGAGATAGTATTTTATCACTTGCCTGATTTGACCCCTACAAAATAATCATGTTTCACATTTCTGATTTTTTTTTGAAGTGCAAAAATTTGCTCTTACCACCATAATTCACTGGATATTTTATTTGATTAGAATTGAAAAAAAGTCAACATTTTTCATGGACATGTGAGATTAGTAATTTAAAAAATTTTTCATAACTCAGAGAAGTTATTGATATTCTTTCAAAACTCAGAACACCTGAATGATTGGTGTACTTCTGTGTGAGATTAGGATTTTTCTACTTTTTCTCCGAGATCTTAGGAGAGTTTCATCCTAGGAGACCAGTGAGAATTTCTGTTACTCTTGTGTGTTTGTCTGATTACTGTATATGCGTGTGCTATTAAATACACTCTAGGCAAAAGTGATCCCTTTAATTTTCCATAAAAAAATATAGTTTTTCATAAATAATGCTTCTTTTTTTTAATGCTCATGTGATATGCATTTGTTTGTATCACAGTACACAATTTTTTTCCCCAGAGAAAGTTTCTGAATCCTACAACATTCCTCTCTCCCTCCATATCTAGATCAAGTCAGACTCAGCTGGACTTCTGATATGTTTTGAGTGTTTGAGGAAAGACACCATAGAAATCAAATCTTCCTAATCGATCCCATGTTGTATTTATTGCATCCCCCACAACTACATATTTTTCTAAAGATTCCATTAAATATAATAACATAAACATTACTAAAAAAATAGTTTATGAATCCCGCTATGTTGTCTCTGTTAGTTATTGACATTTTTCTCAGTTTAGTTACATGAAAAGAGATTCTTTCAATTATCAAACAGATGTATATAGATACAGCAAATCCTTAGGCAACCACCCTGTAGATAAATTGATTTCCATGAACATTACAGCAAGTTATACGTGTATTTTGATCTATTTTTAAAGTTGATTTAGAATTCACTGTAATAAGGTACGTTCTGATTCTCCCAGTAGGTCCAGAAGTTCTATAAACTACTTTAAAATGCCAAGCATTGCACACCAAAAACCTTCATAGATATTTTCTGGATTCTTAAATACAAAAGAAAAAAAAAGCCTTCCAGTTCCTATTAAAAGTGGAATCTAGAATCTTCTTCTGAATGAAACGTTAATAGACTTTTCTTGTAGATTTGGTAAGAACCATCCAGAGTGAGATTTTTTTTTTTATTTGTAGAAATATACTAATTTTACTTATTCTCTGAATCTAAGGCTGTGATTTTTAGCCAAGGACCACTATCTTTTTTTTCAATTATGTATCCTGATCTTGAAAGAACTCCAGTCATTTCATTTGATTTCTATATTACAACTTACTTTCCTTTTTTTTTTGTAAATCCAAGCCAACATTTTATGTGGAAAATTACAGAAGAGGAATTAGAAACTATGATATGATAATAATAAAATGGTAATTGTAGAAATTCTAGATTCCACTTTTAATAGGAACTGGAAGGCTTTTTCTTCTCTGCTAGTATTTATCTAGTAGTTTCCCATTTAGATGAATTCTTCAGATTAGCTAGGTAACTACCTGCTCCCTTAGAAGATGAAATCCAGGGTAGGTTCTCTTCCATGTGCTTGGGAGTGAGGAAAAAGGAGCAAAGGAGGCTGGAGTGAGAGAAATTTTAGTTGTGTGACAAAAGGAACTTTCAGGAAATGAAGCAAGAGTTGTGATTGGACTGGAAAACTTACCAACATCAATCTTCACTGACCTCACAATTTTGTTTGAGGTCAGTACTCTTTAACAAATAGCATATTGAGGACACATTTTTAAACCTATATTTTAAACATCTTATAAGTCTTGCTCAACAGTAATAATTAGAAAAAAAAAATGGTATAAAGAATCCACTTAATGCATGGCCCTTAGGTGCTTTTGACCTTTTGGAAGAAGGAGCAAGGAAAAGTTGACTGAAAGCAGGAAAAGAATGAAAAAGGAGAACAGGTTGTTACAGAATAACTGAGTATTGTCAAGGAAATAGGAAAGTTTGGCACTATAAGTTAGAGTTGGTTTATACAACCACTTTAGCAAAGTTTAGAAAAGACAGGTAAATTCATCAAATATTCCATTGTAATGTGAAGCATTACCTATTATTTACTTTTTCATATTCTGCATGTGTCTATGAGAGGAAACCATGTGCTCTAATAAAAATGATTTTTGAGTTAGATAAAATGGTATCCAAACCCACAGAAATTAAAGATATAAAACATTTTTCAGATACTATAAAGGCAAAATAGTCCTTTCTTTAGCTATTGTGTATATGTGAAAGAATAAAATATCCAAATAAATCATAGCTTTCTTGCTTAAATTTTGTGTGTCAGAAACCACTAGGTGACAGTGTGACTTCAGAACAAAATGAGCATACCTTTTCTGAGTTCACATTAACCCTGAGATGTGAAATTTTAGCATTTAGACTTAAGCTACATTTATTGTTAGACACAACAAAAACTACTACTTACAGAGTTGCTTTCAGGTTACAAAAAAAAAAAAACAATTAAAAGGCTAGAATAATTGTTATTATCTCAGTTAACTCAAATTTCTCTCTACAACACTATGAGTTGACTCATGGTAGGCCCCTCCATGGTTTATACTAACATGGTCAGTGTTACTGACCAATGATTCAGAATTGGGGGCTGGCCCTGTCAGAAAGATAAATGATGTGATTGGATGGTTGGGCTTTGAACCATGTGATATCAACTCAGCCTCTGAGGAGGGGAAGAGGACAGCAGATTGAGTTCAACCATATAGACAATGATTCGACCAATTGTGCCTACGTAATGAAACCTAATAAAAACCAGATACGGACGCTCAGGTTAGTTTCCCTGGTTGGCAATACTTCAAGTATTGTCATACATCTATATTCGTGCTGGGAGACTGATCTTCCTAAGGATGTGGAAGCTTCATGTTTGGAAACCTCCCAGCCCTCACCTATGCATCATTCCTTTTGGCTGGTTCTGATTTATATTCTTTTGCTATAATAAGACTGTATTCTGTGATTCATTCTAGCCAATTATCAAACCCAAGGAGGTTGTAAGAACTCCTGAATTTGTAAGTAACTGGTCAGAGTTAAGGGTGGCCTTCTGACCCCTAAAGTTGTGGCTGGTTTCTGAAGTGAGGGCAGACTTGTGGAAGCCTATCCCTTTAACCTTGGGTTTGGCAAGCTCATGGCAACACATGAGACAAAAAGCCCAGGTTCAAATTAGTTTAACATACTTTCATAGATATTTGAATTTTTTCTCAAAATCAGCATATAATTCTCCATATTTCCCTCAGGTATTAGTGACACTTGCCTCTGAATACCTCTTTTACGTTAAGCATTGAGTCAGCTCTTTTTCTCCAACAATAATAATTTATGACTTACATATGAAAACGTTGATTTGAGGAGTGTGACCTCCTTTAGGTGTAGATTCTTATGAGAGGTGAGTGAGTTATATATCTTTCCTTCTAAATCTGAGTTGCTCACATTCCTAGTCTGCCTTTATAAAAAGTGTAACCCAGAGAGGCAACAAGTATACGAGAATAGGTATCTTAGGTCCATGTTACACATCAGTCTTATCCCAGGGTGAAGAAGGGGCCAGAGATAATCTGAGGGCATGGCACAATAAGACTACAGTTTTTAGGCTCTACCTAACTTGAAGATAGTGAACATTTTACATTTCTTTGATCCAGCTTCAGATGTTTTCCTCCCCCTTTCTCTATTAGCAACTTGATTTCCCTATCTGAGGCCTTTTCTCCACTGGAGGCAGACTTGACAGATGCAGAGTCTGGCCCCTCAGTCCCTCCCATAGCCACGAGAAGTCAGAAGGGCAGATAAGTGACTTAAATTCTTCCAGTTGAGAGCTTTGATTTCTCAACAGGTGGCGTAAAGTTCCAGGAATAATTAAAAGTCAGTCGGCTTTAGGTAAGTCAAAGTGTTCCTCTCTCTCAGATTCAGTTGCTCAAAACTTTCCAGTAAACCTTAGTTTTTCCCTTAGGTAGGCAGTCATATTTTGTTGCCTATAATCAAGAATACCAACTCACAGAGTGACCTGAATTTAGAAAGTGACTTATAATCGTGTTTTAAGGTAAACAAACTCCCTAAAGTAGAATGTACTCTACTAGTAATGGCTCTAAACAGAATTATGTTCATAAGAACCAGGCTGGATGTAAAAGAATTAGAATATGTTAGTAAAGCAAGCGCTGCTTCAGACATTTAGAAAATATATAAATAACCTCAACAATAGTCTGACCCATGACATGGCATGAAATAAAGATAGGAATGACACAAGTGTCAAAGAGTAAATATAGAGAAATAGGAAAAATGTTGTAATGATTAGATTCTAAGATATTTTTTTTAAGTAAGAAAAAGGATTAAATCAAAATATACATAAGTATATTAAACCATTATGTTATAACTCAGAAATATTTACTAAAGATCTACCACATGCCTAACACTATAAAATTGCCTTTCTTCTCTCAACAATAGAAAATGAGGTTAGAAATAAGAAATCACATCCTAAAACAATCTATTTGGAAAGAATTATTTAAGGGCAGATAGTAGTTGAAATTTCCTATGGAAGATATGTAAAAAACAATTTTTATTTTCTACTCCTGAATGGTTTAGATGTGAACTTAAGTTAGAAAACCCTCAGTATTCTGAATTCTGTATAACAAGCAAATATTGTTATAATAAAAAATTGTTTCAAAGGAACACCCACTGCGTACAACACTGCCACTAAATGTGATCAGAGGAACAATAACATCATCAACATTTTGGAGCCTGTTAGAAATGCAGACTCTCAGGCCCTACTCCAGATCTACCAACCCAGAATCTGCATTTTAATAATATCCCCAGGTGATTTGTATTTTGTATTTGTACTAGTATAGAACACAGCAAACATTTTATTGTAAACCAAAATCTCCTGCTTTCTAGTCACTTTTTACAAGTCAATAAGGCATATTTAGAACATGAATTAAATTGCTTAGTTCACTAACATTTGTTTAATGCAGTGGAGTTCTAGGCTGAAAGAATTAATTATACTGACAAATTATATTCCAGGTTGAAACTATGTGGCCATTTGAATTAATCTTCAGACTTAAATCTAGAAAAATAATTTTAGTGATATTAACCTAATTTCTGTGATCATGGAGTAGAAAGAATAATAATTAAAATGCCTTAATGTTAAACAAAAGGATTGTATTTAGCCACAAAAAGTGAATTCCCTGTAATAATACAGAGCAAAGATCATTTTTTTAAACTAAACTTTTAATCACTTCAATTTGAAAATTTTAACAGATGTGCTCAATACATATGGGATACACACACACACATGGACATAGATGTATAGATAGATGTCTTTATCTCCAAATCCCAAAATACATGCCTTTGCATAGTCCCCTCCTACACTGTATGTGCAATACAATAGAATCTGGTGAAAATGATGAACTTTCCTTACTGGAAAAACATCACCTCCTCCTCTATGCTCCCTTGGATCACTTGTTCTGGGGGAATCCAGCCACCATGTCATGAAAACACTCAAGCAGCTCTACGGAGAGGTCTATGTGGTAAGGAACTGAGTCCTCCTGGTAATAGCCAGCACCAACTTGCCAGCCAATTCAGTGAGCCATTTTAGAAGCAGACATCCCCAGGACAATTTGATTGCAATCTCATGAGAGACTCTAAGACAGAATCACCCAGCCAACCACTGTTTCTTTGACCCATAGAAAGTATGAATAATAGATGTTATTATTTTCTTAGAAGTAATTTGTTATGCAGCAACAATTAATGCTAGATATAGATTTAATGTGAGATTGGCATTACATTATATCGTATAAATTCTTTCTACAATGCAAGTTTTAAAATGATCATCTGAAGTAAGTAAAGTTTTTAGAGATCACCTGATGTAGAACCTTATTCGTAGAAAGGCCTCATGTAAGCCAGTCAAGATAAATTAAAACTATCTGATAGTTTAGGAAGCTATGTTCTAGAAGTTGTTATAAAGATCATCACAAAAGAAAAGAAAAGATTTGGTTTGCCATAAATGTCTGATAGTAAAATAAATAAATAATTATTTTCCATGTAAAACCGTATAAAGTTTGAAGGGCCAAAAATTGAATGAAGAATCAAACTCTTCTCTGGTTCATTTTATTTTTTTGAGTGACTTCTTTTAAAAAATCACACACATGTTCACATGATTATTTTTCTCAAAATAGTTTAATTAATATAAATAATAGTTATCATATAATAAAAAAAGACATCTTCCTAATAAGCAAAATAAAGAGGTGTTTGAGGTTGACCAAAAACCAAGGTAGCCTACGTACTTGTGGGTTTAGGCTGATTAAATTCTGGGCTTTTGCAGCCAGGAGTTCTGTC
Organism: Pteropus alecto; assembly: GCF_000325575.1. Lineage (NCBI taxonomy): Eukaryota > Metazoa > Chordata > Mammalia > Chiroptera > Pteropodidae > Pteropus > Pteropus alecto. The sequence goes on along the minus strand of NW_006436298.1, from coordinate 18,142,841 downwards.
TGAAGGTGTTACTAAGGAGGTGTGGGAAATGACCTTTGTTGGGTAGGATAACTCAGTAATTCACTCTTTCTGACAAAAGCTAGAGCCAAATATAACTCATCTCATTCTCTCAAGGTAAACAAGACAGAGCTGAAGTCTATTGGAGTTAGTCTAATGCAGAATAATTCTACAAGACCAATACAAATTGTTGACAATCTCACAGAACATGGAGATATTACCAAATATAAGGAAGAAATCATCATAAAAGGCCAATAAGAAAAATAAGTAGAACTCAAGTGTGAACTTTGAGTATTTAGGTTAATAATGAATAAATAACAACAACTAATAACAAAGGTCTTCATTAGAATGAGTCATTTTTCACCGACCAGTGTGGGATTAGAAGAGAACAGAATTCACAGATGATAAATAGAAAATGTATAAGGAAAGGAGAGCACTCTAAGTCAGAACAGAGATAATTCTCTTAGTCACATTCAATGAAAGTCAATTCTTTCAAAATTCTTCGTGAGGAATAAGAAGTCAAAAAACAAAACTCTACCATTTTTCATTTATAGTTTACAGATATAACTTGATCAAGTTAACTACATAATAGGCTATACAGATATCACTTCATTTGGTTATGGTCAGTTCATTGAGTCTCTATTCCTTTGTTATATAAGTCTCAAGCTTAAGAGCCCTTTAACTTGGAAGGCAATATATTGCAGCAAGTTTTGGTACCTTCAGAGTACATGGGAGTACAGTCCACATTTTGGCACCTGTCTGCAATTCTAGACATTAAATATCACATGGACACAATAAAAAATATGGGCTCAATAAAATTATAATCATCCAGATTATATAAATACATATTTTGTTTTGTTAGAATTGAACAGACAATCGAGAGAAATAACAAAATTTTGGATATTTAGTTGTCCAAGTTAAATTATTTTGTGAATTCACTGTCAAAATTTACCCCTGTCAAAAAGGAGAATGTACAAATCTTAATGGGTCAAAGAGTGCAGTTAGCTCTAGGTATATACCACTGCAATGGAAGTACTGTTCCCCTCAGAGTTGGATGCAGTGGTTTGTTACTTTCTGTAAACTTAGGAGAAAATTTGATTTTGCTAATTTGGTATTTAGGGAAAGGCAGCAGCTATCTTTAAAGAATTGCCAAAGGAAAGGCTCACTTTTCATATCTACTTTGTATTTATGATCATGATCCTTCTCTTGCAAAGGCATCACTTTCCAGTCAAAGCAATGAGCCTCCTTTATCCCCTAAGGCCTCCTAGTAATGATCTTTCTCATATATTTTTAGTGAAGCTATAGGCTGTGGTCCAAGAGTCAAGAAGCTGGGTTTTTTTCTTTTTTTTTTTTCTAGTTCTGAGGCAGATTCTCTATAAATCCTTATAGCAAATTTTTCCTTCCTGCCTGTTTTCTCAAATGCAAAGTAGAGATATTTTCATGATTTTCTTCTTCCCAGCAGAGTATAGCTGGAAAAAAAATTTGCAAGCTTCTTGGGAAAACATGTCACATAAATGCCAGATATTATTTTATTTTTCACTAGGTTAATTCTAGCTTAAGGGGGGCAATGAGGGATGAGGGGCAAATAAGGTGGTAGCTTCAAGAGTAGTTTGGTAAGTGTTTTAGAAGAATAAACTGCTGAGTCCTGATCTCTAAGGCTTTAGTAGGAATACTTGGAACTACTCAGCAGGTGACCCACCGTAGAACTGTTGGCTGGGTGTATATACTCCTGGCACATATTAGGGCTCAGGAGTCTAGAGAATAGGAAACTATGAACCAAAGAAATGAAAAAACTTGGAATAAAGTGATGGTGGAAAGAATAAAAAGAAAAAGTAGATTCCCAAGATCTATGCACAATTTAAAATATTACACCTCTATTTCAGAAAGTCCAACTGTTTCTATTTACTGTGCACATAGACAAAGTTTTTGGTTAAAGGCTTAGAAGGAAGCAGTTACCTGTCACTCTTTTGCCAAATCTACTTGAATGAAAGATTTTCAAAATCTATCTGTTTTTCATTGGATTTTAAGGAGGATTTTATTCTTACTTCCACTGTATGTTGCACTTCTCTTTTCCTTTTCATTTCAACTCTTATAGTTAATATCTCCTCAAATTTGTACTACTAATTCAACATTCTGCCCATCCCAATCCATCTGAAACACTGTGACCAGAATAATCCCAATATTATGGCTTTCCACTCTTATCTTTAAGAAACTCCCTCATTTTTAAACATATAACATATACATTCCGTGTTCACACATTCAAAGCCCACCACGGTTTGTTTTTAACTTACCTCTTTTTCATCTCCCACATCCTTCTAATATCAAATCTAAGGTCTGGCCATTCTGGGTTGGTCCCCATGCCCTAATTAGTCTTGTACCTTACTTACTCTGGACTTTACATATACCTTGCCTTTAGACTAGCATGCTTCTCTGATGCTTTTCCAAAAGAATTTATGATAACTCACATGTGAAATTTCAGACTATGTCTCATTTCCTGTCTCCATAATAATTTTCCTGATCCTCTGATTTGAAAATAAGCCCTCCCACATAACGTTAGCTTGTAATATTTATATGTCCTGTTCATATAACTACTTAAATTATAATTCATTCATTTGTTATCTTTCTCTAGTTATTTAGTCACTCATCAAACATTTACTGATCCTATATTATGTGCCAGAGTCTAGACAGGAATTGGGGATATGGAGACCCAGTACTTATTCCTGTGTAACTCAAGACCATTGTGAGACCCAGTACTTATTCTTGAGTAATAAGTACTTGAATAATAAGTATGGAGACCCAGTACTTATTCTTGAGTAACTCACAGACCATTGTGAACACAAGTGTGTAAGCAAACAAAGAGTACCATGAAACCTGCTGCAAAGAATTGATGTTATCAAGTATAATATGAGCAGAGTGGAGGAATGTCTAAACTACTAAAAGAAGTAGCAATGTAATCTAATAAAAATATCAAAATAATATTAATAGTAAAATGAAGGGCCATACTTGGCATTCTAAAGTACAGTAAAATTCTCTCAAGAACAATTATTATCACCACTTTTGGATGAGGGAACTGAGACTCAGAGAAAAATTAGTTGCCCCAGGCCACATAGCCGGTATTTAGCATAGCCATAATAACACCTAGCTCCTTTGGAGAGAAAAGGGTCAGGACATCAGGGAAGGATGGGGTTGGGGAGTCATAAGTGGAGGGAGACATTCTATCCCCTAATAAAGAGTAAGTCATTTAATTTTGTAGACCAGGTCCTACACAAGTTTTCTTCTTATGTATTGCTTGTGTAGTAGTGTCTTTAATAATAATTTTAAAAAATAAATATATTAAGTGTAGGCTAAAATAAAGTGTAGTCTATGCCAGGTAAAGGTCATAAAAACTTTAGACAACTTAGCAAATAAAATCTTCTATTATCAGGCAGGTTTGAAATGAATTGGGGCTAGATGGAGGGTCAAGAGATAGGTCAAGTTATTACCTTTATTAATGATAAAGGATAGGTCATAAGTCAGTTAACCAAATGGCCTGAAAGAAATTTGCCTATTGTCATAGCCAGCTCTAGAAAACAGCAGGATTTACTGCAGAGGTGCAGCCTTCACCACTAATCCTGCCTCACCTGAGCTCATGCAGTCTCCTCAAAGAGATGGGGAGAGGAAGGACAGGGCAAATACCAGCCATTCCT
>NW_006436298.1:18131012-18139142 GCF_000325575.1 Pteropus alecto | reverse complement strand
AATCCTTAGATCCTTCTCCTCCTCTGGAAATGAGAAAGTAAAGAAGCAAAATGGGCAAGGAATACAGTTCCAATGGATTCTCTCCACATGGAAACGCATGGCAAGGACAAAGGATTTAACCTCCAATAAAAACTGCTTGGTTTTTTCTTATGCAATGCTATACAATTGAAAATGAAAGAACACTTAAATGGAAGTTAGAAAGTCTGGTTTCTAATCAAAACTAATCAGTTTTGTGGCCTTGAAAAAATCACATGGGCATATTTCCTCATCTATAATTAATAATTAAGGGTATTGAGCTAGATCATTTCCTTTCAGATCTAAAATTCTATGATTTGGTAATGTATGAGACAACTCTCCTCAACTCTACTGCTATATGTGGAATAAAAACCTTTGACAATAATTTCAACCATTCGATGTTCAACTTTCACTTGAAGGTTTTATTGGTATTTTGTAAGGTTTGTGGTTTAGATTCAAGGAGGTGAAGCTTAAAGAAGATTCCTCAGGAAAAAGACAAGGATGTCCACTTTTACCACTTTTATTCAACATAGTATTGGAAGTCCTAGTCACAGCAATTAAACAAGAAAAATAAAAGCCATCCAAATTGGAAAAGTAAAACTCATTATTTGCAGATGACATGATGTTATATAGAGAGAATCCTAAAGATCCCACCAAAAAACTGTTAAACTGATAAATTCAGTAAAGTAGCTGGATATAAAGTTAATATTCAGAAAATGGTTGCATTTTTATATACTGATAATGAACTATCAGAAAGAGAAGTTAGAAAAATACTCCCAAATATAATTGCATCAAAAACAATAAAATACCTAGAAATAAAATTAACCAAGGAAGTTTACAGGTCTCTTAAGACTTGTTCCCAGAAAATTATGTCACTGAAGAAAGAAATTGAAGAAGATACAAATAAATGGAAGCATATACTGTGTTCATGGATAGGCATAATTAACATCATTAAAATGTCCATATTACCAAACCAATCCATAGATTCAATGCAATCCCTATCAAAATACCAATGGTACGTTTCACAGAACTAGAACAAATAATCCAAAAATTTACTTGGAACCATAAAAGACCCCAAATAGCCATGGCACTCTTGAAAAAAAGAGCAAAGTTGGAGGTATCACACTACTTGATATCAAACTATACTACAAGGCTACTGTAATTAAAACAGCATGTTCCTGGCACAAAAACAGACACATAGATTAATGGGACAGAAGAGAGAGCCCAAAAATAAATCCACACTTATACACCCATTTAATATATGACAAAGGAGGCAAGAACATACAATGGGGTAAAGACAATTCTGTTTAATAGGTGGTGTTGAAAAAACTAAACAGATACATCCAAAAAAATAAATAAATAAAATTGGACCACTTTCTTTTACCATATACAACAATAAATCAAAATGGATTAAAGACTTAAATGTAAGACCCAAAACCATAAAGCTAGAAGAAAACATAAGTAGTAAACTCTCTGCCATTGCTCTGAGTAATTTTTTTCCCTGATATATCATCTTGGGCAAGGGAAACAAAAGAAAAAAAAAATGGACTACATCAAACTAAAATTTTTTGCACAGCAAAGGAAATCATCAGCAAAACAAAAAGACAACCTATTGAATGAGAAAAGATATTCTCCAATGATACATCCAATAAAGAGTCACTATGAAAAATTTATTAAGAACTCACACCACTCAACACTAAAAAAAAAAAAAAAAAAAAACCTGAGCAGAGGATCTGATTAGACATTTCTCCAAAAAGGACATACAGATGGCCAATAGACATGGAAAGATGCTCAACATCACCAATCATCAGTGAAGTGAAAATTAAGACCACAATGAGATGTGGTCTCACACCTGTCAGAATGGCTACCATCAATAAATCAAAAAACAAGGGTTGGTGAGGATGTGGAGAAAAGGGAAGACTTGTGTACTGTTAGTGGGATTGCAAATTGGTACAGCCATTACAGAAAACAGTTTGGAGATTCCTCAAAAAATTAATAATAGAACCATCATATGACCCCACAATTTTACTCCTGGGTATTTATCTGAAGAAAACCAAAACACCAATTCGAAAAGATATATGCACCTCTATGTTCGCTGCAGTTCTGTTTACAATAGCCAAGATATGGAAACAACATAAGTGCCTACCAACAGATGATGAGAAAAGAAGAGGTGGCACACATACACAATGGAATATTATTCAACCATAAAAAAGTGAAATCTTACCATTTGCAACAACATGGATGGACCTAGAGGATATTATGCTAAGTGGAATAAGTCAGACAGAGAAAGACAAATACCATAGGATCTCACTTGTATGTGAAATCTAAAGAAAAAAATAAGTGAGGAAACAAAATAAAAACAGTCATAGAAACAGAGAACAAACTGATGATTGCCAGATGAGAGGGAAGTTAGGGGGCTGGGTGAAAAAGGTGAAGAGATTAAGAAGTACAAATTGGTAGTTACAAAATACTCATGGGGATATAAAGTACAGCATAAGGAATATAATCGATAATATTGTAATTACCATGTATAATGCCAGGTGAGTACTAGTCTAATCTGGGGATCATTTTGTAAATTAGATAAATGTCTAACCATTATGCTGTACACCTGAACCTAGTAATAAAATAATACTGAATGTCAATTATTTGAAAAAAAAATACTGAATGTCAACTATTTGAAAAATATTAAAAAATAGTATACTAATCACAAAGTGTAGTAGGAAACTGCAATGAAATCACTAAACCCTAAAGCTACTCAGGATTAACGTGGTCTTAGAGTCTCCAAGAGATTACTTTTGAAGGTTCAGGAAAGAACCCCAAAATGTGCACACTGTGGTTTGGTTTTGTTGTTCCGAATACCTTGACAAAATATGTAGCTAGATTTTTTTACATGATTATTACTTATATCTAAATTCTACTTTACCCATTAGGTCTTGTTTTGTACATGCCTGGGCTCCAGAATTAAACTCAAAGGGCAGCTCTAAAAATATCCTACAATTTTGAGGCATGGGGGATGGAATGGTAAAACTATTCAAGTATGTAAATCATGGGATTTTAGTACTATATCTCATTAGTGAACATATATTATTATTCTGGAAGAGCAGGCTCCTTACAGAGTAGTAGTATAAAGTAAACGATGTTTTACAAATGTGTTAAAATAGCAAAGTGATAAATTTGTTGATTATGATGCATACATAAAATGTTTAGTTGTCTTGATATAGTCAGAAATTTTTCAGTGTGTACTGAGGCAATTTTTCCAATTCCCCGTCCTTCCCCAAATAATGCTAATCTCTGAAATAATAGGTAGAAATTGAGATAAGAGAGAATGATATCATTATGCTATTAGAATGAATACATTTAAGGGCTAAGAAAATGGAAAAAATACAGTGAGACTATAATAAAATCTATGGAGTTTTCTAAGCATAAACAGATAAAAAGTGCTTAACATTCACAAATTTCTCTCTGTGCTTTCACATTATGTAAAAAACTCCAAATTTCAGTACCACTAAAAAAACTGAATTTACAATTTAAATTTGGTGTGGTAGAAGTGACTTCTAGCCCAAAGCTTCTCTTTTAGAGATGATTAGACAGATTCTCAAAGAGGCTCATTAAATTGACAAAGCCATGGAAACCATGAACAGTGGAGCCAAGAGGAGTTCTCGGTTTCTAATTCATTGTTCTTGATTTGGTCCTACTTCTCCATCTTTAATAAATTAACAGAGATAGGGCCTCTGCCTCTCCTTGTACATGCTCTGGTATAGTAAGTTTAATTCTGGTCTCTCAGTTAATCATTTCATAAAGGCCTCCCTTCCGCCTCACCTTCTTTGAAATTAAAACATAAATAAATAAATAACCCCAGGAAAAGTGATCTTTTACTTTGTTACTCTGTGCTATCTTCCCTATCTTACCTTTCCTCCAATCTTTCTGGTATTGCCTGGGCTGGTTGCATAGTATTTTTATACCTGGGATAACATCATTTTCCCTGTTCTATGGATGCGCAAACAAAAACCATGCTATGCTTTCCTCATCTTACTCCTTTCATGTTTCTTCCCTTTCCTTTTTTTCCCTTCCTCCTTTGCTTTCTCCTTCTTAATTAGATTCAAAGCAAGATGGATGTCTTTGCTCCCAGTCCATTGTCCTGAAAATAAAATCCATGGCAAGGCAAGAAGTGCTTTTTTTAAACCACAGACATAATTGTAGACACTGAACACACTGAGAAATAACCCCCAAAGTTTTCTATTTCTCATTAACTTTTCAAAGCCTTGCTGACTACGTGTGCTCATTACATTGAGTTGTAAATGATGTTTGAAGAGAATGAGTCCAGCCCACTCCCTGCACAAAGAGAATACAAACAAGCATTTTGCTACTGCTTTTCCAAGGTGATACATGCTATAATATTGAGCAGAGTTACTACTATGAAAATCTGAAGTCCCAGAGTCTCAAACCACTGAAAAACGAATATGAAATGAAAACATATAACTTGTTCCATGTTAACTATCTCACCTCCCACCAGCTTATTAAATATAGGTAAAAGCTTTCTTCTCTAAGATAAAGTGCCTCAGGAGGAACTCTGACTTCTTATTCTCTCTTACAAATAATTTCTCTTTCTTCTCTGGCCTGTTTGTTATTAATAACTCTTTGTTCATGCTGGAAGCCATAGCTATTAGTGACTAATGCTGGTATTTGAGTGAACAGGACAGATGTCACTGATGGCCACTTCTTTTCCTAGGCAAATTGAATTTATTTGATGTTGCCATTTATAATGAATATTATTATAGTTTTACCTTTTTGTCTGAACATTGTAGTGGTGTTTAGGTGACTGGAAGGGTTACAGTCTTGATAGTCATAACTGTCTGTTTTTCATCATCTTCTGAGCAGGAAATCTGCCATATCAAAAAGTCCTTGAATCCATCACCGGAAATTCCATTAAAGATCTTTCTCGAAGTAGAAAACTGTATTTTGAAAATCTACTCTTTTCAAGAGAAATACTTTTTATTGAGGAAAACATATATGTGCATTATAAGCATCCTTTATGCTTAACTTAGTACTTTGGGATGAGCAGAATAAATACCACCCTAAATATACTAACCCTATAGCATTAGGGACAAAACTATGCTACCTAAGGAAAAATACATGACTCCAGAGGGTACACGATGATATTGGTTACCTGGAAATAGCTACAAACGTGAATCATGCTTATGTTGAAAAAATAATTTTCAGAAAAATCAGTCCCACCTAAAATTTTTTAAACAGATTTTTCTAGGCTACCAGCCTGAGGAAAAACAAAGAAGATACAGGGTGACAAAAGCAGTGATACCTAGCTGAGCTTCTGCATTGTAAATTCTGGAAATCAAATTTGCTCAGTATAATGCTCTCCTTGCTGCCTTAGATGACACTGTCACTTCTAAAGTCATTGACAAATTCCTCCGTGTTTTTGTTGGTAGCATGGGGAATGCTTTGCTTTCCTTGACTTTTCTACTAAGGCACTAAGATTACTGTCATTTTTTGCTGTCATGGCTACTGAGCTCATGTCTACCATTTTCATAGCAACTGCTCTGACTCATGTGCCTTTGCCGTACTGTTCAAATGCAGGGCTGCTGCTCTCTGTCCTTGGGACTTTGAGACATCACATCCTTCTATTGATGTCTCTTCTTCCAAAATCTGCTCTGAGAGCCTTCTCTAAGACCCCCAGTCCATATTTTAGTATCAGGGGCTCCAACTTTTCTCTTAACCTCCATTTCCCTAGGTTGGGCAGCACCTGGGGAGATTTATCCAGCCAAAAAAGAGTACTGTATTATCCCATGCCAAGATAGTTGTGGTCTTTATTCTGCTTCTTCCTTTTATTTCAGGGCTGGATATAGATGCTGAGGGTAATTCTTTCTTGATTTCCCCTGAAAAGGAAAGAACCTTATGCTACTGCCTCTTATGCTATCTTTGTCTTTTGAAGTTAAGTTGCTAGACATGGTCAGAGCTCCCATATTAAAACTTGCAGATTTGACTCTTTGCTTTTTGGAATCTCTTTGAGTTTTGAAAATATTTTAGATTGTAGTCCATGATTTTAGATAAATCAACTCTTAAATAAATTATTACTGGGAAGTAGGCAGAACAGTACACTGAAATTGGAGATTGTCTGCTTACAACACTTGCCTTGCTATCTACTACAAGTTGTATGACTTTGAAAAGAACCCCATATGGTGGTTGTGAGGATTAAATAAGATAATACATGGAAAGCACTGATAAAAATGCTTGAGACAATATCCAATTAGAGGACATCATCAGAGAAAAAAACCCATTTATGAGAGAAACAAAGAGGATTAAATATCTAGGAATAAACTCCACAAGAAATGTACAAAACATATGAGTAAAACTTTAAAATTCTCCTGAAAATTACAAAAGTAGAATTGAACAAATGGAAAGACAATTCTGTTTTTGGATATGATGATTCAATATCCTAAAGCAGACAGTATTCCCTTAGTTTATAAATTGACCAAAATCCCAATAAAATGTCAACAAGCTTTATTATAGAGTTAGATAAGTTTACACTAAAATCCATAAAGAAAAATGAACATGCAGGAATAGCCAGAAAAAAAAAAAAGAATAGCCAGGAAAAAAACAAAAATGAATAAAACCTAGCAGGGAGGGACTAGCATTATCAGATATTAAAACATACTATAAAGTATCTATAATTAAAATAGCATGGTATTGTCACACGAAGAGACAGACACATCAGTAGAACAGAATACAAGCCTAGAAATATATCCAAGCAGATATGCAAATTTAGTATAAGATAAAGGTGGTATTTCAAATTACAGAGACAAAAATTGACTTTTTAATCATCAGAATTGTGACCATTGGGAAGTCATTTGGAAAAAACATATAATTAGACCCGTAACACATTCTATGAGACTAAATTCCAAATGAGTTAGAGATGTAATGTAAAAAATGAAACCACACATATTAGAAGAAAACATGGGTGAATTTCTCTTTAACCTTGGTGTAAGGAAAAACTTTTAAACTATGACTAAAACTCAGAGGCAGTTAAAAAAAATCAGTAAATTTGACTACATAAAAAAAACCATGATAAAAAAAAAAAACCCATAAAGTAAAAAATGATCTGATAACTTGGGAGAAAATATTTGCAACATGTATTAGAGACCAAAGGTAAATATCTCTAAAACATCAAAAAAAGAAAACTCTTAAAACTGAGTAACAAAGGACTGAAAACTTAAAAAATAAAAAAACAATATACACAAACAATTCAGAAATATGTATTTTATTCATGGCCTCTAAACATATGAAAAGATATTCACCCTCATATGTGGAGTAATACAAATTAACAAAACACTGAGGTACACTTATAATCTATAAGTTTAGCAAAAAATTGAAAAGAATAACAACTCAGTTTATTAGCAAGGCTTTGGGGAAACTGACACTCATAAATTACTAAAGGGAATGCAAGTACTTATTTGAGATTAATATATTTTTAATTTTGTATAGCCTGACATTTTTTTCCTAACTGGCTGAATGTAGGATAGTCTCTAGGAAGGAGAAAAAGTCACAGAGTGTTAAGTCCTCATTAATACACAGATGCCACCTGATAATGAATGATGGAGGATAAAGCTCTTGGCGTAGTGGTTCACCATTAATAATAAGTTTTGTCTTCTTTTTTCTATTTTTTATTTCCTCTCTCCCTCCCTCCTTTTCTACTTTATTATTTAAATCCACATGCAGTTCTCTAGGTAAGATAGATAATTTCAGAGAGCAGCTATATATGCAAGTGCTTTAAACTTTTAATTCTCCTGAAATCTTTGACTTTCCACCAGTTTGCCTTTAGTTTATTAAAGATGAGAAATATTTCAAATGTTGAATTTCTAGTATTCTTGCTGGTTAGAAATAAATTTAATTTCATTTCTGCTAATAGACAGTCTTTAATATGTAGATCATATATTACACAAAATTTAAACTTTCCAGTGTATGGTTTCCTCTAAACCAAAATGAAAAGATTTTTATGTGGCCATTGGCTTTTTTTGAAAGGAGAAAAAAAAAAAAAGATCTTCAACACATCTCCTGGGCTTTCAAGTTGCAGCTGTCTAATGCCAGGTTCAACCTTTTTTT
>NW_006436298.1:18129804-18130992 GCF_000325575.1 Pteropus alecto | reverse complement strand
TTTTTACTTCAGTCAAAGAAAGAAGAAAATGGTGCCACAAATTTTTTTCAAAAACTCCTAACATTTTCCTAACATCAATGTACGCATAGCCTCTCATGTTTGAAGAAGTAGAGCTCGGTAAAGGCTGCCACATAAAACTATCTAAACAGCCTAATCAGTTCAAGCTTCTGTGTCTGACTAGAATGTGCTTGTAGTGTCAGGCTTTCTTTTTCTTTTGAATGTTGTTCCCTGTCATCACCTCCTATATAGTCTCTGCCCTTTTAGTCTTATCTCTCATAAGAGATTAAGAAAAATTGGAGGGAGTTGCTGATCAGCCAGCAGGAACTGTCAAAACATCAGTCATTCTGGCCTTCCTCCCAAGAAACAAAACAAATTATTCTCCCAGTCAGCCTCCTCACTGCCCTCTGGGCTCAGGTCTAAAACTGTCTGAACTTCCCCATATGGCTCCCCATGTGTGACTGTGTCATTCCATCAGAAAGCCACTCAAAAGGCATTTTCTCAGTTTGATTTGTATTTTCCTTTTATCTCTAATATGCTCCCTGAAGCACAAAGATTTTCTTTGTCCTGATTTGTTTTCCTACATGCCAGCTTCCTTTTTACCTTTATATTCCATCGTCCACTTATTTACTATATTTAGGAGCAGGAAACAAATGACAATTTTTGTTTGTTCTAGATTTGATACTGTTATATGAAGCATTCTATTTTTATTTGCATTTGTGTGATACGTATGTGTGAAGTCAACAAATTTCAAAAGATTTAGATTCCATTAAACCACCAAATCTTCAGATATTTTTTAAAAAGAAGCATTTTTCTATAAATAGTTTTCAGAAAAAGGCTATTAATTAATATATAATATTCCAGTAGTTCAGGTACAATCTCCTAAAAATGAAATAAAGTTAATACACATCTGAAAATGTGAGGAAGCAATGGCAAGTGAAACCAGTGGTATGGTTTGTCTATTCTAATAGCGTAAGTAGTACCACTTATCTTAAAATACAGAATGCTGTAAAACTGTTGTGAGCTCAAAGAATTTATGATCTAGTCATGTTGACAAATGAACAGAATTGGAAGACAGACTAGACATAGAATGCAGTCCTTAGAATTTCATCCTTAAAATGCTTAGAAATAAATTTCAGCAGCCTTAGGGAATGAGGAAACTTCTGTAACCTGCTATAAAGAGTAAATATA
>NW_006436298.1:18126356-18129778 GCF_000325575.1 Pteropus alecto | reverse complement strand
ATATATAAAGAAAAAAAAAGGAAAGACTTAATCAGAGAATAAGATGAGTTTGTGTTCATTCTGTGTTTTTGATTTTCCATTTCATGCTCATTTTCCTCCCACCAATATCTCAATGTTTAACTGATTCAGCTTAAGCATGAGAGTAACTCTTGCTTGGGATTAAGAAATCCAAATCCATGATGAATTGTGAGAGACGATTTATTATTAAGGGAAGGAAGATTTTTCTTCTTCCTTTCCAGTTGTGAACTAATACCAACTCAGAATGTCTCTAACTTCTCTGAAACAATCTAATAAAACATTTTATGGTAATTAACTTTGTTTAGTTGCCTACAGACACATAGCTCCCATGGGTTCTGTTTCATCTTTACAAGTAATGCTGAAATCCAAAAGGTCCAGCAGAAGGTATGGGAGAGATTCGCTGAAAATAATGTGTCCTGGGCTGTAATCTTGCTGCAGCTGCTGCTGCTGCTACTACTACTACACACATACCACAGATATGTATATAAATGTATAAACATATAATAATAATCAACTATTACTGCCCTTGTCTGATTCACTAGGACATTTTTAATTGAAACATAAGGTAAAAGTCCTTTTATTTTCTCTCATAGGCCCTAAAAGCCTTAAAAGGCATAAAAGTGATGAATCTGAGTCAGTTCATTAACATCATCATCAATTATATAAAACAAGTCCTTTAATCCTTTTCAAATGCTTAAGAAAAGCCAATTATTTTATTTATTCGCTTACCTCTAGTCAGATTCACTTAATTGCTAGTTAAATTTAAAACAACTGAAAGGCTGAGAGTGTCTACCTACACTTTATATTGGTTTATTATACTAGTTCATTCATTTTTACTAAAATATTTATTACACTCCCATCATGAACTAGCCTCTAAGGAAACAAAAGTAGAAAAGGTGGATGAGGTTCTTACTTTCAAAAACACTATATTTTGGTCTGAAATAACCAGTTAAAACAGTAAACTAGCAGCAGCATTTTTTGTTTTTCCTCAAAGGATTAGTCAATTTTTTAAATATAATAATTTAAAAATTAATATATACCTACTATGTGCTAGGCACAAGAGAAACAAGTATCAATACTTTAGGGAACGTCCTGTCTCTTGAGTGTCTACTGTCATTAATTACTGTAGAGTTGCCATTAAGTTGAGGCTTTGTTCAGAATTTTGGTATGTATGGCAAAGATCAAAGAAAGTCACATTACCTTGAATATTCCTTAGGATGGTGCCACACCATGGCTCCATAAGTCTACCAGAGACAATCTCACTGTTCCTTAGCCCTAGTCTTATAACAAATCACTATTTGGAGTTCCAGATGAAGTAAATTATTTGGCTTTGTTGTACAACACCTCCTTCCAAAGTATATTTTACAAAATTAGTATCCCCCTCAGCTTGGTGAGGCTTCTGTGATGAGAGATATGTACTGAGGAACTGAGACCCTATGTTGAAAAATTGATTTATATTTGCCAACTCCTATACATTCCAGGACATGAAGTCACTGAGTAGAACTGAATAGAAACACCTACACTGTTGAGAACAATTGACAGTTAAGATGGCAGAATAGGTAAATGCTATGTTACATTCTCTTATGACCTCCTCAAAATTACAACTATAACACAACTATCACCTGAAGTCTAGCTGAAGTTCTATAACTAAGGTTATATCAGAAAAAGCCATGTCAAGACTAGTGGGAAAGATAAGAGATGCTTTTTGCCATTCTCACACCCACATATGGCAGTTAAAAATTGGGAGGGATATCTCATTTGTGAGGTACCCCCTCAGGAGCGAGGGGTCTCAGCCTCACACCAGGCTCCCTGGCCCAGGGTTCCAGTACCAGAAAGAAAAGTCTCCACAACTTCTGCCTGTGAAAACCAGAGAGGATTGAAACTGAGTGAGAGAGAGGGCTGCTGGAGTCCCAGGCATTCCTCTTAAAGGGTCCATACACAGACTTACTCACTAACTGACTCATACACTGTGAGCTCCAGCACTGGGACAACAACTTGAAAAGTACCAGGGACATACGAGGAGGAACTGAATTGTCTGGCTTCAGGGTGAGAGCTGGAGGGGCAACTTCCTCTGAGACAGAAGTGCTGGCAGAAGCCATTGTTCCTTTGTTGAGCCCTCTCCCAATCCAGCATGCAGACACAGGTGAGTGTCAAGTCTGATTCTCCATAAACTTGGTTAAGACAGTTTGCCTATCCTGGTGATCCCCTGAGACCCTGCCTCACCTAACATGAGGGCCTACCTAAGCCACATTCAGTGGCTTTTTCATACAAATGGCTGTCTTGGCTCTTGCTACAGTCTTTTCTAAAATCTCTCAAAGGTTCACAAACCTCAAACAAGGAGCATCTGGCCTTGGCATGTCCAGTACCTCTTGCTAAGCAGCTTCAAACTCAACACAAGTGGCAGCCAGCCTCAGTTTGTAGTAGTTTAGCCTCTCCCAGGCACCTCCAAGCCTAGCACAAGAGAAAACCATCTGCAGATCACTTTGTAGCATATACCAAGTGGTCCTGGGCAGGGCATAGGCAGCAGCTGAACTTGGCCTGCAGTAGAGCCCTTCTCAAGAGGATGAAGAAACAAAATGCCCAGCAGCAAGCTTCAGACCACACTAGAACACTACCCAATCACCTCCACAAATGGCACACACAAAGGGCACCTGGGACAGGCACCAGAACCTTGCTAAAGCAAATTCTGTTCTGTCAGCCGCTGAACAACAGCTGTACACTGTAGTTTCAGCCAGTCCTCACGACCAATCATACTGAGGATCAATCCCACCCAGTGACATGCAAACATCAACCAAGGCTCAACTACGAGAGCTTAAACAACCCACACAAGGGACATACCTGGAATACCCAGCTCAGGTGACTAGGGAGACTGTGCCTTGGGCCCTACAGGACACCTACTACTTAAGGCCACTCTATTAAGACTGGGAGACATAGTAGCGATACTTAATACATAGAAAAAACACAGGGAGGCAACCAAAATGGGGAGACAAAGAAACATGTCTCAAATGAAAGAATTAAACAAAGCTCTACAAAAAGAACTAAACAAAGTGAAGACAAGCAATCTACCAGATGCAGAGTTCAAAACACTGGTTATAACGATGCTCAGTCTCAGTGAGAACTTCAACAAAGTGATTAGGAAACAAAAATGGAGATAGAAAACATAAAAAGGACCAATTGGTAATGAAGAATACAATAACTGAATTGAAGAATACATTAGAGGGAATAAACAATATATTAGATGAAGCAGAGGATGAAATCAGCAATTTGGATGATAAGGCAGCAGAAAAAAATTGGAATAGCAAAAAGAAAAAAAATCCCCCCCCCCCAAAAAAGAGGATAGTTTAAGGAGCCTCTGGGACAACATCAAACAAACCAATATTCACATCATAGGGGTAAGGGAAAGA
>NW_006436298.1:18118991-18126280 GCF_000325575.1 Pteropus alecto | reverse complement strand
TGGTGAAGGAAATAGACATACAATCCCAGGAAGCATAGAGAGTCCCAAAGAAGATGAAACCAAAGAGGCCCGCACTAAGACACATCATAATTTAAGTGTCGAAAGTTAAAGACAAAGGGAGAATCTTAAAAGCAGCAAGAGAAAAGCGGTTAGTTACTTACAAGGGTGCTCCCATAAGACTGGCAGCTGAGTTCTCAACAGAAACTTTGAAGGCTAGTAGGGACTGGCACAAAATATTCAAAGTGATGAAAAACAAGGACCTACAACCAAGGTTACTCTACCCAGCAAAGCTATTATTTAGAATTGCAGGACAGATTAAGAGCCTCCCAGATAATAAAAAGCTAAAGGAGTTCACCACCTCCAAACCAGTATTAAAAAAAAATGTTAAAGGAGCTTCTTTAATAATAATAAGAAAAGATCAGCAATATGAATAATAAAATCGCAATTAGTATGTATCTACCAACAATTATTTTAAATGTAAATGGATTGAATGCTTCAATCAAAAGATAAGGTGGCTGAATGAATAAGAAAATACAACCTTTAGATGTGCTGACTACAAATAACTCACTTCAGATTGAAAGACGTACACAGACTATAAAGGGGTGGAAAAGATATTTCATGGAAATAAAAATTTTTTAAAAAGCTGGGGTAGCAATACTTATCTCAGACAAAATAGACTTTAACACAAACACTATAATAAGAGACAAAGAATGACCCAGTAACCCAACTGCTGGATACTTATCCAGCACAACTCTAAACAGTACTTCAATGGGACTTGTGAATACATATGATCATTGCAGCATTACTTACAATAGCCAAGATATGGAAATGATCTGGGTGTCCAATGGAAGAATGGATAAAGAAGAGATGGTACATAAATACAACAGAATATAACTCAGCTATAAAAAAGAATTAAATTTTGTCATCTGCAACAACATAGATGGACCTTGAGAGTATTTCTCTGTCTGAATGGAGTAAGTGAGACAGAGAAAGAAAATACCATATGATTTCACTTATATGTGGAATCTAAATAACAAAAAAAGCAAACAAATCAGAAACAAACTTATAGATACAGAGAACATTTTGATGACTGCTAGATGGGAGGGGAGTTGATGGGTGAGTGAAAAAGGGGAAGTAATTAAAAAGTACAAATTGATAGTTACAAAATATTCATGAGGATGTAAAGTACAGCATAAGAAATATAGTCAATAATATTGTAATAACTATCTATGGTGTCAGATGGGTACTAGATGTATTGGGGCGATTACTTCATAAGTTACATAAGTATCTAATCACTATGGTGTACACCTGAAAATAATATAATATTGTATTCCAAAAGTAATTGAAAAATAAAAGATTATTAAAAAAAGAACAATTGAGGTAGTGATGTTCAAATGAGATTTTTTTTGAAAAAGAAATACCTACAGTGCCAAAGTTCTCAATCTCTCTCTCCACCCTATGCTCATCAAAATTATACAGCTGATTTTGGAAAAAGTTAAATGAGAATCAAATAATTCTACTATCTATATTGGCTATCTACAATTTTAGGGTAAAAATCATTATGGATTATTTTCCAAGTAAATATTTTTACAGTGTTTTCTGTGCTTTCCTTAACCACTTAATTGGATAGAATGAACATAACTGAACCTTTGCTAGTGAGCCAATATAAATTATGAGTCAATAATTGTGCTTGGTTATAATATAGTGATCCTCTAAGTAGGCAAGACTAAACAGGTTCAACAAAATGGCTTTGCTTAAGTTTTTCATGCTACTTGATTATCAGTAGTCATTTCTCATAGATCTCAATGTGCCTATGCCTTTCTGTCTGCTTGTCTGTAGCTTCCTATCTCTCTCCTTTACTATAGACTTCTGAGAAACCGCAGAGCCAAATGAGACAATATTTGTTTAAAATAAGATTAAACAGACTTGAGCAAGGGCCCAAGGAATTGTTTTGTGACTAAAATGCATTAAGATATAAACATGGTGAGCTCCCATTTAGTTGCTCTGAATATGTCTACCATCACACTCTCAGGTGTAATTGCCATGTATCAAAACTGTAATTTCTGATTCAACTCAAATGTTTAAACCAGTTGCAAGTAGAGATGGCTCAAAGTGAATAAAAATTGTCTATTATATAAGGGATCCATTTTTGATCCTCAGAGGATGTACACAGGCTTATCTGCATCTGTGAACTATTTATTCAGAAAATAAGTATACAGTAATTGGAAAGTTACTCTATGCCTAACTTAACCTCCTCTTCACTTTTATTTACTCAATGTGGTTTCAATGTAGCTTTTAGCTACATAACTGCATTAACAGAAATTAATTAGAGCCATTGGCTTCGGAAGTGGAATGTTTATTTATTAGGTCATAAATATTGAGCACTGCTTTGGTTTTTGAAAATATAAAATGGTAAGATAATGTGCATACAAGCAGGGGATCAGTACATGACAGAAAAGCCAGGACAGATTTCTTTTCAAAATGACATCTTAAGTCTGTACTTGGAAGCATTATTTCTGTTCTTTTTCTGTTTCTTTTTTTCTCCCACTAGCATAATGATTTATATATCACTCTGTCCTATCCTGATACATAAATACCCACTTAGGCCCTGGAGCATGCCAAAGCCCAGGGATGCCCCTTCACTTTTAAACAAATATAATACAGAAAACATAAAAAAAGATAATAACATCTCTTTGGTCTAGAAATTGGACAGAAATATAAAGCCATGAGAAGGGAAGAAATTATGATCGTGATGAATTTCAAGTCCACAAGCAGAGAATTTGGCCCCTAAAGAGTAAGAGACTAAATGTATTCCACATGAGAGAGATTAGATCTGAGTCACTGATGAGGTACGTTAACCCTAAAAAGAGAATGAAAAAAAAAATCTGTTGTAGATGATCTTTTGGATCTATATAGCTTAATTAACATTCCAGTTTAGAGAAGTAGGAGGATATAGATAAAGTTTGTAGAAATAAACCAAACCATCTGCTAGTGAGGGAACAAGAGTTGTAATATCTAATGCATCACTTGGAGAAAAAACTCATTAGAACCACAGGGGTCTCAGGGGAGCCAATCACATGGTTAAGTAGGGCAAGAGAGACAGAACTTCCCATTCAAAAGAGATTGTAATCCAAATCTTCTAAGAAAAATACTCTATCCCAATCAATAATCAAAATAAAGACTTATTCTAATATTAAAATGAGTCTAAAAAATATGTTAAAGTAAATATGTTGCAAAACATCAAAGACATAAAGGAATAATTACCATTAGGAATAACACAAAATTATTTTTTTAAAGGAAAGATGGATTCAGATAGGACAATGTTCAGTTGGCACAATCTAATAACAAACTAGTGAAAAGGGTGAGAATTTCACCAGAATCCTATTCACTAGTTTTCTAGTCAGGTAAAGAGATAAGAGAGAAAAGGTTATAGAAGATAAAGAGTTCCAAAATTTCTGAGAGATAATTAAGAAAATTATAGAGTATTCATATTTACAGATAAGATAGCTGAATGTTTTCCAGAACTTAAAATATGAGTCCTCAAGTTGAAAGGACACTTAAAGTACCAAGCAAAATGACATTAAGTTCACACCAAGACCCATAACATTGAAGCTGTAGACTATCAAGGAGAAAACACTACTAGAGAGAGAGGAAAAAAACTCAAATAGGCACCAATTAACTTTATCAGCAAAAATAGCTACTGGAACATAATGGAACAACAGCTTCGAAGTGCTAGAGAAAAATAACAGTCACCACAGAATTTTGCATCAGCCAAATGAATATTCAAAAGTGTGAGCACATCAGAATATTTTCTGACTTAAGATGACAGAAACAATTTACCACCCACACACCCTCACTGAAAGAACCAGTAAAGCATTCATTCAGCAAGACTGAAAAAATAAATAAACAAGAAAACAAGAGTGTCAGGTACAAGCAACGATGAGAAAATGAGCTAAAACTACACTAAGACAATTTTTGGTTTTGTAACGAAATTTCTTGAAGTGCCTAATATCGTAGTCACTAGCAATAAGTAGCTATTTAAGTTTAAATTAAAATTAATTGAAATTAAGAAATCAGTGTCTGTGTTATATTAGCTACATTTTAAGTGTTCTGTAGCCACATGTGGCTAATGGTTACTGTATTAGACAGTGAGAATATAGAACATTACCATCATTTCAGAAAGTTCTATTAGACAGCACTAGTGATAGTTTAGGGAACCCTGGAAAGCTAAGTATCTGGAAAGAGTATAAATAGATGATATATCTACTGACTTTAAGAATATCAGCTTAGGTCTTCTTTTATAAAATCCTGTTTAATGACCGGTTTAATCAGTATATAATTTTCTCAGCTCATTATTTTATATGGCAATCAGTAGATGGAATAAACCAGTTTTTCAGTCTCATATAAAAACCACCACATATGGGTAAGTTATTTTTAAACTTAGCAAATCAGCCTCAGTTATAAAAATCTTCGAAGGTATACCTTAAAAAGAGTAAATTGATAAAATCATCTATTTGTTCATGTTAAAACAGGTCATATGCATATTAGTTTAGATTACATAAAACCAAACAAAAAGAAACAAACAAAACAGAAAAACAACAGCAACAACAACAAATGCTCCTATTGATTTCATATGCATTTAGGCTTCATTTTTCAATAGTAAAAAAAAAAGTTGCATAAAAAAGAACTATTGTTTTGAAACCTCTACATAGTTTCTATCATAAATTATGTTACAGCCTTGGATAGCAGAGGTGAAGCTAATTGGATAGGCTTTACTTTTTTTCACACTGTCCATAAACTCTGTTACATTTTATTTGCTCATTTATTTTATTTATTCACTTTCATAAAAATTATGTTGAATTGCTCCTATATTTCAGGCACTGTGTTAAGCTCTAGGGATTTATTAGCAATTAAGACACTATCCTTACCTTGAAAGAGTTTTTTAGTGTAAGAGACAAACTTTAGAGTGAATCATATAAAATAGCTATATTTGTAGTTCAAAACTGGATGAATACCAGCAATTTTATATGTTTAATGCGTAGGTGATTTTAATCCAGAGTAATAAATCTGTAATAAGCAGAAGTATATGCTATGAGCTCATATATGGGATACTAGGTTATCCAGGAGGGCTTCATAAAGAAATGAGGTCCAAGCTTAGGTTTGTTGAGAGAGTAAAGATTGGATCAAGAGGAAATAGTGTTCTAGGTAGAGAAGTCAACCTGTCAATGAAAGATTGTTACACATTAATCTGCTTTGGCATGCATGTGAAGTTTGGAGATTCGCCTGTTAATAATGATTAAGCACTTTAGGATATGTAGAACAATGATGAAGGGGTTCACTGTTTTTAAAGTTTCTATTTATTAACTATATGAATGAGGGTTAAGAAAAAGAATAAGGAAGAGAAGGAGGGAAGGAGAAGAGCATAATCTCTGATGTAAGACCAAGTTGTGAATTTCAGGTCCATCCCTTTTCGGCTTGCAATGTTGAGCAATTTACTTAACCTATCTGAATCTTCTTAGCTCATTAACTTTAAAAAGGCAAAGATAATTGGAACCCTTGTGCATTGTTGATGGAAACGTAAAACTGTGAAGCTGCTGTGGAAAATAGTACAGAGGTTCCTCAAAAAATTAAAAATAGGAGTAACGTCAAAAGCATGGCAGAGTGAGAGATGTTCTCAGATCTCTCCCCTTGAAATAATAAGCTGAACATCTAAAACTCAATAAATAACACTCAATCTGCACACAAGCGTGTCTGAGCCAGTGATCTGTGCATAATTGCTACCAGAGGTCAGAACCGTGGGAGTCCTGCGATAGATTGGGAGGAATAAAGAAGCTGCCTCTCACAGCCAGAGGTCACTGCAGAAGGAGGGAGAGGGGAATAGGTACGGTGGGTTCCCTGAACAACCCTGCCTGAGAGATCTGTTAGCTCCACAACCCTGTCTGAGAGATCTGTTAGCTCCACGAAGTGGCAGAGCCCAGGAATCAGAGCAGAAAACAAATGGGGGAAGACAGAGCAGCAACAGCTGATTATTACCAGCTGTGGTTGCAATACACGAGGCTAAGCCACAAGAACCTATGCTCCAATCCAGAGAGGAACCAGAGGGAAAATCCATCCCCAAGCCCCCCCTGCCCCGCAAAAAACCCAGAAATACAAGGACAAGGAAGCAATGAAAACATTGAGCTACCAGAAAGCAAAAGATAAAATGGTTATAGGAAAGCCTCATATTTCAATAATCATCCTAAATGTAAATGGACTGAACTCACCAATAAAAAGGCACGGAGTTGCAGAATGGATCAAAAAGCAAAAACCTAACCATATGCTGCCTCCAGGAGACACATCTCAGCTCCAAAAACAAATATAAACTCAAAGTGAAAGGGTGGAAAATGACATTTCAAGAAAATGGCATTCAGAGAAAAGCAGGAGTAGTGGCACTAATATCGGAAGAAATAGACTTCAAAATAAAAAAGTTAAAGAAAGATACTGAGGGACACTTCACAATAATAGAGAGAATCATGCACCAAGAAGACATAACACTTATTAATAATATCTATGCTCCCAATTAGGGAGCCCCGAAACATGTAAAGCCATTACTAACAGAACTAAAGGGAGAAATATACCAAAACACTATCGTAATAGGGGACCTAAATACCCCATTGCCGGATATGAACAGATTATCCAAACATAAAATCAACAAGGAAATAACATTATTAAATGACACATTAGTCCAATTAGACATTTACAGAGCCTTCCATCCCCAAACAGCTGCTTATACATTCTTCTCTAGTGCACATGGAACATTCTCAAGGATTGACCATATACTGGGACACAGAGTTAGCCTCAAGAAATATAAGAGGGTTAAAATCATACCAATCATATTCTCTAATCAGAATGCTTTGAAACTAGAGATCAAATGCAAAAAGAAATCAAGAAGAACTACAAATACATGGAGATTAAACAACATGCTACTGAAGAATGACTGGGTTAAAGAAGAAATAAAAAGAGAGATCAAGAGATACATAGAAATGAATGATAATGATAGTACAACATATCAAAACTCTTGGGACACGGCAAAAGTGGTCATAAGAGGAAAGTTCATATCATTACAGGCCTATCTCCAAAAACAAGAATGAGTCCAAATAAACAACCTAATGCTTCATCTTAAAAAACTAAAAAAGGAAGAACAAATGAAGCCTAGAGTCAGCAGAAAAAGAAATAATTGAAATTAGAGCAGAAATAAATGAAATTGAAAACAACAACAACAAAAATAATAAAAAAAATAAATACACAAA
>NW_006436298.1:18108803-18117680 GCF_000325575.1 Pteropus alecto | reverse complement strand
AACAACGACAACAACAAAACAAATAATCCAATTAAAAAATGGGCAGAGGACCTGAACAGACACTTCTCTCAAGAAGACATGCAAATGGCCAACAAATATATGAAAGGATGCTCAACATCACTAACCATTAGGGAAATGCAAATCAAAACCATAATGAGATACCATCTCACACCTGTTAGAATAGCATCTGTCAGCAGGACAAGTAATATCAAGTGTTGCAGAGGGTACAGAGAAAAAGAATCCTCATACACTGGTGGTGGGACTGCAAAATTGGTACAGTCACTATGGAGAACAGTATGGAGGTTCTTCAAAAAACTAAGAATTGATCTACCATATGATCCAGCAATCCCTCTACTGGGTATTTACCCCAAAGACTTGAAAATATATATCCGAAAAGATATTTGTACACTGATGTTCATAGCAGAATTATTCACAGTGGCCAGGATATGGAAGCAACCAAAGTGTCCTACAATAGATGATTGGATAAAGAAGAGGTGGTACATATATACAATGGAATACTACTCAGCCATAAGAAGAGATGAAATACTGCCATTTCTGACAACATAGATGGTCCTTGAGATAATTATGCTAAGTAAAATAAGCCAGTCAGAAAACTGAAAATCACATGATATCACTTATATGTGGGATATAAACCTAAAAGCAACAAATGAACAGGACAAATAAACAGAGACTCATGGACATGGACAATAGACTAGTGGTTACCAGAGGGTGTGGAGGAGAGGAGTGGTAGGTGAGGTAAAGTATGTGGTGACAGAAAGTAATCTAATTATAGGTGATGAACATACAATGTAAAATATATATGGCTTACTGTTAAAAAAAAAATAAAATGTTAAAACAATTAAAAATAGAACTGCCATATGATCTAGCAATTCTACTTCTGATTATTTATCCAAATTAATTGAAATGAGGATTAGAGAAATATTTGCACTGTTATGTTCACTGCTCATTGCAGCACTATTCACAATAGTCAAGATGTGAAAACAACCTAAATATCATCAAAGAATGAATGGATAAAGAATATGGTATATATGCCCAATAGAATGTTATTCAGCCTTTAGAAAGAAGGAAATCCTGCCTTGTGACAACATGGATGAACCTAGAGGACATTATGCTAGGTAAAATAAACCAGTCATAGAAGGGCAAATATTGCATTATTCCACTTATGTGAGGTAGATAAAAGGGAGGGAGTAGAATGGTGATTGCCAGGGGCTAAGTGGAGTGGGAAATGGGAGTTTCTAGTCAACTGGTACAACATTGTGCTTACAGTAACAATATTGTATTGTGTACTTCAAAATTTGTTAGTAGATCTCATATTAAATGATCTTACTATAACAAAAAAGGCAATGATAATAGATACTATATTATTTGATAACTAAAAACAGATGATACATGCAAAACAGAACCTTGACTAACAGTTCAATAAGTCCTCAATACACAATTAGTAATATTATAAATGTGTTTACTGTTAAGAGGAAGAGACAGTCAATAAACAACCATGATATTTGGGTCTTACCACTTTTACAAAGAAAAAATAATACAAAATAAACAAAAGTATAAATAAAATATATCCAGGTGCAATATTAAATGATATGTAAAGTTGGAAGCATGCTTCTTTTATTTTTTTTTTAGTTAAAACTACATGAGTAGTTTTCGAAAATCAAAAGTTATAAATGGGTAGACAGTGAAATATCATCCATCCTTAATTCCTATCTACTCAGTCTAATCCACCCTCCTTCCCTCAAAGCAGGTAACCATGGTTATGTAAAACAGTGGTTTTATATATAAAATAGAAAAAATATAAATATAAAAATATAAAAAATTAATATTTTATTTCTTGTGTTTTGCATGTTTTGCCATGCTGTATATTCTTTTCAGTGAATATATGCTAGATATCTTTATATATTGTATATAGAATCTTCTAATTCTTATTATATACCTGAGTAGTATTCCCGATATATAAATGTAATATAATTTAATAGGTTGAATATGAAATTGCTAATGACTTTTAGATCTAAGAAAACAACAATTTTATATTATTTGCCATATATTTAACTAATTTTCTAGTGAAGGATATTTGACATTTCACAAATAAAGTTTTATTAGAACTCAGCCACATGCATTCATTACATGTCTATAATGCTTTTTGCAGCAAAGTTGAGTAGATGTAACACAGACCATATGGCCTGGAAAGCTGAAAATATTTACTATCTGGATAAAAACTTTAAATCCTTATTGTAAAAAATTTGTTTTCTATTTAAAAAACCTAATGATATCTTATAGAATTGACCTCATGCAATTTGTAAAGTTCATCTTCTGTTAATGAAGACAATTGTTAATTGTCATTCTTTATATAGTCACATGAAAACTTGAAATCGAAAATTAATTTGGAAAAGGCCATTAATATTAATGAAAAGTTTGTCAATATTGTCTTTGGGCTCAGTCTTTTTAAATTATTAGCGACTTGAAAATGGATAGGTTTTCAGCAGATTTGTATTTTCTGGTTCTCATGTGGTCAGAAATATTATAACTGCAATGATGGTAGATAGTAAATATCAAAAAAATACTTTATGCATATTAGACATTCTTCATCGACGTTCTACAAAATACAAACTCAGTGCTTAATTTTTTATTTAACATTTATTTTCTTTTGGTTCATTGTTACTGAAAGTTTATTGGAAAAAATTAGTAAGTATTGATCTCAATAATATAAATGGATTTAGATTCACACCGTATGGTAAAGCAGCAGCATTCAGATTATTCTTTTCTCTGTGGTATAACTATTTATCTTCCATTTCACATGCACATTTCACTTACACCTGCTCTTCGATTTTCCTTGTTTCTCATCTCACCCACAATTGGGTATCCTTACAACTCATGCATCTCACAGGCATCTGCACAAATGGTTAGATCCCAAAATGTCCACAGGTGGCGGTGTACATCATTTTCCTCAAGACTGAGATCTTAAGGAGTTACTTGGCCCTAGCTGCTCTTGTCCTAATGTTTTTTTTTATTCGTGGGCATGCTGTCCTCGAAAGGAAAGTGTTAGTTATTTGGAGTCTGAAAAGCTTGAGAAATGAGAAGTAAATTTCCATATGTTAAACAAGAGTTAGGTTCACTGCAGTGCTGATGATGTTCAGCTTCTCCCCCAATCATCATAAGGATGGACTTTACAGAGCTGCTATGAGGATTCTAGGCTGATTTTATTGACTGCTCTAGTGCTGAGGGAGTTTCTTCTTTTTGTTCCAGCTAACAATGTAGGCTCCAAGAGGCAGCCAGCTTGTGTCAGGTGTGTAACAGCTCAGAGCTCCACAGCCCTGCTTCACCACCTGCAGTATGTGTATCTATATAGCTCTTGGAGAATGCTGCTCAAATGGGAGAATTCAAATTTATCCTGAAAATTGAGGAGAGAGCAGTGAAGAAAACAAAGGTAGAACATTTTAATGCAGTGAGCAATTCGGAGAAGAATGAAGAAGTCTTTGCCCTTTTCCACGATGAGAAAGGCACGTGTATTATTAGCAAAATCAAAGGAGTATTAAAAATGTCATTTATATTCACATCTCTTTAAAACACTGAGTTGGACAAATAAAATATCTATACTGGCCAAATTCTACTTAGAGCCTACAGGTCAATGACCTCTGAATTCAATCCTTTATTCTACAAATGAGGAAACAGATGCCAATAAAATTAAGTGACATGTCCAAGGGATATGACTTATCAGTGACCATGCTAGGATCAGAAGGTATGTATTCTTCTTGTAAACGACTGCAAATATAATGCTAACTTCTTATAACAGCCATGTGCAGTAGCCCTGGCATTTATAAATGTTTCCAAATATGTTTTAATGCATTTATACTTCCTGAATGGAGCCTCTCTTTAACTAATATATTCAATAAATTAATCCCACTCTTTGTAAATTATTACATTAATCCCAAATTGGCAAGAAACTACAGCCCTTCTGAATAGCACATCTAGCCAAAGCTTAAAAGAAAGGCCATGTGGATTTTTTCAAAAGCATCTTGGTCCCATTCTTTCAAACTTGGCCCTTCTAAACATACCTCCACAAAGACAGCACACTAATTATGCAAATGAATGCAATGTTTTTTCTAGGTCACAGCGGGCCTACTTCTACATAGAATGCACCAACAGGACTATTAGGGGGTTTCTGTTGCCAGAATGTAAATGGCTTGTACTGACCAAACTTGATCAGAGATGAAAGATATTATGTAACTCTTATCTTCCAATTCACTTAAGAGCCATGGTCTGAGACAGTATTCTACCACTCCAGAAATAATGGTCATGTTGGCTTCCAGATGAAATGAGTTAGAAAGTTATTAGCTAAAATTTATTCCTGCTATTTTATCATTAACTCTGCACAGTCTTATAAACTCTTTGGGTCTCAGATGCCTTATCTAAATAACTGTTTATTTTTAAATAGAGATAGGGGGCAGGTATTTAACTATGGTATCTAATACTTTGTTAACATACCTAGAGAGACCTTGATCAATTAATACTAGCTGTTTGGTTTCTTCAGATGCAAAACAAACACCAGCATTACTATTATTTAAGATCTATTATAAAATGTAAAGGAAATACACTAAAATTCTAATATAAAGCACTTCATTATTCCATAATTTTTCTTCTACGGTGGGTCAAAATATAGCCTCTATCTACATGGATTTCCATGTTTACTGAATTTCTCACCATGACAAGAATTCTCACGGACAGTAGTTACCTCTGTCGATTGTAAAAGAATACGCAGTTTTGGTATGGTAGAATAAGCACTGGGCATGGACTAAGAACAAACAGGAACCAGTGCTTGTTCTGCTACTTACACCTGTGGGACCCTGGGCATGCTCTCAACCTCACCGAGCTTCAGTTACCTCCATAAAAAATAAAGTAAGCATAATTCCATAAAAGAGTTCTGTGAACCGAAAGCTTTTGTATCAAACAAACAAAAAAAAAGGCAAGCATTATTGTTAGGGTGTCAGTATAGTAGTTGAAGAGCACTGAAGTCAACATTAACATATCTTGTTGCTCTTTCTTTCTGGACTTTTATCTCTTGTCTTCTTTTAGGACATTTTTAGAAGAAAAAAATGGTTCTCATTTTGGAGAAACTTGCATTTAAGGCACAATAAAGATATGCATACTATTTCTAGGCGGTAACATCACCTTTCATTTAGCGTGATACTTTAAAATTTATTGCACTTTTACAGTTATTACATTCAACGTTTACTTAATGCTTAGGGAAAGTGCGGTTTATGATTATTACTACTCTTTTGTGCTTGTGGGTAGACAACTATGACTGCAAAACTTCCCTATGTACTTTTCTGTGGAGGTTACACATCCAGTCTGTCTGCTGCCCTGCTTTGGTATACCTGAAATCTTTGAGTGAGCATCCACGGAATTTTTTCTAGATGTTTACAAATTTGCTCTTTGATTTTTCAGGTTGCACGGTTTAATAATATAAACATGGTTGTTGGAGATAGACTGATTTCAAAATTCAGTTCTACAAAGCTTTGTGACCATAAGCAAGACACTTCGCTTCCTACACTCTCAGTTTCTCAAATGTAAGGGGTGACTATTTACTCCACTGCATATGACTATTATGAGGATGAAATGAAATCTTGGTGTAACCCAAGCTTGTACTCAATGCCTCACTTAAAGTAGGAATTCAATAACTGTTCACTCCCTTTTCCCTTTTTCTTTCTTTATTCCTTTCTTAGTTGACTCAATATTTTCCTGATCTTCCTAATGCTATTGCTTCCAGAAATGATTGTTCTCTGGGAAGAATTTTCATCCTCATTTTGCCTGTATAACACTTCTGTATTTATCTAGTGGGAAGATTCAGGCTGCATCTAAGAAGAGAAATACAGTAGAAGAGCACTGGGCTAAAAATCATAACTCTGCCCTACCCCTGGCTCTATGTGAGTTGTATGATCTTAGGCAAGTCACTTCTGTGTTCTCATCCTTATAAAAAGAGGATGCTAATATTCATCCTACTTCTTCAGAAGTAGTTTGTTACCTCAGATAAGAATTACATAAAACATTTT
The DNA here is from genome assembly GCF_000325575.1 of Pteropus alecto. Classification (NCBI taxonomy): domain Eukaryota; kingdom Metazoa; phylum Chordata; class Mammalia; order Chiroptera; family Pteropodidae; genus Pteropus; species Pteropus alecto. Next base: position 18,111,609 of record NW_006436298.1, on the reverse strand, counting down.
GAAAAGTTTGCAAAATTAAAATGAAAAAATATGATTGAGATTATAGTTTAATCTGAAACATGTTCTAGGCAATTAAAAGACCTTTCCCCTTCAAATATCATAACAAGGCAAGCAGGCAACTCCATAGTCCACTTTCCAATCTAATAATCTGGGAATTTTTCTCCTTCTCTGTAACAAAAGTCCCCCAAACCTCCCAGCAGTGTAAAGTTTTGGCGAGAGTAATGAGGAACTGATTCAGGATGCTTCAGGATTCCTACTGAAGGGGTATGCATGGTTGGATTCAGTAGTTCAATCTCCATCAAGGTTTGTTACTGCCTTGATATACTGTAAAAAAGTGTCTTTTTCATCTCCAAAGTAGTTTACAAATAAATGAAACTCTGTCAAGGTATTTTGATTTCTAACTATAAAAGTGGTGCATTTCCTCAGAAACAAAATACTAGAACCAAAATAAAACCAAAGAATTCAAATATCTGAGTCTGATGTGTGGGCATCAGGACCTCCACATATCGAGTTAATCACTAGACTCTCCCCACTTATATGACAATAACAGTTTTGACCTCTGCCTGAAATATATGAAGTCTAACAACAGCAGCATATAAAAACAGGAAAACAACAGACTCTTGTTCAGATAGGATGTGACAATTTTCCATTCAAGGTGAATCATTGACAAATCTCTACAAGGGAGAAATTCTTCAATGTATTGTCTAAGGCTAAGCCCATCACCATTCAATAAAGATTGAACTTTGGTTTATTTTTCATTTCAAAGTGTGTGTTTGTATGTGTTGTTTTCACTTCTTCCCACTCATTTTCCCATCTGGGAACTCCTTTTTACCAAAAAGGTTTTTGGCAGAACAAAGGTGTCAAAAGAAATTCAGGCAGGCAGACACAATGAGAGCTGAACACATAATGGGAGTTAGCAAATACGTCTCAGGAAATGAGATTTTAGTTATTAAATCCCAGAAACTTACTTCGATTGAGAAAAATAAGGAAAGAATAAAGTAAAAGAATAAAAACAGGATTATGAGGTTAATAAATTATAGAATTCCTTCAATTAGAGATATTTTTAATTGTCACTTGAAACTTGAGTTCATTGAGAATACTTATATTCACAAGTCATCACTAAGCCAAAGGACATGAGATATGAACATAGCAGGTACTTCTGTGTCTTAAGGCCTAGTGATGCCATTTAAAAAAAATAAACATTTCATGTATTCATTCAACAGATATTGATTAAGTACATACTATGTGCCAGGTATCCATAAAGAAGAGACTGTATTAGACTATGGTATGATAAAAATGTTCACATTTCCACTGGATTCTTTTCTTTTGAGGTGGGATTACCTTTCCAGATAGTTCTACTCCATGAGTTCCTAATAACCCTGCTTTTTGACATTTCTTATAGACAAAAAACAACAACAAAACAAACAAACAAAAAAACAGAAAAGCAGGAATTAGGCAGAAATGATGGGCAGGAGATGCTTCCTAGACTAATGGGGAGAAGCTTCAGAATGTGACTCAGGGTGCATGTGGGGTGAGAGGAAAATGGTAAGGGGGATGCATTTTTAACATGATCAAGTCAAAGATATGTTAAGAAGGGGAAGTCAAATCTCATATAACCCTGGTTAAGATTTTTGAGAGTGTTATTTAATTCTCACAGTGCTATTTTTTTCTGTTTAAATTTTGTTTGTTTTTCTCTACTTTTAGAAAAACTAAGTAATAGGTTAGGAAATTTCCAACATGCTTTTTTTCTTTACCCATCAGGTCAAAAATGACCCTTCCCTTTAGCCAATAGCAGAGATTAGGCTACACAATTTACAACATGTAAAAGGAACATTGGTACAAGACAATTTCTGAGGGAAGGGAGTTGAGATTTTACAGAGGTATAAGGTTGTGGAGAAAGAAAGAATGGGAGATTGGAGAATACTGAAAGAAGCAAAGATCTCATTCAAGAGATAAACTTTGGGAAGAAAAATATGGGGTGTATAAATTAGAAAAGGATGCAGTACTCATGTGAGGCACTTTAGAGCCTACGGACTGAGTGATCAACCCAAAAAACCCTAGCAGTGAAGCTCTTTTGTGTAGGATACAACCATATTGATTAATTAGTAGTAAAGAATAATTTTTGAAAAGATAAAATGGCTTTCCTATAAATATAAAATGAATACATATTAAAGAATTTAACTAATTTACAAATGAAGGAAGCAATAAGATAAGGTACCAAAGAAAATGTGTAGAACTAATATACATCTGAAGGGAGGGACAGGGAGAGATGGAGGGAGAAAGGAAGAGAGAAGGAAGCCAGGGTAGAGAAACAGAGAGTCAGAAATGCTGAAATAAATTTGTTAATAGAAGCAAAACTGTCTAATATCCTACTGGGCAATAAATTGTAATGTTTATGTGACTGCTTCAACCAGGAGGAATTCAATTTTATCTCTACTGGATAAAATTCATTTGCATAGATATGAATAGGAATCATTTGCATTGCCATGGAGAGGAATCACTTGCAACTTCTATGATTTAATTTCTAGACCTACAGAACATACAATAGTCTAGTCAGTAAAAAATTAATCAAAATTGCAGAGAATACTTGGAGAGTCCACCAGACAACAACCAGTATGTTACAGAAAGGTAACTTAATGATATCTTTTGCCCATTTCCAAGTTTACACTTTTTCTTAAAACTTAGACTAGGGGACAACTGTTTTTTCAATCCCCTGTGTCTATATAGTTACAACACTAATAAAAAATTACTTAGATCTTCATGAAGTTTTATAATCTATGTTTACTTTCAGAAAAGGCCAATAAGT
>NW_006436298.1:18022649-18108755 GCF_000325575.1 Pteropus alecto | reverse complement strand
GAATGAATGTTTATTCTGAAAAAAATGTTTATTTCCTTAACTTTCCCTCTCTCTAGAGAATTATCAACATATCCTATGGGACAAAATAAAATATCCTTTTGCACAATATTTTGATGCAAAGAACAGATTTTCTATATGATCTAATAGAGCATTATTTGAATGCACTCTTCATTATCTGAACACCGACTAGTCTATTCAAGATTTTATCTTAAAGCATCCTGACTGCCTTTTTAAATGAGACACTTGGGCCTTATAGATTTATAATTTTCCATCTGCCCACCTGAAGACACACTGTTTCTATGGTTTTTGGTATGATACAGTATGAAGCAGGTCCCAGAGCAGGAGGCAACCTGGCTGGGCACAAATGTCCTGAGCAATATCACAGGGGGAGGGAGAACATAAAGAGAGACAGCTGGGCCAGACTTACAGGGAAGTACTTTTCAGTACAGCAGTTAGCCACAGAGAGTGGATTAGGCAATCCAAAACTTTATTAAAAAAAGAACAGGTAGAACTATGATGAAATTCAGAAAATAATCAGTATTAGGAGTTATAGTTCAACAACTAGCAAGTACTGGAAAAGGTTTCACTCAGAAATCAGACAACAGCAGTCAGAAATCTGTGGATCCAGGGAACAGAACCCCGTTTACTTATTTTAGAGAAAGCACTAAGCAGAGTAACCAAGGCTAAAGATATGGAAAAGCAACACTGGTGTAAATCTAGACTTTGGACGGTATAGCTTTTTGGAAGCATGGTTTCTTTTTGGCACAGTCTATCAAAGTATAGTGGTTTAAGACAAATTTGGTGAGATACATAGAAGAGATTAAGAAGGGATTCCTTAATCTAGCTAGGGAAGTATGCTGGAATTACCAATGGTACTAAGAGTGGTACTGAGAGTTGAGTTAAGACAGTTTTAAAATCTGGAGTTAGAATGATTCTGGGATGGAAATAGGAATAGACTCACAATTAGAAAATTCTGAAGGTAACGACACAGACACAAATCTGGAACTAGGTAACAACTATCATTATTTTATTCTTTCACCTTGAGCAAAACTTAAAGTTATGTCTTGTTGACCATCTTATCTAATATCCTGGACTACATTTAACTGGATATTGGTAAAGAAACACTAGTACGTGTAAGCTTACATTCATTTTACAATGTCTATAGCTATTAATTAGTGATCAGACCATTTCTTTTATAAAATTCTCCTTCTTACAGACTTGTTAACTAAATTGACATATTTCACATATTTTCATCACTCGTTCTCTAGATTTTAATCTTCCAAGCTTTACAATTTTATAAATTTTTTTCTACCTAGTCTTATAATTATTTCATGACTTTTGAAGTTAATGATCTTATATCTGGACTTTCTGTTGATTTAAGCCTGATTTTTAATGTCTTTATTATTTCTATTCTGACATCTTGCTACCTAAAACTTTTATATTATCTATTTCTCTCAACCACTGTGTGCTAGATGTTGCTCATACTGATTCTACCAGCCCACTAGACCTCATTATTAAATATTTAGGAATCTTGTGAGTGGGTTGTTAAATTGGCCACGGTGGGAATCTTTATACCAGGGAAATTCATATTTTTGCAGCTGAAACGTCCACTTTATAGATGAAGAAAATGAGGTACAGAGAGGTTCATTAATTTTCCCAAGATCAAAATGCTAACAAGTTGTGGCAGTAGCACTAGAATATGGGTCTTCTCTGTTCTAATCCATCACATGGGCATTTGGTGATTCTTAGTATAAAGGCAATAATGAAATGGAATTAAATAACTCAGTTCCTCTTGTCTCATTTATTCCAATATAATGTGTGTAGCTAAAATTTTTTTTAAATGAAATGGCACAATGATTAGTATTTTAATTAAAGATGGAAGATATAACTATAAGAGGACTTAGATGCTTCTGTTCCTGAAACAGGGTTAAAATTGTAAGACCCACCTCTTCATAAAGATAGCTTTCTCCTAGAAATTACAACTTCATTTTATATAGTTGGTACAAGCTCAATTATGGTTATGAAACTTGATGAGTTAATGTCTCTCAATAAATAAAAATGATAAACATATTTTTATAAATTTCAATATTAAAATGGTGGTATAGTTATACTAAATGCCAAGAAATGTATAAAGACTTAAAAATATATAATGCAAACTAGAGATATTTTTCTATCGTTAACTGATATCTATTACTGGTGAACTGAACTAGTTAATTCCACACCACTACCAAAATTCACAAACATTCACCCCTAAATTACAATGCACCTGACCTGTACCCCTTGCTTTATAGAGCCACATGTTTCCTTAAGGAATTAGCTGCTTGTTCTTTTCATGGAAAGTTGTTGCTATCTTTCCTACAGAGCCAGCTCTTGGCAGCATTTCTCTCTTTAAAAAAAAAAAAATCTCAACAGGAAACCACATTATCTATTCTATGACTAAGCTGACCAGAAGTCCCTAAAGATAAGAGCTAACATATCAGATTTCTTTTCCCTGTTGACCTCTTTATACCCCTTAAAGCTTCTTTCTATTAGAACCATCCATTTAGCCCATTCTGTCAACTAACTTCTGTGTCATTTAAAAACTGTCCATTAGCATTAAAAGCAAAACCTTATTTATCAATAGGGTTAGAAACAGTAGTTGAATATTGAGAGATCTTCCCACTCTCTCAGTACCTTCATTGAATTGTAAATCAAAGTTCATTGATTAGTATCTGAACTTTCTTCTCTTCCACTGCTACAATTTTAGTTGAAATGTTTATCATATTGTTTGCATCAACAATAACAATCTCTAAGTTCTCTTTGCATCGTTTTTTTTTTTTGCTTCCTTCATTCTATTTTAATCATCTTTACAGTTATTGTTTCAAAATATAAATCATATCACATTCAATCTATAAATGATAATTTTTGTGTTACTTAGATCAAAATTTATATATTTTAAATGTTGGGTCCAAAGATAACCTATTGTTGAAATAGTTTTGTTATTATTAATAATGTTCTGGCTATAAAAGTAGAAAAGCAAAAATACATGAAAAAATATTAAAAATTATTTCAAATACTATATTTTAGAGATAACTATTATTAACATATTATATCTACTTTTAATGTACACATTGTTTTCTTGGTTGTGAAGTTTGGTAATGTCATAAAACAGCTGAGCCCAGCATGATGGTTGAGATGAGTCTCTTCTCCAGGTAGATGAGGCAAATGCTCATCGCCTTATTAAGAATAAAATAGAATTTGGTTTGCGCTTTTTTTCTTCTTATTTTGGTAAGAATGGCAACCTCTTTAAAATGTTAACTCTAAATTAATTCACATTTAAATAAGAAACTTATAATTTTAATTGTTATCACTTTATTCATTCGAGCATTTGTTCACACTTTGTATCTGTAGCAACTAATTGTTTATAAAATAGAAGAATAGGCTGGGTTCTTGCCCTCAGGTAGTGTGTAATCCAACAGGGGAGTTGTGACAGGTACACAAATTCTTTTAAAACAAATTAGAATGATACCGGGGTAATCAGAAACAAAGTGACCATGTGTTTCTGAAGCAGAGACTTGTTTTCTTCTAGGGCCATGGGAACTTCATGGATGGGTAGTGGTTCACCTGACTTTTGAAATGTAGGTGTACATGTAGATGAAGTACTAGAACAAGACTAGAGAAAAGAAAGTTGAGAGTATGTTTAGAGAGAATTGTGGCACTGGGTAGGGAGATGTAATATAAAGCTGGAGGATGGATCATGTTTGACAGAAAGAACTTTTGATTCAAGGAGTTAGTAGTCTCGCATTACTTAATAGAGTGGGGGCATCTTTCAGTGCTTCTGTTCAGGAAAATGACAAAATTATATTCTGTGTTAGGAAGACACATTCAGCAGCAGGCTGTGAGATTGGTAGGAGAGGGAAGAGCAGCTTCAGAGTGCTGGTTAGAGCAAGCTGGGGTCTGAATTGGAATAGTGGTTGTGAAGATTTGAAGAAAAAGGAGAATTTAGGAAACAATGAAGACTGAAAGTGACTGGATTCGCTGGCTGAATGTGATGTGATAAATTAGAAAGATAGAGAAGGCATTAAAAATATCACCAGCATCTCAATCTAGGATAACCATGAGGATGGAATATCCTGAAGAATTAAAAAAAAAAAAAAAAAGCAGAAAGGAAGAGAAAGGAAAAAAGGGAGAGAAAGAATGAGAGAAAGAAAGGGAGAGAGAGGAGATTTTAGATGGAAGATGACTGGTTTCAGATATGAAGATTTTAAACGTTAATCACCTCAATATATATGTTTCAGTATCAGGTTCAACTTACTTTTACTTTCAGAACTTATAAAAATTATTATTATTACTTTGTCTCAACTATTTCTTCTTGAAAAGAAAATTTAGACCATTTGTCCGTGTTAGGCTAATTTCCTTCTTCTACTTTCTGTTCTTTCCTCTAAGATAGTTACATCCTATAATCATGTCATCTTTTTTTAGAGTACACGTGGTTGGTTCTCACAGTTCCTTTCCCTGTATAATGCCCTGTAATTTTTGTATTGTTTGACTGGTCTTACAGATATGGTTAATTTTGTATTACCCCATACCATGACTTTGCTGAAACTATGCTGTCTGCGTCTGACTTTGCTGAAACTATGCTATCTGGGCAGGATATTCACCTTAGAGCAGCATGCTTGAAATCACAGTTCAATGAAATATTCTGTATCATACTTGATAGGGGTGGATATTGGGTATATTGTAGTTCTCTGAAATTATTTGGTTTGAAAATCAAAACTCAAAAAACTTGGGCAAGCTGCAATTTTCTGTTGTCACTGAGTAATAGATAATTTAAGGTTTGGTAAAACATATCAGCATATTTACTATGGTATGCCAAATGACCCTGTTCCCTTTTCTTATTTAAAGGGATTCTCAAAGTAAAAATGTTGTTTTGCAATCCGGTGATAATGCCAAACTGAATTATAATTGTCTTTGCCCTATAGTATAGATGCAAAATACAAAATTATGTTTCACAATAGAGTCGTGATTTCTCAGTTGCGATTCTAGTCCTGATTTTAATATTGTCACTCTGTACTTTCTGGTAACTATACTAGTGACTGAGGGTAGTGCCAGCTTAAAATTTACATACAGACAGTCCTGACTTACATTTTTCAACTTTATGATGGCATGAAAGTGATAAGCACTCAGTTGAAACCATGCTTTGAATTTTGATCTTTTCCCAGGCTAGTGATATGCAGTAAGATACTCTCTTGTAATGGTGGGCAGCTGCAGCAAACTGTAGCTCCCAGTCAGCCATGTGATCAAGAGGGTACACTGATATTCTACAGTGTGCTGTGTTGCCAGCATTTTTTTTTTCTTTTGATATTGTGTTTTGTGTTTTCATTTTCTATCATGTCTACAAAACACCCTTATATAAGTCTCTCTTGCTTCTGGTGAGAAGAGAGGAAGGCAATTACGGATGCTCCTTGACTTATTATGCGGTTATGTCCCAATAATGTAAGAGTTCTGAGCACATTTAAGGTAGGCTAGGCTAGCACATTTAAACTTTGGTAAGTCAGGTGTATTAAATGCATTGACTTAACAATGTTTTCACTTTACATGGTTTTATCAGCAAATAACCCCACCATAAGTCAAGAAATATCTATAATTACATACATAGTATTACATAATTTACATGGTATTTACATAATGCCACATTTACTTGCAAGGTTTTCTGCCTTTAATATTAACATCAGTAATAATCGAGGAATTTTTTTTCTTTCAAGGAATGATGGCAACGGGCACTGATATATCTCAATTTGCTCATTCTTCAGAGACTAAGTATTGGAAAACCCATAGGACTGAGCAGTGTGGTGACATCTTAACTTTCATACTTGCTGTATATAATTCTGAACTCTCCATTCTAAAATGCTTCATTTCCCAAACCAGTGATTTCTTAATAATGTGCTCTTGATTACATCCTCCCTCCTTACAACAGTAATGCTTAAATATCTGTCTCCTTACTGTGTCATGCCCTCTAATCCATGTACTGTTTTTAATGCTTGGCTGGTAACTGCAATCCCACTGAGACAAGGCTGTCTACACCATGAGAAAGGCAGGACTCCTGCTGTACAGAAGTCTGCATCAGATGAAAGGGCAGAGAGGATGCTTCATGCTTGCGGGAGTTTCTCAGCAAGTAATTCTGAAACATTCGGAATCAAGAGAAATTTTGCTGGTTTCTGTACCAACAAAATTCTTCTTAATCATAGAAAAAAAAGAGAAGGGAAAAAGAAATCAGAATAGTATTTCCTTACTTTCTGTAAGCACTGATATGGAAAAAATGAAAAAGGGAATTTTAAAGAAACAAAAAACTGCTTTATGTTGCTCATATTAAAAGAAAAAGAAAAATCCTTTGAAACTACTATATGACCTACTTTGACTCCAACTTTTGACTGTTATTTTGTTGTTGTTGTTAATCGTGACTCGAAGACCCCAATTGCCAAACTCAGTAAAGGGTTTCTTGACTAGCCTAACTATATTTTCACTGACTTGGTAAAACCAAAGGTAATTTCTCACAGATGTGACATTAAAGTAAGTCTATAGACTATAGCTAAAAATAAGCCTACATACTTCTAGATGACAAATACCTTTCTAGATGAAAATGTTGAAAAAAAGTTTTTTTTTTTTAATTATTAAACCTGAAACACAATTTATATCTATTTGTATTCTTCTAAGTACCATATTATTTATTTCCTAAGATTTTTAACTCACAAAATATCTATTTTCAGTGGGTAGAAAAATAAATGATACAGAGAACTTACAAACTTTAGTAATTTTTCTGAATTCATGACTAGATTAATTGATTTACAAACCACTGACTCAATATTTAAGTCCATGTTCAGCATGATTGACAATTCCAATCAGAAGTACAAAATTGGGTGTGATGCTCTTTAATGGAAGGCATGTGAAAGACAGAAAAAACTATAGCTTCCACAGCCCACCATACAATACTGTGAAATTTGGTTCTGTTCATCTCTTTGCATTAGTTGCTAGAAATGCTGTAGACATATTATTTGGTAACTGTACTAATACTCATGATTTTTGTGTATTTTGTGTACTAACCTATTCATGATGTATTCTTTTTTCTTAACTAATTTTAAATTGCGTTTAACTTATATTGTTTACATTTGTCTTTAAATCTACTTTGGATCTAGATATGGAATAAAATTAAATATGTATTTACACAAAGACAAATTTTACATAATATACATTTCAATAATTATAAACAATACCCTACAAATAATACTTTGCTTAAAATCAGTATTATGTGTGTACATTTATTAACATTTCTCAGTTTTTCTGTAAAGTAACCACAAAAGATTCTAGATCTTGAGGTTCTAGGGTGGCATCAGGATTTAACTCCAGGCCTGGCTAATTTTCCAATCTCTTTCTACTGGGCATAGGACTTTTATAGCCAAAGTGAAAATCAGCTATACCAAAGGGAAATGTTTCATTGAATATTTCAGAACCTGAAGCAATTAAATTTGGTTTCCATCTCTCTCTCTTTTTTTCCATCTCTTTAGGATCTTCCCAGACAGTGCGGTAACATTACTGAGCACTCCCAAATTATACTGTATCTTAATGTGTGCCTGAAAACATCCATTTCTGTCATTGCTTTTTTAAAAATACTTTGGAACATGGGGCTCAGGTATTAACATAATTTATCTTCAAGAAGTTTGGTTTTGTGTCTTGGATAAATTCTCAATTTTAGATTTTAGACTTATATTCTCAAATTTTCATTGCCTGCAAGTAGCCTAAGTATCCATCACTTTCTCTCAATGTACGTACAATCAGCAGTGACAAGGACATGGTCAGTGAATTTCCCTATTGCATATTAGGCTTCTATTTTGTGCTTACTTGGAATAATAAGAAAGAAAATACTGTGATAAGTCTAAAGTTTTTAATACTTGTAGTACCTAATCTGTCTCGATTGCTGAAATATACTGAATAATATCAGAGACAACATATTTCATGAGGAACAGGCATTTAAATTCACCATTAAATAAACATATTAAGGAGAATGTTTTGTTTTTTGACTGAATATTTGCCTACATTTCCCATTTCATTTAGAAAACTACTAGAAATATGCCTTCCTGATTCACAGGAGAGAGAAAATCAGCTGGTTTCTAGTAAACTAATATGACCTACTTGGAAGTTTGTTTATTATTTCTTGAATCTCTTTTTAGTCTCTTTCAATCACAATTCGTCTCAACATCCATGCTATTTTTGGTTCAGTGTTTTAAATTGTACACTCCCTCTATAGCTGCTCTCTAGAAGACCTCTACAGATTACCTCTTTCATTGCCTTGTGACCTTTCTTAGACTCTAATATCTAATAATCTTATAAGTTCATTCATACCAATTGTATTAATATGTGATGACATTTTTGTTATTTCATTCTCAAAGAGATACCATATTTGTAGTTGTTTGAAGTCTTCAATCTCTAAATCTGAAGGAGGGGCTAATCAATGATAAGAATTTCTGGCACTATGTATTTGTTCAGGGAGCCCAGGAACACTTCTCTTATCGTATCAGTTACCTGTCATCTCCATTTTTAGCAAGACCCCTTTTGGAGAAAGACCTCCTTTTCTCTGTTGCTGTATTCTAACCACATCAGTGTCTCAGTCCTAATTGCAAGCAGTTCAGGTCCTGGACATACCTGTTATATACAGTCTTTTCATAGCTGCCTGCTTAGTGAGTAAGGAAGAGAGGGAGGGTGGTGGTGGTGGTGTGTGTGTGTGTGTGTACATGCTCCTGTGCCTCAAGAGTAAGTTTTTCTCTCCATTCCACTTGGCTCCTCAACATCAATATTTTGAGGTTTGACACTCTAAGATCTCTGTGGAAAGAATAATTCTGCTTGCAGCTGCTTGAACCATTCAGATTCAACAAAGCACCATTTTGTAAAATGATGACATCTGTTCAGCACATGATTGTATAATATTGACACTTGCAATCTTTTTGATTGCTATGGCAATTTGGGTAAGGAGACTAATTGGCAAGTGAATCTAGCTTTTACCCAAATAGGAGTCTTGGCTTTCCTGGGCACTTAGTCCTGCCAATGACACTACAGCAAGTCAACAGACATGGGGTCAAAGAGTAAAGGACAAATAGAATCTTAGGTCAGCAGCACAAGAGCTGTAAATACATAATGGCTTGAATGTACTGAAGGAAATAATAACCTTGGTCCTGGTAACTTTAAATAGTTAATAAAGAATGCCAAAATGCTTAAATCTTGGTAACCTACCAAAAGGTAAGCTACATTCTGGGAAAATGACTTTCAGCATGATATTATATATGCTCAATTAATTTAAACACAAAATTTTGAAATGTGGTGCCAAGGCTAATTCCAGCTAATGTAATTTTCTCAGATTAAGTTTCAGTGAATATAACATTTCAAAGAAAATTATATTGTGATATTAAAAGAAAAGCCCTATTGCAAAGGCAGATCACAGCTTCTTTTGCAATAAAAGGAATAAAAACGAATACTGATTAGTAGGAATGAGTAAAGTTCCCCCTGTGTTAAAGCATAAGATACAGGAGGTTAATTTTTACCCACCGGGTTCTAAAATTGCTCACATAAATTTTCTCATTTATTCATGTAAACTAGGTTGCATGTTGTGTGAGAAAAAAGTAAGGATTCAGCAAGGAAAAATGCACATTAAATTTATGGCTGCAATTTTCGAGTTTAAAACGAAGTTGTCTGAACATTTGGCTTTGAAGCTGCTCTCCAGTGATTTTAACAGAAAAAAAACATGGAGGGGCCTGAAGGTGAACTCCAATATCAACATTTGTTTGGTGTGTACCTGACATTGGGTCTGGACAACTCAGAGAATTCTAAATGTTTCTCATTGGACTTTGTCTAATTGTGTGGTGAAATCACTGCAGTAGGATCACCTGAGCTACTCATCAAAAATGCAGATTCCAGACCTTACCTCATATACTCTAGGTCAAAATCCCTTGTGGATGGAACTCGAGAAAATGCATTTTTATTAAGCTGCCAAGGTGATTCTGATGCACACTCAAGTTTGAAGGCCACTCCCTTATGGAATATTTGTGAGAAACACTCTGCTATATACATTTTTATAAAATACAAATAGTTTCTTAGGATTAATAAATATGATGATGGAATTTGCTGAGAACTAGGAATTATGTCTACTATTTGGGTGTAAGCTGCTTCAGCTGTGAGAGTAGTCAAACAGCATGAACTCTTCATCTCAGTCATTCTCTTTCTGTTTTAACTTAATCCCATCTCCCATTGGTCCAGCCCTACTTGCCATCCCATGCCTGACAACCAAGCTCCTCTAATTGGCACTATGGTAAGATCTAAGGCTTTCTAATTTGTTAAACTTGTCACTGTTGTGATTCTTTTCTTTTTATGTATTCAAGCATTATAGTAAAGTTCAAATTTGTTTCACACTTGATGACAATGTCTTATGAGCATTCAATCAAGCATATTTGCTTATGTACCTCTCTGGAAAGATCCACTAGGGCTGGTGATAGGGGCTGTCTCCTGTAATTAGATTACTGGAAGATAATTTATACTTTTAAAATGTTTTATACATGTAATTTATTCATGTGCATATTTCCTATTCTAATATGAATCAAATTAATTTTAACATATAATAGTAATTAGCTCTATATTTATTTCCTACATAACTAAGTTATTAAACTCTTTAATAACTTAGTCCCTTGAATTTTCTTTCTAACCCCAGTAAGCCTGTATACAAAATAGAAATTCCATAAATGCTGTTAAATGAGAGTTTTGAAACAAACAAGAATAATCTTAAATTGCTGGTTTGTACTTTAAAAAAAAATCTGCTATTTTGAGACTTAATATGTTTCTTGCAAAGTGCTGCATTGGTTTTCAAAATAATACCATTAGATTAGATCTCTTTCAGGACCACTAAAATAATTCACTTCAGATATACTTCCAAGGAGATAAAATTTCTGGAAGATGGATTGCTGAAGATATTTTAAAATCTAAATCCTAATTAATAAATACTCTAAGACTTAGAGCAGTCCTCAACATTTTTGGTACTAGGGACCGATGCTCCCGTAGAATCTAATGCCTGATTACCTAAGGTGGAGCTGAGGCTGTGATGCTAGTGCTGGGAAGAAGTTGCAAATACAGATGAAGCTTCGCTTGCTGGCCCATTGCTCACCTCTTGCCGGACAGCCTGGGTCCTAACAGGCCACGGACAGGTACTGGTCCCCAGCCCCGGGGTTAGGGACTCCTTTTCTAAGTGGCTGCAATACCTGGGGCAAGGATTGAGTCACAGACTGTTCCATACTAGCTCTGATGCTTCAGAAAGTTTGTGTTTTGCTTCTGCACTAAAATGGTACCTTTAAGGAACAAATATAAATATAGGAATGTTTGCAAAATGCCTTCTTGTGTCAGTTCAATACTGTGCAGTGTCCTTATTCATCTGGCTGTCACTTAGCCGACAGAATTTCTCTTCTTTAAATTTTTTAAAAGTTGCATAAATTTTTTAAAAGTTGGTTTTTTGGCTTAGTCATTGTAAATAATAAATATGAGCATTTGATGACAAAAAGAAAGGCCCAACTTCTGACAAGCATCCAGCCATCTATTATCAAACCAAAGATGCACACACTTAAAATGTTTAAATTGTTGGAGAGGATCTGTACAGGACATTAAGTCCAGAATTAGGTTTCTGATTATTCTAGTACCTGATTTTTCCTTCTGTGAAATTTTACAGTAAATTTGTATCTAAATGATATAATATAGTATCTAACAAGTACTTAAATATTATTTTATATAAATATATACAGATTTTAAAATATCAATATATATTTAAAATATAAATATATAGGCATATATTCCTAATATATATTTTTACACACACTATATATTTAACTGTTTTATATATTTGTCTCATTTTCACTATTAAGCATTAAGGTCCCTGAGGGTAGAAATCATACCTCATACTTCTTTGCTATTCTCCACAGTTGGAGCACACTGTATGGCAAAGGAAACATGAAAAACACATTGCCTAAGAGAAAGTACCATTATATATTATGATGGTCAACTGCCCTCCGAAGTCCATATTACCAACAGAGATTTATAAAGCAATGGAGTATAAACCCCAAAATCTCTGCCTCCTCATTTCCCTGAACTGAGCCATTTTCTGCCAAGACCTTTCACCAGTTCTTTAAAAGTTATTCACATTTAGGTGGCTGGTTGCCTTGGCAATGCTTTTAAAATTTTGCCTTTCTTGAGGCAGATCAAATTTTTAGATAGAATATATTTTAAGTAAGTTTAAAATTAAGTATTTATGCTCACCATCTTTTTCAATAAAAATATGATTGCACTCTTATGTATATTCAAATAAAGACTTAGGGACAATGTAAAGATTTAATTTAAAGAAACAGAAGTTTGCTGATATTTCAATTACTTAAATCCAAATGTACCATTCAGGCTGAGCAATTCTAATTGTATTTCAAGAATAGAGTTAATTATTTTATGAAACTAAAAATTCAGTCTCCTAAATAAGTTACTATTGTTAATAATGGAGAAACTGAGATGTGCAAGATTGAAATATGTTCCCCCAAATCACCCAGCAACTTGAGGATTTCTTGTGCTCAAAGATAAGAAATGAAATACAGAGAAAAGAAGCCTCTGTATAACGTAAAAAGCCAGGAGATGATGAATTGAGTCAGCAATAGAGTGACACAGGTTCTACAGGCCCTGCCTTTTGCTCCTGTGAGCAATCTCTTGGAATTGTTACTGAGATATTATAACTGACAGGCTTATAAAATAAAGGTATAATTAGAAGTAACTTTAGTCCAAATAACTGAGGAATACAATAATATTTTAACACAGTTTGGAGAAAATTATTCAGCCAAATAAACTACTTGGCATTTATTAGAGAAAATAAGTTTCTCCAAAGTTCCTATGAGGTTGAATTATACCATTCTTGACCCAGTCACTGTGGCATAAACACAGCTTACATTTTATGCTGACCTAATACTACTTTAAAATTATAACTGAATTACTTAAATGTCTTCTACCACTGTGCCAAAATGAGAACCATGGGACTTCTAAAAAAAACTTTTAAAGACTGGGGTGCCATAATAATTTCTGTTCCAATTTAGGCAGCATATAAAATGCATAGTTGCCACGGCCAGCTTTTCTCTACTGACCTTTAAGAAAATTTCATTTATATGAAAAAAGTGTGCAAAAATCTCAGTGTGGGGAAATATAAATATACATATATAAAGTTCTATAACCCAACGCTTTCAGGCCTGTGACATAAATTTCATCTAAGCCTTCCACACCCATTTTATTGGCTTTAATCATAGATCAAAATACAAAGCATACATCTTAGAATTATCTTAGAGAACGCCTGCATATTCAGGGAAAAAATACAAGCAAGGTTAAAAGGGAATAATACCATATTGAAATGTTGCCATCAGAAAACAGATTTCACTACATCTGCTAAAAAAAGTAAAGAAGCATAGCATCGGTTTATTCATTTTTTGTATTTATCCAGATACAAAGGAAGAGGTCTCTCCTCTCCACCTCCATGGGGGGGACCTTCTCCTTTTCACCCTATACCTCTCTTCTTGCTAGGATTCCACAGCTGCACCATGCCCTTCTGCACCCTGTGTTTTGTTTGAACGAACATTTCTTGAAATGTCAAAGCATACCACCATCAACCTCTTAGAGCTGAGGCTCTGAGAATTCCTGGTGTGAAGCTGCTAAGCTCTACAGATAATTATTTGAAGTATGTATGCATGTTGATATGGTGTGCATGTTTGCAAGTATAAAAACACATGAATGTTTTGCATTAAATTCCAAAAAACTTTTTCAACTAAAAATATAGCCTATTAAAATATCTCAAGAACCTGCATTTGATGATCCTAAGGGTTTCTCCCCATTGCATTTTTAAATATAAGTGTGAATTAGGATTATTAGTTATTAACATTGGTATTAACTTCTTCCTTTAATAACATTTTGATTGAACAAAAGTGAAAAACTTAAGCGTAATACCTCTGAGTTTTATAAAGACTGGTAACTCTCAAGTGCATAGTAAAACTAAAATAATCTGTCAGATAACTCAAGCCCTGTACCAATCTCTAAGGTTAACCTGACATACAGCACTCCTTTGGAGTTACAAAACATCATATCACAACTGACTCTGTGGGTACCTTTCTGAGTAATTTTGGTTCAGGTGCTATGTTTAATTATAAAAATGAGTGACATTTTATTTTTAAAAAAATTAAAATAATTAATTAAAAAAATTTTAACAAATAACTCCCTTATTAGTTTGCTAGTCTTGACAATTTGAGGGTCTTGCGGATTTTCTCAAAGCAAATCTGCTCTAGGTGATGACGTTTAAAACTATTCAAAAGTAACAAAACCTACGGCGGGCAATTGGCAATATTACCCTTTGACCCAGTAATCCCTGGGTCAGAAAATTCTAAGAATTTATGCTACAGAAATAATAGCATATGTGAGAAATGACATAACTGCAAATTATTCACTATGATATTGTTAAATAATTTCAATGAGGGGAATTAATAGACATGTCCAAACTCAGTAAAGTGACTAAATTATGATAGACTGATAAAATGAAATGTGATACAACTTTTAAAATGAGAAAATTCTCTCTATATGGATATGGGAACATTGTCAAAATATACTGTTAAATGAAACGAAGGTGCAGAACAGTGCGCATGTAAAACTGCCTTTTGTGTAATAAAAATATAAGACAATATATTTACAGTTGTTATATGTGCATAAAGATATTAAGAAACTAATAATTCTTACTTACTTGTTAGAGCGGAAGGGTTGCTTAAAACTGATCGGATGGAAGATGTAGGGTGGGGAAACTTTTCACCACTTTTATTTTTATAGTTTGTGATTTCTGAACCAGAAATCATTTCCTACTCAAAAATGCACAAATCTGAAGCAATAAAAATAGTTTTAAAAATAAAATAAATCATTCTAGTATAACAGGACATACTAGGGTGATTGAAAACCCTCTTTCACTGCCTGGTGCCTATTTCCCTAAACATGGACTGACTTTTTCTCTAGTGATTTCTTCATTCCTCTCAATCTACCACAATTACATTCTGCTAAAGATGAACATGCTCACCTTCCCATTTTCTGCAAATCATCACTTTTAAAGTCTTGACAGTCAACTTACTTATATCTTTACAAATACCTATGAATGCTGTATTATCTTATTCTCCTACTCTGATGTCACCAATAGTGTATTTACCTTCATTGATTTTTAATATTTTAACAACTATATATAAAGCAAAAACAATGAGTCTACCACTGAGCAACAAAAGAAGATGAAGGTGTGATCCACAGTAAGGTTACAAACCAGCCACCTTTCCTCCATTTTTAACCTATAAAGTGTCTTTCTTTAACACTGATTGAAACCCAACTCTGTATCAAGCACAAACTTTCTAGTTTTATTTCTTAAACTTCAAGTTCCTTTCACCTCTATGAGTTCCCTTTCTTGATAGTAACCCCAGCTGTCGTTTATAGATCTAATTCTCTGTGCCGATCTTGGGACTTCATTATTTATAAACATATAAAGTACCAGTTTCACTGAGTGTAAAGTTAGTAAGCCAAAAATGTAACTTTATTTCTTCCATGAGTGAACTTTTATTTCAAAACCGATTCCACTGGTGGCAGAGACAGAATCCTAATTTCAGAATGAAATAAGTTCATTCAGAATTTTCTTCCACTCTCTCTTATCTTCAAAGTTCTACATATTGCTGTAGAGAGGAGTCTTTAGTAAGAAAAATATTTCGACCTCAGCCATCACCCATCCAGGTTGGTCTCTCCTGAGCTGTAGTTCATTGTCTCATCTGACTTTGATAACTGTCATCCTTCCTCACTGACCTTTCTTGGTCCTACTTGATTCACTGACACCTGCTCTTCCATCCTCCCCATGATTTCAGCAGCCCTCCAGACCCAGTACTGCCAAAGTCCCTTCCAATGTTGATCACACTGAAAAATAGTCACCTGCTCCACATGCCCCTCAGGACTGGATGTTTTCTAGTCTAAGTCCTTTGTCTACAAATAACACAAAATCAGTTCTACTATGCTTCTCTCACACCATGTTCCTGTCCCCTCTAACCTAGGATCACCAAATATATCTGGGGAAACTCTAGCTTCCTCTGAATGGCAAGGTAGTATATGCTTCCTTCCTAAATATTCTCAGAATTTCTTTCTCATATATATCTGTACTCCCCTTCACAACTCGCTCATCTTTTCTCCTAACCCAGAGTTTGCTTTAGCCCCTGTGGCAGTAAAACTACTCAGCAGCTATTCCTTCAAATCTCTTTGCTGCTCAAATAACAAGAACTAGCTATTTCATTTCAACATGGTGCTAAGTGTTCCACAAAAAGCAAAACATATCAATTAATATACATCAAAATTTTGCCCGATGCACAAACATTAACTCATTTACTATTTATAAAAGCTCTATAAATGGAAATATGATGAATTTTATCTTCTAGAAACTGAGGCTTGGTTGTTTTCTTAAGGTCATGAAGTTAGTAGGTGAACAGAGTTGGAACTGAACCCAAACCTGTTTCCAGAGCTTACGCTTTTAACCAGAATCTTTTTTAGAAAAAAACAAAACAAAGAAAAAGACTCCTTTTTTCTCTTAGCTTTTCCTGAAATGTCATGCTTTTATTTTTTCTTATATTTTTAAAAAAATTTTTAAATTACAGTTGACATTCAATACTACTTTATATTAGTTTCAGGTGTGTAGCACAGTAGTATAGTGGTTAGACATTTATATAATTTACAAAGTGATCTCCAGATTAGTCTCCACCTGGCACTACACGGTTGTTGCAATATTACTAAAAATATTCCCTATGTTGTTCTTTATATCCTCATGACTATTTTGTAACTACTAATTTGTGTTTCTTAATCCCGTCATCTTTTTCACCCAGCCCCCCAATCCACCTTCCATCACTAGTTTGTTCCATGTAGCTATGAGTCTCTTCCCATTTTATTTATTTATTGTGTTCTTTAGATTTCACATACAAGTGGGAGCATATGGTACTTGTCTTTCTCTGGGTTCTTTCACTTAGCATAATGCCCTCTATGTCTATCCATGTTGTCACAAATGGTAGGATTTTACTTTTTATGGCTGAGTGATATTCCACTGGATGTACATACCACCTCTTGTTTATCCAATCATCTATTGATGGGCACTTAGGATGCTTCCATATCTTAGCTATAGTAAATAGCACTACTAGCACTACAGTAAACATACAGGTACATATATCTTTTCGAATTGGTGTTTTGGATTTCTTTAGGTATATACCCAGAAGTGAAATTACAGGCTCATATGGTAGTTCTATTTTTAATTTTTTTGAGGAAACTCCAAACTGTTTTTGATAGTGGCTGCACCAATTTGCAGTCCCACTAACAGTGCACAAGCATTCTCTTTTCTCCACATCCTCACAAACCCTTGTTTTTTCATTTATTGACGATAGCCATTCTGACAGGTGTGAGGTGATATCTCATTGTGGTCTTAATTTTCACTTCACTAATGATTAGTGATGTTGAACACTTTTTCATATGTCTATTGGCCATCTGTATGTCTTCCTTGGAGAAATGTCTAACAAGTCCTCTGCCCAGTTTTTAATTTTTTTTTTTTGGTGTTGAATGGTATGAGTTATTTATAAATTTTGGATAGTAACCCCTTATTGGATGTATCATTGGTGAATATCTTCTCCCATTCAGTAGGTTGTCTTCTCATTTTTGTTGATGGTTTCCTTTGCTATGTAAAAGTCTTTAGTTTACTGTAGTCTTGTTTATTTTTTCTTTTGTTTCCCTTGCCCAAGGAGATATATCAGAAAAAATATTACCAAAAGTAATGTCAGAGTTTATTGCTTATATTTTCTTCTAGAAGTTTTATGGTTTCGGGTATTATATTTACGTCTTTAATCCATTTTGAATTTATTGTTGTATATGGTATAAGAAGGTGGTCTAGTTTCATTTTGTTTTTACATTTATCCACCTGATTTTCTTGCATAAATTATTCTGCACTCATTTAGTGAGAAGAAAACATCCTAATTTGTTTCCATATTTGGCCATTAAGCATCTCCCTTTTTTGGTTTCTATATTATAGTATACAAATTTCATAGCTTTTTAATTCAGTCAGATCCAAATCAATGCTATTAGTTTTCAAATCTGTGTTACTGTTGCTTCTTTTACATTCAATGTTTTATCTCCAGATTCTATTTTGCTCAACTTTGGGGCTTTTAGTTTTTTAAAGCAAAGCTTTAAAAGAGATCTATACTTTTTACTCTCTCCTCAAGCATGACTTCATGCTTAGATTGTCCCAAGGCACTGGCGTGAATTTTGTTCTCACTCCCTTTGTCAAAGAGTCCCTGAATCAAGTTGCTGTCCAGTGTTCCAGCACATTTTAGGTGAGTTTTCACTGCTCATTCTTGTTCTTCGAACTATAAGGATTTCCCTTTCTTTAAGGGACTTTCAAGGAAATTATGCAGGCAAAGACATAGCATGTGGGCACAGCTTCGCTTGCATAGTTCAGAGAGTATCTCTAGTGCTTTTGACCCTCATGCCCACAGGTCAGGATCACCCAAAGCAGAATGGTTTCTTCCTATCTACCCCGTACCTCACCATGGCTTGGGAAGGGGAGAAAATTTAGGAAGAATAAAAAAGGGGGTTCAAGAGAAAGAAGAGAGGCAAGAAAGAAAGGAAAGAGGAAAGAAAATAAAAGGAAAAAGACTGAACATAGGGAAAAGTGGCTTGGAAAGCAGATGACCCCAGTTGAGTTTGAAAACAAGGGGAATAGAATCAAATCTTTCTATGGGAACACGAATGCTAGAACACTATGGGGTGTTCTGATACATTTTCATAACCCCTAAAGAAGTACATCATAACAAAACTCCCAACAGGTACATACAATAGTGTCTAGGTGATTGATAAATCATTTGAGAGGTATTGGGTCAAACAATTTATGGCACTGAGTTCAGGGCTGTTCTTCAAGGGAAAGGTATAGTTAATTTCTGGGGATCTAGAAATTAATCCCAGATATCTTGAGTTGAAGAAAACCTTAGGTGGAGGCATTTCAAGTAATGACCACAGTCCTATTTAGAGCCAGATTGTCTTCGAACTTATGCATTGCAATTGAGTTCAAATCAACATATACTTATGTGCACATACTAAGTGTCAGTTGCTATTTTGGGTCTTGGGGATGCAATAGTGTATAACACATGGTCTTGGCCCTCATGGAACCTAAATGCTGATGGTATAGAGGGTTCATTTATGACATTTCACCTAGATAAAAAAAAATTGAGATAAAATAAAAGTTTAGATTCTGAAGTTAACTAATGTGTTCTGTTTATAGTTGCATTAATGGCAATTCACCACTTGCATGACAGATTTTGGTTATTCATTCTTTCTTCTTTAGCTCAGTTCATACCTGAGTAACTCCTCTATACTAAACATTGTGTGGAATATTATAATGTACCTAAAATTTCCCAACCATTAGAATCATCTTTGTAGAAAAAAATTGGATTCCCTTTATTTAGTGAGGGTAAAGTATACCCCAGAAATATGTATTTTTACTATCCACGGCAGAAGATTCTTATAAACAAAGAAGTTTGGGACATCGTCCTCTAAAGATACAGAGATTAAGTAGATATGAAGCCTGCTCTAAAAAATTTTACATCCTCTCAAACTTCTTTGATTAGATTTTCCTCTAACTTTTGAAGGACTAATTCAGACATCTTTATACTTATTCCACATAGCAGATGCTGAGAGAAAAAACAAATGGTCTTCTATAGACTTTAAGCTTCACTAGTGTGGGGTTGGGCATCTTTAGTTTATCGTTGTATCCCTAGTAGGTTGTGCAGTGTCTACAATGCTGCAGGTGAGGGGGGCCATCTCTTCTCACTCTCATTAAACCAAGATTACAAGTTCAATGTAACGATGGTTTAAGTAGATATCAGGTTACCCTCCCCTCCTCCTCCCAGCTTTTCTGGGCAACAAGCCCTGAACCCACCCCAAACCTCCTTTTCCTCACCCCTCCCACTCACCATCCCTGCCCCTTCTTAAGGAACATGTACACAAGCATTTCTATCAGGTCCTGTGGCACCCTTCTGCGTAACTACTGCCAATGTGTATCCATATCAGCAACATGGGCATTAACTGGGAGCTTATTAGAAATATAGAGTATCTGGACACCCCAGACCAATTGAATCAGAATCTGTATTTAACAAGATCCCAGCGTGATGCACATGCACATTAAAATTTGAAAAGCACTGGTCCAGGGTGCATATCAAATACACATTAAACATACATTTTACTTCCTCTAAAGATGTAATAGCAAGGGAATAAATTATATTTTAGAAAAATAGAAGATTGCTGACTTCTTTGGGGGAGACTGATAAAAGAATTTTATTTCTAAGATATCATTACGTTATTCTTGGAATTTTTTTCTTTTGTCTTGTATCTAATTTGTCCAATATTAACTTTTAAGTTCTAGGAAGATTTGTTTATTGTATTATTACTTTAAACTAGTGTGATTTTGGCAGATAAAATTGCAGTACAGGGCATTTTGAGGATTAATGACAAAACTGGAGGAATGGCTGACTTGAGACAAGGCTGAAAGCAATTAGTCCAACAAGTTATTAATTCTTAACACATGCCTTATATTGAAGTTGCCATTGTTTCATCTACAGAGCACTGAGAAAAGAAAGAAAGAAATGATTCTATAGATCTTGTCTCATGCTCTAGGCAGTTTCATTTTGTTGCTTGTTAATGTTTTCTGGAGGCCCTCACAGAGAACCACTGCTTTGTTCATTAACCTTTCAAATTACTTAATGTTTGCTGCAAACTGTGCAACATGATCTATTGTTGTTACTTCAATATGTTATTTAGTTCACTCTGCCACACCTGCCACATGTAGGATATACTGTCAGTTCCAAACTATGGAAATACTATACCTAGGCACATTATTCTGACTTTCATCAGTTCTACTCAACCACTATCCTGGCCTCCTGAGAATCAGAAGTGTCAAATTACTTATATAGATTTGGGGGCGCGGTAGGTGGGGGGGTGGAAGGCAGAGTTTTGGTTTGGCACTGAGTGATCTGCAGACTCAGCAGAAAATCAACTATACTTCAAACAAACACTACATTCTGCATTTTCAAATATTACAGCTTGATTATGCCTCTCAAGAAAAATCTTGTAGCATATGAACCTTAAGAATAAGCTTAAGAAATCATTTTACAATTATAGAGTCACAGAAAACAATTCCCCTCAAAACAATTGAAGACTTGTCTGCTAAACATTCTATCTGAAGATGGTGGTTAGTTCTAGGCTTAACTAGATAATATACTGTTCTATCAAAAATTTTAAAAATGAAAGAAAGTAACACTTAAGGTCTTACCTTTTATACATCTGGCTTTACTTTATATTTTAAATAAAATAGCATACCCTAAATAAAGCTATCTGCCCTCATATGCAATAAAAAATGTATCTGAATTTTCTCATCACATTCTTTGTATTTCAAGAAAGGAAATATCCTGTCTACAAGTTCATATGTAAATCGCTCCTTTATTCAAAACACAGATTTTAAAACGCAAATGGTCATTTTTCATAATGTAAATATAAACAGAAACTTAATTCAGTTTGTTCACCATTCTTCCCAACTGAATTGGTTTGGCCACTTGAGTAATACATAGGTGATCTAAAAGTGTTTGGATAAAGTATTTTCCCCCTTTCCCCAATCCATCATTGATTCCATCGCCAGCTGGCTCTAAATATTTTTATAATGTTGAGTAAAGCCTAAACATTTTCATCAGTTATTTCCTATACATTGAATAAATACATCTCGTATATGTTTATTTCCTTGTCATTAAAAATATGTAGATATAATTTTGATTAATAAATGACAATGCACTTAAAAGTGTTTTTAAATTAATTTTACCATTATATTTTAATCTAAATTAATGGATACATAGTTCAACTCTAATGAATAGAAAGTGATTATTTAAAAAACCATTTAAAAATTGGATTTCATGATCAAAGATGTGGGTAAAAGTACTCTAGGGAGCAAAAAAACATGTTTAAGTATATGTGCATCTTCTTTTGCTGCGCAGTCTAAATCCCTCAAGCACTACTGAAAACCTTTTCTGTGTTGAGCATTATGATAGGAGATGGCGGCATCAACCTGTACATGACTCAGTCTTTGACCTGAACTAGATCATAAGAAGACTATATTTGTAAACTAGGCCATGAGTTTTAATTTTTAAATTTTCACATGATTCATTCAATTTTAAAGGGATAAAATGAAATGCAATACGTGAAACAGAAATGCATTATGGATTGTATTAAGACTTTATAGAAAGTATATGCATTGGTCATCTAGGAGATTTGTGGGAATTAACCTTATATCCATTCAAGAAAGATGGTGAATAGTGACAAAAGATGCACTAGAACAGCTTCAGGCACACAACATCTATTATACATTTAAAGCACTGCTCCCAACAACCTTAAAAAGCCTTTGATTTGTATGTACTTTTTACTAGTTCAATAGATTTCTTCAACATTTATTATAGGCTGACATCCAGGGATATTGATCCAAACATATTTCATCACTAAAAGAAGCTGATGTATTTAAGCATCCAGAGATTTTGTTTTTAATGTATTTTTATCTATGAGTCATCTCCTCAAGACCAGTAACTGTTAGTGTTATGTGAGGCAGCAATTTCTTGACACTTATTTAAAACATAGGGTAATAATATTAGATTCTGATTTAATTGACTTTTTTATCTCACAGTCATGGACTCTTATGGACTCCTACAAATCTTAGTCTTGGAAGTGACCTGAGACCATGAGTATATTAGAGCAAATATTTTAGGCAATGTATATTTTCACCCAACTAACTCTTGTTTGAATAAATTGCCTAGTCAAGTTAAACTGTTTCACTAATGAAGTTATAGATTTGTTTCACTAATAGAACTCAAATGAGCAATAAATTTACCCAGGTCATCAATTTAAGTCTTATGACCTTTTTCACATTTAACTTTTTCTTCCAAACAGTCATTTAGAGTCTTATGGTTTAAAATATAGGCTGGAATTTGGGAGTGATCAAGATCTGAGAAAAAAATGCTATGCATGGCAAAATGATGTAACATTCAGGTTTCTGAAATTTTGTGTTAACCAACACTGTAACAGCTTTCCCTGTAATACAATGATTTAACTGCTTCATTTGAGGAATCACTAGTGATTATTGGTCATTTAGGCAGAACATATAAAATATTAGACAAGAGAACAAAAACAAAGAAACTAAATCAGAAGCTCAACATAATAAAGTAAAAAAAACAAAAATCTAAATTAAGCAATTACTTTTTTCATGCCAGTTTTCCAAACAGTTAATGTGGATGTTTTGATGCACTAGATGACATGTTGTGTATGAGCAACATAATCTGGCCAACTGCAGTATGGAGGATGAGACGGTGGTAACTCAGAAGAAAACAGGTGAGGTGGGTGAGAAGGTGACTGATATGTGATTTTGTGCTTGTGTATATCTTCAATAATACATCTAGGTAATATTCTTGACAAATTAGGAAGAAAAATCACATCATCAAGTTTTAATTTTCTCATCATCGATCAAGAAAAGATTCTGTGATGGAAAAAGACTAAAACTAAGATCTCTTGCCTTTAATTTGCTTAGCTTTGTAATTGAGAAATCAAAATACGTACACAAAACTGGATGGAACATTTGACTACAACGAGCAATTATGAATAAATAATTAAAACAACTAGTTACTAATCTTTCTGTATTATCTCCAACAACTGATGACAGCAATAAAACAATCTTCTTTGGTCCATGATATTGCAGAAAAATACTTTGAAGACATTTAGTTTCAAAAGAGTATTTGGACATTGGATATAGTACATAGTTATTCAGTTCCTAATATGTCAAGCACTCCTTTAAGTGCTTTCTCATATATAAGATAGATCTAGTCTCTGTCTTTGTTCTCAGCTGCCAATTAATAAGCCTTCAATAACAGAATTCTTGTAACAATAAGGACAAAATATCCAAATCAAAGTTCATTATTTGGAACATTGTTTTGTTTGGAGGCCTTAATTGATCCATCCATTAAATAGTTATTAAACTCCAACTATTTGCTGGTTACTTTGTGAATGCTCAGCAAGCCACCAGTGGAGAATTAGAATCCCTGCTGTTATGTAACTTGATCATAGTAAGGTATAAGGAGAATAAATAAGTAAACAAATTGATAAAAAATATAAAATTATAAAAATTGTTTATTAATGCTATGAAGGAAATAGACCAAGTAAGCAAAGTAAAATGAATATAAAGTATTTTAATTTGGTACCAGGAGGACACCACTGGAAGTCGGTGACCTAGTTTACAGAGAAAGCACTGCACTTGTAATGAGTTTGAACTCTCAAGAAATATGCAAGCTATGGAGTCACAAAATTACTTTTGACACATAAGGTAAATCTACAAACACAAATGTACATGATGAAACTTAATAGCTCTGTAGAGAATACTGGAGAGGTCAAACTCTCCTTTAATAAACCATTGAAACTTAAAGACATATATTAAAATGATGTTAAGATTAGAATGTAGCAAAAGGAGTAAGAAAATTCAATGATCAGGTTAATACTCTAGTTTAGGTACAGGCTCCACTATTTTACAAACCTCTACTCTATATGTGATGAATAATATTATAGGTCAAATGATGTCAGAGCATTAGGACAAAAAAAAAAAATTAACGCATGGTCAAACTCTGAGCAGTGGTATATAAAAGGATACTGAATGGTATTTTCTCTCTCAAAGGAATCCTCATCAGGTTTTTAAACAACAAAGTAATTTTTAGTCTCTTACAGAAATATTTTCTTCACTTATTAATTTATAATATAAGAGATACATTATTCAAAGCATCATTTGTTCATTTAATCATTTATTGAATGGATATTTATTGAGCATATATTATAGTTCTTCCTGAACCTAACTTGAAAAACAGTAAGCTGTCTTACATTTGATTAGTCCAAAGGATTACAACATGGCAAAACTATTCTTGTATCACTCATGATAGGCCTTCTCTGTTGCTATGGATTCTTACAGGGGTGTAAGTGATACAGGGCTTCATTACTCACTGAGAACTTCCGTAAGGCACTACATAGTTGTGCTGAGTAGTTGGCTGTTTTATTATATTTTATAGAAATTGGCTAAGACCATTTGCATATTTAGATAAAACACCTATCATACAAATACTAATGGAGGGTTGCCTGATTTGTATACTTTCAATATAAGATCATTTTATTCACTACACATGCAACATTGAGCTATTTAAAGAAATAAACAAACAATATTTGGATAAGTAAGATAATAAGATATGTAATAAATGTTAAAAAAAAAAAAAGACAACAAAATTCAACTGAGTAAATTTGAAGATTTAATTGGTTTCAGACATTCATAAATCAGACAGCATCCCATCCAGCCACTATAAGGGTGTTCCAAGGGGTTGTAAGAATGGAAGGTTTTTATAGGGAGAAAGGTGGGGGGCAAGGGAGCTATTAACAAAGTAAAAGGGGTTGTTTGGAGACCTGGACATATTTTCTTTGGGAGAAGATAATGGGAAGGGGTTTTATCACACAGATTGCCTCTTTTTTTTATGGGAGAGAAGGAGAGGGCTCCTGTGACAGATTACCTTACTAATGCTTGACCAGATAATTCTAGATTGGTTAAGATTCCATGTCTGGGAGAGGTTGAAATTAATATTAAATCTAGACTTAGTATCATGGGCTTTTAGCAAAATGGTGCCATTTCAGGCCTGCAGTTTTCTCTTGAACAATGGGGAACCAAAAGGAAATCTCCTGTTATAGTCGGCATTGGTTAGAGCCTTACTTAAAAACCATGTCTAGGTTTTATGTTCATAACTGAAAACATTGTGAATATGAGAGAGAAATAAGACAGCAGAAAAATTAATTTTAAATTAAAAAATCAGATATAAAAGAAAACATTACCAGAGTTACTTATCTTAAAGGTGAAAAAGCTGATGTTATTGTAATATAATGTAATATAATATAATAATATTGTAATATAAAGATGTACATAGCTACTAGATAAAGGATATTAGACAGATATTTTCTATAGCCCTAGAGTGAGAGTTGGATAAAGAAGAGAGAAGAAACAAATGAACAAAAAAGAATGAAATTTGTTTTGTATTTAAGCATTTAGTCAAATTTTTGTAAAATGTTCTCCTCCCAAAGGATCCTTAAACATGAACAAGTTTAAGGAATTTGTAGAACATCTTTCCCCAAACACTTAAGCATGCTACAAGGCACTACTCCTATCCTAGGGGTCATTACAAAGGATTTTTACCTGAAATCCAAAGCTCTGACTTACTAGCCTTAAAATTACAATTATTTTTTTAAAATTGAATTTGAACCATGTGCCAACCATTTTTCTAAAGCTTTACATTCTAAGATCACAGCAACACTACCAATTAGGTGTCATTAAACCTGTTTACTAATGAATTAAGTTGGGCATGGGAGTCCAAGCACTTACCAAGGCTACTCAGAGGATGAAGAGTCCAATCAGAAAGCCAATGAACACTTTTCAATGATCTCTGTAGAACTTGGGGCTTGTACATGTGCCTATCCTTTGGGCCACATCCAGTGTCACATATGTAGGTCATCAAAATGAGGCATTGTAACTGTCTTTGAAATAAGAATATCTAGAAAGTAAAGTTGCACTGACCTACTAAAGTTTCTGAGTCACTATTCAAATTGTATCAATAACTTTTTCAAAAGCATAATCTTTATTTAGAATGAGTAGGCAGTGAAATATGTTTGCCGATAAAGTTTCTTGCAAATGCCGAAGCACTAAGCACAGAGAATTTCAATTACTCTGCCCCAATAGGGGCTAACAACAGTTGAATCATTAAGAAAGGGTTTATATAACTACAAGTAATAAAATACTGTTTTCTTTCTGAGACTGAGGTCTCTAAGGCAAATTCCAACTTAGTCATAGGAAATAAATGAGGTAAATAAGATAGAACTTAGTAAAGGTGGTTACAGTTTTAAATATTAAACTTGAAATATCTAAGAAGGTACATTTGAAATTAATGGTGCATGAGGATGAGATTTTTAAATGTCAGTCTCGTAAGGAATGTGAGTGGGATGAGATAATGAAAGTTTATTCAACTTTAGAAATGTACTGGCTTAAAATGGTGTTGCTCCTACTAAATAATCTTTTACTGTCATGAAAATGTATTAAGTCAATAGTCTATAGAAAAAAAAAACATTTTTATGTGGATAAGTGGGGTGGGGGTGAAAGGAAAGCATTAAAAACTAGATTAATTTTAGCAAATATTTATTATATTGCTTTATTCTCTGTTAATACTGGCTATAGAAGAAATGTGCTCAAAGTTGAAACCTTCAAAAATGTTCAAGTACATTTTAATAGTCTCACCATATATTTTTTTCCATTTCTTCATTAATACACTCTATGTTCCTTCCCTTCCCAGATATATTTAGTTTGCTTAACTCTCTTTTATCCCTTTTATGCCAAAAAAGAGTGTTTTCAATATTATGTTAGATTCATTTGATTCACTGAAACATGAATGTCTCATCTCAGGAAAGAGAACATTAGTCCTCCATGGTATAACACCCAAGTCCCACACAGCAACTGTGGGTTAATGATCATATGGGCTTGAAGCAAATGCTAGATTCTCAGTACATTAGCTAGTTAAGGCTACCACACCTCTCTTATAAGATTCTACCTGCTGCCAAAGCCAGGTTTTCATAGGTATCTGGAATTTCTCAAAGTTCTTAAATAATTTTCCCCCATTTTTTCCTTTAGTTTCTGACTTATGAAGTCATCTTACAGTTAACGGTGCAGTCCTGTGTTATCTAACTAGAGATACAATCACTGGCATTGATGTGGGAATATTCCTAGTAGTTTGCTGCCCTCTATTATGTCTGGGTTCATATTTACATTTGTGAGAATTTGCATATGTCATGGTATTCAGGCACCAATGCATGTTTTTAAATGCAGAAAAATTGTTAGAACCCAGAATGTTTGTTTTACATGGCAACAACTAAACTGTAGCTATTTATCTGTAACTGTACTATACCAGTGTTATTACATCCACACACACTCTCACATACACGTATTTAAGTACAGAAATCCTTTCATACTCTTCTCTCTATAGCTCTCCCAGTTCCTAGGCATCTAGCAAATACTTACACTGCTTTTAAGAGACCCACAGCCTTCTGTTCCAGACATTTCCTATGCCACAATCCTCTTCCCAAAATTCACCATAACGTACCAACACCACAACCACAGTCACACATATGCATGCACACACATACACACCACACCTTCCTATTGAAGCTATGCCCTTTGCTCTGAAATGACTTCTCACACACATCCTCCCTCCAAGACAGAATCTGATTTCTTTACAGTATTTCTCAGGTCAGCAAGCCACTGAAATGAGCTAATTCCTGCTAAAGTGCTAAAGATTTAATTGCCTTTAAGGGGATTATTGGAATTTTAAAAGCATCTTTTATATAGCTGTATTATATTTTAAGGAGTGAATCTTTACTAGTAGAATCTCAAACGAAGGGACACATTACAAAACAGATATTTGGGAATAGAGGAATAGTATCTTCCAATGTCAGTGAAATAATTCCTCTATAGACTGGCAACATGTGTGTGTGCATGCACATGTATGTATATTTCTTTAGCTGCCTGGCCTAGGGAGGACAATACAGTGAGAAGGAGATGTTCTAAGGGACTGAGATCTATACTTAATTTTGCCACTAACGTTTGACATCTCCAGCATACCACTTAAACTATCTCAATATCGACTTCTCTATGTATGAGTTGTTCAGCATTAAATATTTGATTCTACAATGTTATGTTCTTAGAACTGAGTTCATCCGGTATTTTTAATGTGAAACAAGGATATGGGAGAAAAAATACACGTCTGTATGGGAGGAAAGCAATTTCTAAAATAGGAATGAGAATTAAGCTACTTTTATAAATGGAGGACAAATCAAAATGTACGTACCTTCACAGAATCCATCAATTAAGTTCCGTAGGAAAAAAGCTAGATGAGGCCATTAATGTATTAATAGGAGCTTTAAGAATGAAATCAGAGTAATCCAAGCTTTACTGTTTCTCAATCTAATTTAATGTTGCCCACAAGTAAATCTATTTCCTAAACAGATGACCTTTAAAATAACTTGTCAATTAATCTTGAAGGGCAAACAGCTTTGCAGCTCACAGAAAGAAGTATCTTATTTAAGGACGTTTGGTTGCAATTATATTCAGATGAGAGGGATAATACTTTACAACAATTTGTCATCATTCCTATGCTGCATACCCAGTCCAGATTTTGAATCAAAAAAATGCTTAAATGAATAACTGAGAATCCAAGTTAATCAACACTAAATCATTGTAAAAATGCAAAATATCCCTTCACCCTCCAACATCTAAATACAATTTTCCAACTTCTAAAACAAAGGAAGTACAGGAATTAAGCAAAATTAATTCTTCATTTCAAAAACATGAGCTTTTTCGATAAGAAATGGCTTGGTACAGAGACCACATTGCAAAAAAAAAAAAAGGGTGGAGCAGAGATTTTAATTAATTCCTATGGAAAAGACTTCAGTGTGGAAGAATCAGGTGAGAAGTAATTCTGTTCCTCTGCTGAGTACTAAAGAAAATTTGAAGACAAAATCCTTTAAAGGAGGGTGAGGAACAGGTTGTAATCTTTTTCAGGGCAAGGGCAAGATGCAGTGACAGACTGTACTCAAAGTGGATGAGAAAATTAAAGTTTTCAGGGCTATCAATATGACAAATTTCTAGCAGAGAATTCAATTGTAAAGATGGATTCTTGACTTAAATGAACTAAATCCTCACGATAAGAAGAAATTGACAATACCTCATTCCCCAATCTTAACTCTTTGCAAGGTCCATCCTAGGCCAATTTATAAATCAGTTTCCTCTGATTCTCTTCTATCTCTCCTTTCAATGCTTTTTAGAGGTGTATTTATCTTCCATGGTCCTGTTCTTTATGATGTGTTATAGTCTTAGTCTACCCAAGATTATTGAAGATCTTGAAGACCACCAAGGTTGAGAAAGAGATGTTCAGGTAAGAGACCAATTATTATAATAATTATCATTTATGTATGCTTGATTCCTGGCACTGTACCAAGTGTCTCGCATAATTTTTAATATTCCCATAAATTTAAGTGTATTTCCATTTTAAAGAGAACTGAGTTATAAAAAAGTCTAGCCTCCCTTTTCCCAGTACACCACTAGGAAATGTTAAAGTTGGAATAGGAACTAATGCCTGTCTTCCTCCAGAACCCTTTCTCCTGTATTGTGCTTCCTGCACAATCCCCTACACTTTTTTTTTTCTGTACTCCATCTCAGAACTTGTTACCTCTTCTATTAGATAAAGCCAACTTTCTCCAATTCAAGATTAATTGTCCACTCCACTCATCAACTACTACCTGGGGCTAGGGGAAAGATGAAAGCACAAGAAGGCAAATAAGCAGAAGGTGTTATTCCATAGCTCAAAGATCTACAACTCTTTCTACTTCTTATGGTGTCAATTCTAAATTCTGAAACTACCCCAAACCTCAAGACCTCCAGCCTGGCCCCACTTTATTCATCCAATCTATTTGGTCTCTCCACTTGGGCTAGTTTCTTCATGCTCTTCCACCTCTCATGGAATGTTTAGTTGTACAGTCAAAACTCATACTACTCCCTTTCTTCAAAATTTTCTTTGTTCTGTTTTTACTTTTTATTAGATTCTACTCAATCTTTAGGGCCAACTCTAGCTCCAGCCCTTCCTCAATCTTTGCCAACTCCTCTAGATTGTCCTGACCTGACTTTAATTATCTAATGAAAAGTCCTTGGAAGTTGTGCTATTTTTCATATCTTTTTAAACCATTTCACGTTGTATCTTCCCAATAAAATAGCAAGTAAGAAGTGAATAAAATGTTAGATCAATTGTTCTCAATAAATACCTATTATGTGAATGGTTATTTAAGAGTGAGATATATCTCTGACACTATGGAGAAAAAGATGCTGCCCCACCCTCCCCAAAAAATTACTCTCCGGCCATGCCATCTTAAACTTTAATTGTGTCAGAGTCAGGGATATTTTTATCAATAAGCCTTTCTCAGCCAAATTATAGGACCTTGTGTTTGCATGGGGTGAGCTTTATAGAAAATTCTGGAAAAAAACGGATTTATTTTCAATGAGTGCAATCTTCTGAATTTTCACAGTATTACCCCTATCTATTGTCAAGTTATTGCAAGTTTCTTAATTATATCTAAGACACACATTGCTCTTTCTTGGGTTTAGGAACCTCAAGTCGAGAGAGAAGAAAACTTTTTTTTTAAATTTTTTTATTTTACTGTGCTCTTGTATATCTTTGGTGAATACGTCTCTTCAGAAGATACTCCAAAGAGCAACACAATTAATGTCAGCCCTGGAACTCTGCAGAACTAGCAAAGTCTGCAGCTGAACATCCTTCTTTAGAAGAGAGTTTAACTGAAGAAGTGTAATGAATCACTGCTTCAGGTCTGGCTTAGATTCATTTAATAAGTGCAAACATATTAGCACATGTTGGGCTGTCCCAATTGCTACTGTGTATTTTTCACTTTCTCTTTGTATCAGAGAAAGTATTTTACTTCATGTCCCGTTCCACAAAAAGAAAGAAACTGCCATGAGTCCCTTAAATAATTATTAGTTTACCAAAGGCTTCAGAAAAGTCTGGATTAAAATGAAGATGGTATTTTCCTTTCTACTTTCAGTATTCTCATATGCTTAAATCACCAACTTTGTACCCATCGCAATGACAGTGTCACCTTAACCCTCGTCTGATTCAGGCTCAGCACCTAACATTTGACTTGCTTTCAAAATTGCAGAGAACATCACAGTGAGGCGTGGGAAGAAGAAAATTAAAGTTTCTGATTAAATCTTAAAAGATTGTGAAATGCTGATATATTAAGCCTTCAATTCACAAGTTTTTCAAGATACTTGTTTAATTCATCTTGCTTTTCCAGCACTTTTCCTATTGAATTTCTAATAATCACCTTCTCTAAATTGGGGATATAATTGTCATCTTGAGAAAATATTTACTTGTGTTCTGAACATTATAGATATTGCTTTGCACTGTATAATACTGGGCCATCTAAAAACTGAGTAGAGCATCTTCTAGACACAGGATTTTTGTTAGTGTTCTAAAGAAAAAAGTTGTTTAGATCAAGACATTGAATTATTTTAAAAGGTTTTTCTAAGACTGTTAAAATGAAAGTCACACATTCAGTTTTAGAGTTTTTGAAAATATAAATTTTACTTTCATGAGTCAAAAGTCATTTTTGATAACATAGCCAATCTATTCACTGAATGGGTTAAAAATGTTTTCTATTGCTAAGAAATGTACTCATTCCCCAAGCTTAAAGAGCAGAGTAATTTATATCTTTCACTCTTATTTTCAAGACATAGGTCATAGGATGATTAGATTAAATTTGAAGTCATAAGTTTGGCCAAACTCTATTTTCAAATACCCATCAAGCAGAACATCTAAAATCAAATTCTAAATGGCATTTATGAAGAAGGAGTAAATTTTCTCTCTTTCTTGGAATAATTAAGGTACATGAATAGTTTTTTATAGTACTTTTCAAAAGCTTTAAATGAACTTGTCCACTCTTTGGATCTTCCCTTTAGTTAAATATATGACTGTTATTAAAAACAGATTCTAATCCTTATACCTTTATTACTTATATGTCCACATGAAGCAACTGATAGATGAGTCCATATACTGTCCTCATAAAATCTTTCCTGAGAACCTTTCTATTTAATTCCAAAATGTTATAACACTAGAAAAGATCATTGAAGTAAAAAATTATCAATATAACAGAATTTTCTGTATTATAGAACTTTAAAAAAGGCTTTATTTTGATCCAATTTATTCCAAATTAATATAAATGCACGAAGGTGTTAAAAGTACTTGGGAAAAGTATCCAAGATTAAATGAATCTTTAACAATCTGTATTTGTATTATATCCAATGTGCTACTTAAATCCTTTTATCGGTTATCTTATTTTTTCATTTATGCTCTTTTAAATTAATCTTATTTTTTTCATAGTATTGTAAATTTAATGCCTAAATAATTGGTCAAACTTTATACTACAGAGGGTCATTTTAAAATTAGAACACATTTATTTCAATGGGATGTCACTGCACAACTTTGTTGATTATGTGTGATATTCAACAGTAGTCAATTGGATCACATCCAAGAGGAGGCTCAGTTACTAAAATATATTGAAGAATTCATATTTCCCCTTGACAACAATCCCATATCACAGATCTTTCTAACATCGTTGCATAGCAAGATGTTCTTTAAAGAATGTTCTTCTGAGCTTTGTGACCAAGAATAACTGATTTAATACTTAAACACTGAATAGAGAACAAATTTGTTTTTCCTTCCAGTGGGAGTTGAGAGAAAAGCCATATAGTATGAGTAAATATTGGAATGCCTAGTGTGCTTGTGTGAGGCAAAGACACCTAGGAAGGCACTTTAATGAGGTCAAGGTATAAGGGAAATATGGGCTAGTGACCTCTAACAAAATGACTAATATTCTATTTTCACAGAAGTTTGAAATCTTTGTGTATATGTACTGACCTTCCAAAAACAGAGTTAAAAAGTGCTTATTTTCCCCAGGGATACTTTTCAATAACTAGAAGTGTCTTTCTCACTTTTGACATCTAAATTGGTGTGACTTTTTATTAACAGTAAATGTTTTACTATAAAGTTAGA
Source organism: Pteropus alecto (assembly GCF_000325575.1). Lineage (NCBI taxonomy): Eukaryota > Metazoa > Chordata > Mammalia > Chiroptera > Pteropodidae > Pteropus > Pteropus alecto. The sequence continues at coordinate 18,074,883 of NW_006436298.1, read as the reverse complement.
GGAAAAAGTCTTCCAAAATCTGTTCTCCATACTCATGATCACATATTCCCCGTACACCGAAGGTAGAAGAACTAACTGCAAAACTCCAGGATCAACATTAACTGCAGATGAGTCCATGTCTACTTGTGGTGCATCTTAGTCAATTTGGGCTTCTATAACACAAAGACTATAGACTGGGCGGCTTATAAACAACAAACACTTATTTCTCACAGTTCTGGTAAGTCCAAAATCAAGGCGCTGGAAGATCTGGTGTCTGGTGATGACCCACTTCCTGGCTCTTAGAGGGCTATGTGTTCAAGTGCCAGAAGGGACAAACCAGCTCACTGGGGTCTCTTTTATAAGAAAATTGCATTAATCAGGCCTTTGTCCTCATGACCTAATCCCCCACCAAAGGTCCCACCTCCAAATCCTATAATATTGGGAGTTAGGAATTAACATGAATTCTTTGGGAGGCAAAAATGTTCAGTCTATAGCATGGTATAATTTTAAGGACCCAGAGATTTGTCCATTACCTTACCCATATATTTCTGCTTTTTAATATTAAGATGGATCTTTGGCAGAAGATAAAATTCTTCAATTCTGTCATTAGAGATATGTAAATCAGATACCTCTGGGAGTATAAACACATTTACCTATATCTATACTATGGTGAAAATGGCTGAAAGCACATCCCTTTAAGAAGGTAGATTCCACAACTGAGAAAGCTTGAGGGTAGTGAGTGCCTGAAGTGAAGTGTGATCTTACAAACAGAAAGGAGAAAATATAGAAAAGCAACATTGAATATAACATTTAAATGGCACGAATAGATTTAAACACAACATATATGTTACACAGTTATGCTCTCCTTAACAACGGTGATACATTCTGAGAAATGGGTTGTTAGGTGACTTAGTCATTATAAGGGCATCGTAGAGTATACTTACAGAAACCTAGATGGTACAGCCTACTACACACTTAGTGTCTATGGTATAGCCTATTGCTCCTAGGCTACAAGCCTTACAGCATGCTACTGTACAAAACAACACAAGATTAAATCAAACATAAGAGAAAATGATGCAACCAAGAGACGTGGTAAACATAAGATGTATGAGGCTGCTGCCAGCCTAACCCAACATACAGTTTTACAGCAAACTTTTAAAAATATATATGTTATGTAGAAAGAGTAAATGCTAAATAATGATAAAAGTTTAGTATAGTAAATACATAAACCAGTAACATAGTCATATATTATCAAGTATTATATACTGTACATAATTGTATGTGCTATAATTTTATAGGACTTACACCGCAGGTTCGTTTGCACCAGCATCACCACAAACACTTGAGTGATGCATCGTGCTATAACAATATGACAGCTATGATGTCACTAGGCAATAAGAATTTGTCAGCTCCATTATAATCTTATGGACCACTGTTGTATTTGTTGTTCATCATTGACCTAAGTGATGACTGCACATGACTGTACTCAGTATCTTTAGCCTTTCCAGAACTGGCATAACTCTATGTTCTACGAGATGCATGAAAAGAACAAGGAATATCTTGAATTAAGTGCATTTTGAAGAACTTTTTTGAATTAGGCACCACTGATGTCACAAAAGCAAAAACACACTTTGTTCTGTCTTCTGATCTTGAAGATTTTAAAATACTCTTAGGAGAGACCTGAATGACTCACATAGTAAAATTAAATAACAACAGAATATTAGATTGCTCTGTTCTATGTGTAGAACAGTTATTAGCTTTCTACCTTCATTAACTCTTGCTTAACTGACTCCGAATCTTTTTAAAGCAGTTTCAGATGCCTAATTTTCCAAATGAGCCATTGTGGATGAAATGTGAAAATACTGAACATAAATTATGAGCTGAAAAAATTCATGACTTCTAATGGCTTTGGATATTAGTGTTGGCTACGTAAAAATTTCCACTATTTCAAAAAGCTGTTGTTGGGATATCTGAACATGTAAGCAGTACTAGTTTCACGGTTTGTAAAAACATAACAATTACGATCATTAAATATTTTCAGGTACATATATATCAGTAGTGGTGAACAGAAACCTGCATTACTTTGCACGTTAAAAAGTTTTCCATATTCTTTTAAAAATATATCCAAGGTTAAAAATAAAAGTTTTCTTCTCTTTCCTAAAGCTAACAATACAACTTCATCTTTATTCAAAGTGACCCTTATTGGTTAACAATGGCCAAGATTTGGCTACAAGATTTTTGGTGAGATTATTTCTCAAACTTTCACCTTAACATTTAATATCACTGTACTCCTTGAAAATGGCTATCCCCTTGGCTTCCAGACTAGCCAATAATTATGACAGTCATAACCACTATTTATAAAGCACTTTTCATGGGCCAGACAATATACTATTGTATATTTTTAACCATGTGTGTTTCATAACAGTATTTGAGGTCAATACTATTACTACGCCATTTAATAGACCAGGACAGTGGAACTCATTTAAGAGCTGACCATTATTATTCAACTGGTAAGTGGTAACAAGGTTTAATGTTATTCTTTCTGATTCTAGAGGTCAAGTTCTTGATTATTTCTTTCTATAATCTCTCTTAATAGCATTGTAAACTTGGATTTTTGACTCCTGCAGCTACTATCTTATCTATGGTATTTTCACTGTTTTGTTATTGTTTCCCAGTTCTCTACAAATTTGCTTTATTTTCTATGCCTTGTATATCTTTGCACATTAACTCCAGTCCATGTTTCCAGTGCTTCCTGAATATCTCTAATGGCTTTTTTCTTTTTGTACTATGAAACACAATGGGGATATATTAAGCTGAGCTAGATCCACAGTCAGGGATTCTAAATCATTGTTCTGGATTCCTTATTAACTATCTAGCTGTGATAATGCCACTTAAAATCTCTGAATTTAAACCTCTTTGTCAATAAAGGAATGATATTTAACTCCACAATTTTAAAGGCTATTTCCAATTTTAAAATTTCATGATTTTTTTGTACCAAATACTTTTCTTCTAAAACATACGCTATTTCCAACTATTTTATTTCTCCTAATGATAATTCCACTCATTTCTATAGCATCATTTTGGAACTTAATCCATCTCCTTACTCTAAAATTCCTATACAGAGTCATAAAGTTTAATATTTCTCTGTTCGTGTGTGTTTATTTTGCCTCAAACATAAAGTCTCATTTCTCAGTCTCGTAATCTAACTGGGGAACTTGGTAAACAAAATTAACACATGAGTCACTTACTATGAACCGAATTCTTTGATACGATGATACACCAGAAAATACTAGCTTTTTTTTTTTTAAAGATTGTGAATGTAATAAAAAGATCAGAATTTAATAAAACTATAATAGGAGTAATAGGCTATATGTCTGTATACTAGGATGGCTGAAGATTAATTTTTGAGGTTTAAAGACAGAGGTAGACAGATTTTCCTTTTCTTTTTTTTTCTCTAAGTACACGGACCTCCACACACGGACAATAGGGAAAGTGAAAAACCAAATGCTGAGGTGAGTCCCCCTGAGACCAAATGGAAAAAAAAAGAGATTCCCTGATGAAGAGGAGAACTAGGAGTAGAAGTTATAGATTCCATGACTCCAGATAGAGTTTGAAATGGGGTGCAGTGGGGGAGGGGAGGGGAGGGAGGGTTTTGTAAAATGTTTCCAACACCCTGTGGGTATCCAGCCCTTCTGTTTATGGGGTCATCCTAAATATAATCTTAATTCTTAAGTGACTGGCCTGGCATTCAGCAGTCAGGCAGCTGAGATACATGTATCTCATTAATCCTTTTAACAGACAACATCGAAGCCTATTAGACTCTAAGATTTCAAGGGTAGCAATTACACTTAAATTTAAATTGCTGTATCATAATCAAGTGGTATCAATAAGCCACATATGTAAGAACTACTGACTGACAATTCTTTAAGGACTGTCTGGAGACCAAAGAAAGTCTCATTACAAAGTGGCATTTACTTAGGGAGTTTCAGGCACCATAACCGGGATTATGAGAGGCTCTTAGGAAGACAGTCTATGTGACTTTTCCACAGTAAATTCAGAAATGTTTGCCCTGATCATTTTAACCTTATCAGTAGATTTGAGTCACTTGCATGACTGGAATCATTGTGTAAAAAAATGTTTGAATAAATTGCAGAGAGAGAGAGAGACAGACAGACAAACAGACATGGAGGAAGGGAGAGAGGGGAAAATTTTGGTTAAATTTCCCAGTCATTTTCTTGATGAAACACACAAATACTGCAAGCCATTTGAAGTCATTTGAACCTACATTTGGGCTTAAGACAGAGAGAAATTTGGTAAAGAAACAAGATGCAAAAATTTTAAAACCATGTTTGCAAAAGGTATAAGGGACCCCCCCCCCAAAAAAAAACAAAAAACAAAGAACAAAAAAACAAAACTTTTTAGCTTAAGCAATTACATAATCCTCCCCCACCAATATTGGGCTGTGGGGGGGGGGGTGGTCAGGGGGGGCGGGGAAAGGAGGAGACAAGCAGGTCCATTTATTTGTTCAGGAAACTGAGATTACTTGGTTCAAAGTGTTACAAACTCTTCACTACATTCCACTGAAGGAAAATGGACCTAGTGCTAGCAGTGTTACACAGTAATCAACAACAAACTTTCTTGGCATTTGTGAATTACTACTACACAGCATTAATTTCATGCTTGTCTACTCTGCCAAACTGTGAATGGTTATAAAGAGCTAGAAATCAGAGGAGTTAGAATAGGTCAGAAAGCTCCTTGAAGAAACAAAAGAAAAAGAAATGAATAATTGAAAGTGTTTAATGCAATTAAGTAACATTTTTCACCAAACAGTGTTTGCAAATATTATGATTTTATCTGAGGTCTTATCTGTAGGGACAGAAAACTATTAAATTCTACTGCAAAGGCAAAATTTGTCTTAAAAAATGATTTTAAAATGACTAGATGAGATGGCTTGATTTAAGTTGAACTGGGAAGGCTTAGGAATATATTAAAACTAATTTCAGATGTTAATTCCTCAAAGCTTTTAAAATTTATTTTCTATTAAACTGGTTAAAGCTGGGGAACATAAAAAGCACAGCAAGACACAAACCCATAAATTCTGGGTTTCATTTAAAAAATCAGTTCTTTTGGTTCTTTTTCTTTTTTCCTGATTCCACTTGTCTATCCATAATGACCTTTCCTAGTTTTTCATTTAGATTCATTAGTTTAGTCCATAATGTAGCACTGATGGTCCAGAAAGTTTATTATGCTCTAATAAACTGCTCACGGAGATGCCAGCACTTTTCTGAAGTCACTTCAGCTGCATGTCTGCATGCCCTTGAGGATATTGCCTTTTTTTATTTTTTCCCACTTCCCATGTGTAAACAGAAAAACTAGCAGAATGGCATCTACATGTGTGGGGAAATTTACAGTTGTTATCCTACTTTTGCCATTAACTCATTTGTAAATCATTTTCAAATATATTCTCTATTTTCCAGTAAAGTGACCTTGTCCTCAACTCCTGACGGGACTCCAAGACACACTTCATGATCTTAATGGGAATAGTTGAGCTATAAATACCTGAAGATAGAACACCATGGGTATGGGTATGGGTATTGGGGGGGTGGGGGTGGGTGTGTGTGTGTGTGTGCGCGCGCGTGCTCTTAACATTCTTGATCTCACATCTATGCTTAACTTCCCAGCTCCCTAGATAAAAGAATAAAGGGATTGGGGCACATCCTTATAACTGAATCAAATGATGACTAATTCAGGTATGTCAAGGTTGTGTGTTTGAGACAATGGGTACAATTCTGGTCATTGTATCCTATAAATATGTATATAATATCAAATTTGGAAAAAGAACATAATCCATTTTGTCTTCTTTTCTAGAATAAGTAGAGAAGTTCAGGAGGGAGTGGGAATTGCAGAGCTCTGGACTGGTTCAAGCATAGGTTTGCCAAATGTCTGGTATTGAACTGAGTTGTGTGATGTTTGCAACTTGCATTTGGGAAACATAATGATAAATAAATTTCTACATTGATTCTTTAAAAAAGTGAAAAAAATGGATAAAAGCCCACAGAGTCAGTAAGATGTAATTTTGTTTACCAACATATTTTCTATATAATGCTGACAAATTTTCACCAATTGAACAATTTACTGAAACAATCTGGTAACTCTATCAGGGCCAAGAAAGTGACTCATAAAAAGTTCCTTATGCTTCTGTAAACCAGAATTTGTATACAACAGAAGGGAACATAGAGTCTGGCCAGGGTTGGCAGTTAGAAAGGGAAGTCTGAGAAAAAAAGACTTATGCCAGGAGCAGAGAAGGATGGTAGAATGTAGTCTGATAATCGGAGTTCCAGGAAGAAGCAGGGGAGCTGGTTGGAGGGAGGGTGATTCAAGGTTATTACCAAGACTGTTACTTACAGGTCTCCTGTGTTACCCACAGCAAGGAGCCTGGGAGGCCTGGCTGAGCTGAGATGACCAGGGATCATATTGGGACCTGAGCTAATTTGGTCATACACAATGGCTCTTAGGTTCTGTTTGGTGCCTCTGCCCCAAAGAAGTTTCGAATGAAGGTTAACTATTCTCCTTACTAGCTCTCAAACAGGAAATTGCCACATGTCCATATATTAACTAAATTTTATTGGTAAGTGAACTTAAACATAACCTGTTTTAATTCTTCTAGGAACTCTTAACACTTGCTTTTTTATGTGTTTCAATCATCACCGTGCATGAAAAGTTGACTTGAGGAAAACTCCAAGACTATAGATACAAAATTCTCTCAGCCTTAAAGCCAGCCTCAGGCAAACAAAGTCCTCCAATGTTCATTGTAAAATACAGAACGACTTAAGAGATTTAGTCTAGGCCTTCAAATCTAACATTTAAAAAAGTACAACTTCCCTGGATTCTTATACTATGTATGGGTTGGAGAAGGTCTCTAAAAGATGTTCTTAGCCATGTGCCTCAAATTCCTTTAACAAACAAAAAAATCCCATTTTAATATTTTATGCTAGTTAAAAGTCACTTTGTATCCAATGCAAACCCATATTTGACAGTGTGATAATTACCAAAGCCTTGATTGTTAATTAAGATTTTGAAAACAAAAGCACTTGTAGTAGGTACCGTTAAAGTTCCCCAATCAGAATTCCAACAAACCGTTCCACATTTAGCTTACTCTAAATATCACACATATAATAACACACTGAAGTATTTTAAAGAATGTTATAGACATGTAACAGATAAGTTGAACAAAAATCACCTAAAAATATCAGTTAACCTTTCCTACGTGTATTAGTCTGAACTCTTAAAAAAAAAAACTATGGAAAGTTCTCATATTATTTAGTATCTTCTATGTAAATTAGCAGTTGATTTTTTATGACATAAAACTTCACAATCTCAGAGATTTCAAGATTTCTGGAAAGTATCTACCTATGTACATTTTTCATAATTTTAAAATACTAATCACTTCTCTTTCATTTAATTACCCAAAATGAAGTCTTTTAATCATTTCTCATATGAAAACTTCTATAATTAGTGAAATTGATTTATTACAAATTCCCATACTCCATCTCAGAGCGTCAGAATCAATTAATTTCAGGGATAGAATACAGATATTTTCCAAGTTCCCCAGGTGAATCTATTCTGCTGACAAGGCTGAGAAATCATGTTTGTTCAGAAACCTGTTCAGGACATCCATTTATATTCTGAATTTTCAAATTTTAATGGGTAAAAAAAAACTACTAGACTTCTTGCTAAAAATCTAGATTCTCAGGCTACAATCACAAAAGTTCTTCATAAATAGGTCTTAATTATCACTGAGAAATCTGTATTTTAAACTACATCCACTGTTATTCTGATACAGGAAGTCTAATATTCAGTTTGAAAAACAGTTTTCTACAATATTCAGCAAAGAATATTGTGAGTGACAGTGGCTCAGTATAGATTTGTTAAATTGAATATTAAGTGAAAGGGCTCTAATTTTGGTAAATGATTCCATAGGTGATAACAATCTCAAGAGTTTGGCTAAGTCACTGACCAAGTGGCCTCTAAGGATGAAGAGAAGTTCTATGTGATTAAGGGCAAAGCACAAGCTCTTATCTGAGACAGCAGAGCAGGCCACAAAACATGCATAGGACCAGGCCAATAAGGATAGCAGACACCTGATATTTTACACAACTAGCTTTTATTCCTACTCTAGTGTCTTTCCAAGTGTGGTCCTTGGACCATCATCAGCCCAAGTGCTCAGGAACTTGTTAAAAATGCAAATTATCAGACCCATTCCAACTCAACTAAACCAGAAACTTGGGGTGAGACATAGAAATCTGTGTTTTAATAAGCTTCTGAGTGATTTTAATGCACAAATTAGAGAATCACTGCCCTATTCTTCTGATATAAAAATTCTTTTTGATATAAGCTCCCCGGTTTTCTTGTAAGAAACAATCCTTCTGGCAAACTCAGTCTAGGTCTTTTAAATGTGATGATCCTATCTTATCTTTAATCTCAGAGGTGGACTCGTAAACCAGTATGTCCAAAGAGGCTCAATTTCAAATCTCACCACTAGAGGAGAAGCAGGAACTTCTATCGTTAGTAAGGAGGCTAAAAAAATAAAGACCAACACATAGGAAAGGAGAGGCAATTGATAGAGTCCTGGTATCATAGCTTGAGCTCCTGGACTGAGTAAGCTATGCCTGAAGTTTGCACTCTTGTTACATGAGCCAATAAATTCTGTTTTATTAACTAAATTTGAGCTGGGTTTCTGATACTTGCACTTGGAAGAAGTCTAACATAAATAGAATCAATTAGGGAAAGCAGACTCTGAAGACTAAGACACAAAATACAAGTTGCAGAAGGATGTAAATCCAGCCAAAGTGTTAAGAGTTCAGACCAAGGAGACGCAGAATCGGAAACTGGGACTAAGTGAAGAGAGGTCTTGGGGCTGCAGTTAAAGTTTGAATATATAAGAACTTAGGTGCCTGGCACACAGGTGGGTCAGGCTGGCTTAGATGGCCAGAAATGGGTAACAATAACTATTGTACCTTCCCATAAAGCTTGCCTGTGTTTGACTGTCAGAAACGCAATGCCAGGGAAATTGAACCTTTGCTTGATGAAGAATATGGTTTCTTATTTTTTAAATATACTCTTTGTGTGGATGAAACATCACTTCTGTGTTCCCTTGCTTGCGATAAACTTTAAACTGAATAAAATCAATAAAAGCAATTGACATTTTTGGTACACTAGATGCAATTGCAATCCAATCACACACATTCACAGTAGCCTCTACATTCAGAAGCCTACGGCTATAACTGTTTGATCAAAATGTGATTCAGTTTTGTCAGCTGGTTACCATGACTGCTGAAATGGCAGGAGAAAATCTTTTTTAAAAGGAGTCCTTAAAATGACAATAGTCAATAAAAGAAAAGGTTTCTGAAAAAACTATTGGTTTCAATGATGCTCAATAAGAAGCTACATTTCAAGTTCTTTAGGAACATCCCATGGTCTTCATTGGGCAGCTTCACACCTCAGCAGTAACATATTCTGTAACCACTGAGCTAATTGTTACACAAGGTCATTACAAAGAGTCTTCTTTTTTGGAATCTACCTTCCATTTAATGATTGACAAGGGTTTTATGTAGTATATTGTTAAGGATATTATTACTTTAACCATGTGATGTTTATATTCAGATAAATTATTCCAGATACACTGTATTTTCAGGGAAGAATATCATAGCTTTAGGAACCTATAAGCTTCTCTTTTGGCCCCTTCTATGTTTCAGTTCATTACTTTTAAAGTCTCTTACAATATACATCAGTGAAAAGACAGTTGTACATGACACATTTATAATAACAATAGCTAATAAGATGTACAGAGCATTTACATGAGCCAACATTTTCATAGGCATTATCTCATTTATGTTCATGGCAATTCTGTAGGATATGTATTATCTTCATTTTATAGACAGGAAACTAAGACACGGAAAGGCTAAGTAACTTGCCCACATACATAGTCAGCTAGGATTTGAACTTCTGCTGTCTGACATGAGAGCTTATGCTTTTGACTATATTGCTTAATAAAATTCTACAGATTATATATGCTTTTCTTAATATATAAAATTTTCGGGCACAGCAATGTAACTTGACTGCAAACCACATGAAGCAAGATACCATACCTGTTTTACTCATATTTTTTCCTGGTGCTCAACAAGTATAATATAGTGTTTGTCACATAGGTGATCAGTACTTATAACTATTTATGAATGAATAAATGGTATGAATGGGAGTATATGCCGATATCAAGTATAGAGCTTATTTTGAAGGATAGACCCAAATGTTACTGCATAATTGTATGCCATATAACTTTTAATTTTTGGAAGATATGCTTTGATATACATGAAATTTCTATAAAATTCCATTTTGAAATTTGCTAAATAAGCTAATCTGACTATAGATACAACAAAGGCTTATTTTTTCCCTAATAATCTAACCTCTTGAGTACACCGGAAAATTACTGAATTTTAACTTGGAAATTTTTTAGCTTGAACTTCTACTCATTATAGAAATATTACTTATAGCATTCTTCTGGTTTTTGAAATTAACTTTCAGTTACATTTGACATGCAATATTGTATTAGTTTCAGGTGTACAACATAGTGATTAGACATTTATAAACGAGTGATAGAGTACCCTTCGGCCCATTTAAAATGAGACGGAGCCCATTACGACATAAGGCAATTATGTCCATTTTTTAGCAACATTAATTGCTTAGAAAGTTCTTTCTTATAATTGGTTGAAATCTCCATCCTTGCAACTTCTTCCTATTGCTCTTAGTTTTATCCACTAGAGCTACTCAGATTGACTGGCTGGAGAGATGTCTACATGACAGTCCTTCAAATAATAGAAGGCAGTAATCATGTCCTTCGAGGTCTTTAGTGCTCCCGGCTAAAAATCCCTAGTTTCCTCAAACATTTCACATGCTGCATGGTTTTAGCATTCTAGGAGCCAGTTTGCCTTTAAAAATTATCCTCTGACAGAGACAGATTTAGTATGAAGTTAAGAGCTTTGAGGTTCTGCTTACATGTGACCTTGCACAGCCTCAGGAGGGCACTGAGCAATGTGTTTACATGGCAATGTGTTTTGTAAAACTTGCCAAAGTAAGATGTTTAAACCTCAACAGGTTAAGACTGCTCTGATTTTTCAGACTTTTAGTGGGAATGCCAGGTGGCTTTAGATTGACCACAGGCATTTCTGGATTTGGCTAACTGGTGATATCTTTCAGTGGGTTAGTGGGATATATTTGTGTTTGCAGTCACTTCTGTTACTATTAAGCTATCACTAGATATTCCAGAGCAAAAATGGCTTGCAAGAATCTTTCTTTTAGCATATACAGAATTAAAGACAGCCTGGTTAGTGAATATAATTAATTCAAAGGGTATTTAAAATTAGTGCATAAGGAAACTTGTAATGATCGGAAATCGTACAGCTTAGATATGAAAGAAACTAAAATACAGTTTCCTAAAGCTGACAATAGTCCTAAACATTTATATCACATTACCAAAGAATTGTGAAGCTAGAAAAATGTTTCTAAGCAATCAATAATAAAAACATATTTCAATCAACCATGCTAGAAGACTGAATCATCTCTTTCTCTAGAAAATAAATCATAAAACTGCCATTATATGAAGAGATAATCTAAGGCTCTAGAGTCACCACATATTTTTAGTTTTGTGAAATTTGTGGCACTTATCAGCTTTTCATTATTTTGTGATCACTTTCTTCATTCTAACTAATCATTAATTTTTATATTTAGTAGTGTACTTTTAATTTTGTAATGCTTAAAGAGGACCCCAAAATTGTAAAAGTTTTAGGCTCTACAAATCCTAGATCCTGAATCCACCTATTTTTCAAACTCAGTGAAATCTGGACAGAAAAATTATAATGGGGCTTTTATCTCCTTTGATCTAAGACTCTACTTTTACTGAATCAGGCTGGATTCTATTAGCCTTTCTGGCAGTCTAGCCACACTGATCACTGAATTGCTGAATCAGAATCTTGGGGTTTAATGTAATCTCAAAGGTCATCTAAACCAAACACTCATCCTATGCTCAAATCCCCTGTTGATACCCTTGCCAGGCAGTTAGCCCATGGTTGAATGCTTCCTGTGACAGGAAACTCATTAGGTTTTGCAGAACCCATTACATCTTTGAACAACTCAAAATATCAAAAGGATTGAACAATGCCTCTTGTTAGACTTGCTTTAAAATTAAATATCTTTCTCTATTTTTTTGGATAAACTGCCTTTATCTAAATCTTATTTTCAAACAGTTTTTAAGATATAATTCACTTATACAATTTATCACTTAAAATGTACAATATTTTTAGCAAAGTCATAGGGCTGTACAACTATTGCTACTATGAAATTTTAGAGCATCTTTATACCCTTGAAAGAACCCATGTACCTATTCTCAGTCAGTCCACAGTTCTACCTGTTCTCCTAGTAAGCCCTAAGCAATCACTAATCTGTTTTCTATTACTATTAATTTGTCTATTCTAGAAATTTCATACACACAGAATCATAAAATATGTAATCTTTTGTAGACTAGCTCCTTTCACTTAACATAATATTTACAAGGTCTACTCTGTGTTTTTAAACATTTTTTGATAAATTTAAATGTAGAACTTTAAACTCATCCTCATTTAACTTCATCTTATTACTTATGGCTACTGTTCTAACCTGTCAAAAATAATTTTAACATCCTAACATATCCTTCAAATAGTTATTCTCTTCCTAATGGCCTATTCTGTGGCAGCCTGGTCACTGATGGGGTAAAAGAAAATTAAAGTTACGGTAATTATCATTTATAGATCACTTAATGTCAACCAAGTGTTTATTTATTAGTATCATTATTTATATAATAACAATACTATAAGGTAATGGTATCTCCATCTTATTAAAAACAAAAAACAAAAAACCTGATGCTTAAACCAGGTAAGAAACTTGACTAAGTTCATGCAGCCAGGAAGCTGCAGTACTGGAGTTCAAATCCAGGTCTGTCTGGCTTTGAAACCCATACTTTAAAAGAGTAGACTATGATCTCTCATGACAATCTTTAGTTCCCAGTAATAATATCCAGAAGCGTTACTATATACCATTCTCTATATGTATATTGCTTCATGTCAGTATAGTTCTCTGGAAAACAAAATAAAGTGGATACTATCTTCAATATACAGTTAAAGAAACTTAAGTTCAAAAGGGATATGGGTAATATGTACAAGTTTACTTAGCTAATGAATGATCAAGCTGGTATTTGCATCCAAGTGTATCTAATGTCAAAGGCTTTGCCTCTCCCCCAAGTTACTCCACCACTTTGGTGGTAGAGTAGGTCAATTCTCTAGTAATGTTCTGGGGAGGATCAGTATTTAGGTCATCTAGAGTCATCATTCTGGTACTGCGGTTGATCTCTTGAGGGCTAAGGTTAATAACAGCTATCAGCATTGATGTGTGAGTATATATACACATGTATATCTAAACATGTATAATGTGTATATGTATACATGACATGTGTATTATGTATATATGCACACGTGTGCATATATACATATATGCACACAGATATATATCTATATTCAGACATATATCTGAATATATACATGTGTGTATGTGTATATGTAATCTAACTTAGTCCTTTGGCTTAAAACTGAGTGAATAGTAAATTCTCACTGCTAAGAGATTTCTATTCCAAAGATGCCAGTTTTATGATGAAAACTTCAGTGTATTACTGCTCAATCTGTTTCCCTGCTTCAGTCTGAAAAGTTATTCATTTTTAAAAGTACATCTCTAGAAAGCCCTTTAGATGGGAAGGTGGGACTTGGAAAATGTCATTTTATGGATTCCCTGTTAAGGTCCTTTGTTCATATGCCATTTTAATAAAAAAGTCCAATATGAAATAGGAAATAAGGGCAATATGATGTCTGAGGCATATAGGTTATGAGGTAGGAGTTGGCTGAGGCTGTCGATTAGTCCCTTTGAGCACAGGATATATGTGTATTTATTTATATCATCTACAAAGGTTGTAACATGACTTACCCTATCTTTTTAATGGTGAAAATCATAAATTATATAATTACAATACAGAAAAATATTCATAGTGTACAAATTGCCAACTATTCTTATGATGATCATTAAAAATAGTGATAACCACACTTTGATATTGTTCATTTTAAATGAGATTTATAAATTATCTTAGGAAAATTATCAATTATCTTTGGAGCATGAATCTTACGGGAAAATTTTAAGCAGCATTGTTTTAATCTCCACACAATTTTATAAAATAATTTTTTGACACCATTATTTTGCCAAATAATTATTTGACATCTTTGGAATTTTTGAAATACAGTAATTGTCACCAATATGACCATTGCCTCTGTTGTCAGGTGTTCTGGTTCTTGTGGTCTAATAGATGGCCAGATTTGATTGTGAACTCCAATCATAACAGAATGCTTTGTTTTGTTTGGTTTCGTTTTAAATTATGATGACAAACTTTCTCACTTATAATATGACAACCTTCCTTACTCATCTCAACTGCTTGTTTCCAGTATCTGAGTCAGACCCCCAAATCAGAAGTTTTAGACTTAAAGCTTGTTAGGCTTACTTACAAAGAAGTTAGCTGCAATCTCTTAACTCTTCTACATCTAAACAGCTTGTCTTTAACCCCAAATTCATGATTTCATAAGAAGAAAAAGCTTTCCCTCCTTTTTGGTGAGTTTGCATGACTTTCCTGTTCCTGTCTCTGTGCCTAATTCTTCATTCCATCTATTCCAATATGGACAATTGTCACATATGAATACTCACTTTAAACATTTCATGATTTTAGTAGCTCTGCTGAAAAATTTGACCATTAAGGAAATGACCACATCATGAAGTGCACTGTTTGCATTGTTTATCTCACAGGCTCCAAACCTTTGTCCTTTCAGTTTCTCTCAGTATTTGCCTTTCCAGAATAACTAACAAATTCTTTCATTTTCTCAGGCAAAACTTGTTTTTTCCTCTTAAATTCAGCCTTTTCCCCTAACTTAAGCTTCTTAAGGAACTTCTTTTGAATAGTGAAAACCCATAAAGGGAAATCTGGCAGTACAATTTCCTACATGCCATGTATTAGCAACTGCCCTATTCATTGCAAATGATACTTCCCTGCTGTGTCATTTCCCAGGAAAAACTTTGGTGATAAGATGGATCCAATATTTACAACACACCCAGAATCTAACCACTTTTTTTTTTTAAACATCTTCTACTGCAATCACTCTGGTCCCAGTCATCACCATTTCCCACCTGGATTATTCCCATAAGTGGTCTCCCTGCTTACACTCTTGACCCCATACTGACCACTCCTAACACTGCAGCTAGAGGAACCTGTTAAAATATGTTTTCTCATCTTAAAATCTTGAAACATACAATGGCTTTATTTTCATGCACAGTAAAAGCCTAAATCCTTTCAACTGCCTTACACCTCCCTGGCTTCTCCTTCTATTCCCTCAACTCTTTCTTGGCACACTTTCTCCTCCAGGTATTTAAACTTGCTGTGATTTTTGTTTTGCTTTATTTTCTTGAAATGACTTTTCTCCTGGTAGAGTCTTACCCTGGTCATTTTATTTAAAATCGCTCACCCTTACCTCACACTCATGATCTTTCTTCCCTAGTTTGTTTCTGTAGCAATTTTGAACTTTTTATTATCCCCATAATTTTCCTATCTTCCCACCCCCTCACACACACTCCCATTCATGCCCATTATAAAAGCTTAATGAGACAAGGTTTGTTTTTAATTGATACATTCTCAGAATCTAGGATGGTTCTTAGCTCTCGACAGCCAATAAATATTTTTTAGATAATAAAAATCAATGAATAAGTTACTGGCATATTTCATATTTATATTGGGATCTAAGTCTAGCTCAGTATGTTAATTGATGTTCTTTAAAATTCGATTAGGTATATCATTCAACTACTCTAGGAACACATCAGTGAACAGACACTTAACATGTATACGTATAAATAAGTGAACAACTTTTTTTTGTAAGATGATAAGTGCTTTGAAGGGAAGAAACGGGGTACAGTGATAGAGAATAGCTAGAAGAATCCAACTTAAGTGACTGGCCTCTGTAAGGAGGTGTCAAACCAAAATGTGTGGAATGAGTTTGCTGTGTAAGGAATCCAAATATCTTGGAGTATGAAAGAACATCTGAGGGACTGAAGTGTCCTGTAACTAGAGCCCACTGAGGGTAAGAAGGAAAGTGGATAATGAGATGGGCAATGATCATGCAGGGCCTTCTAGACTATCAATAGAAGTTTAGCATTTGTTTAGAATGATCACTTTGTCTTTTTGAATAGAGAATAGGTTTAGGGACAAGAATATCTTAGATACTATGAATAACTATTCAAGAAAGACAAGCCGACATAGTTTTTATAAAATATAATAAAATGAAAAGGCATCCATAGAGCAAAATTCAGAATTTAAATAGCAAAAGTGAATCAGATTCTTTCTCTACTACTACTTTCCTATATTCTTCCAACACTTCATTAGAATATCTTAGTTTTAATGAAAAAAAAAAAAATCAGATGCATGCACATACATATAAATATGAAAGAAAAAAGAGAAGAAAAATTCCAAAGTGTGGAGCTTGCATGCTTTACTGGATTTTTAAAGCAATTAATTTGTTACCGAGGTTTTTAAAACACAAATTACCACTGGTAATAAACTGAAGTCATATTTCTTCTGTGAGATTACCTAAATAAAAGAGCAGATACAAATAATATGAATATTCTTTATAGTTTTCCGTTAGTAAAAAATCCTCACAAACACCACTGGTAGCACATAACAGAAATTTAACAACGGTGGATAACCTATTATTAGCTCTGTGATCAAAGATAATTATGTTATTAAAATTAAAAGGGGGCATTAGAGGCTAAAGTAATTTAGCATGTTCCTTCTATCTTTTGTGAAAAATAAGTTATACACTTTCTTCTATCATATAAATATCCTCTGTCTACAGTGTTGGCTTAATTTCTTTGAAAATCTGTTAGAAAATTCTAGAATTAAATGTAGATCAAGGTTTAGGTTTTATTAGTATGTTGAAATTGAACACTGTAGGAAGAGACCAGCAGAGTAGCTGATGGAATTAATACTTATGCAATTCAATGTTGCCTAGTAACAAATTGTATGTGTATGAGTCTTTTGCCTTCTGGAAACTATTTTCAAGGTTGGTATAAGTCTGTGGAATATTTTATGAAATCACTAAATAGTTTCCTAGACCTATAATGACTACTTCAAAATGTCTACAATTATATTTTCTGGTTGTTAAAAATGACTATTAGTTTTTTTTAAATGTCAAATTATATCCTTTTTACAAAAGCAGTTTTTTCAAAATTTTCTCAGAAGTTCTTCTAAGCCCTTCTACAAATCAAGAGTCTTTTTTGTAATATCCTGGCTTTCTTGATATGCAGAATACTTGAAAATAACTAAATGTTACTAAAGATATTAAACCAATAATGAGCGTTGGCTGAATTTAATGCTCTCAAACACACATTTCTCTCTCTGCCCCTAAAACAATAGGATTCTCACAATCTCAGTCTCTACCTTAAATAGCCTTAGGGAAGAAAATATTTACTTTTTTTTTAATTTCTCATATATATATAATGCTTTTTATTTGTATTAATTCTAACAGCCCTAATTTCTTTAAAATGGTTTTGGAGGGAAACTTACACAAGTTTCAAAATTATTCATTGCCACTAAAGGCAATCTAATGGTTAGCGATTTCCTTTATGTGGATATTGGTTTTAATTCTTGGTTTCCTGAGACACAGCAAAGCCTTTTCTCATGTGGAAATAATGCTTGGGAAAGAACTACACTGTCCATGTGAGCAATGAGGTCATAACAGCCTATAGCGGGTTATCTGAGCGTCTTCCTGGTGCCAAGCTGAACACAGTCCAGGGGAAGACTATATTCCCCGTAAACTACCATGCACACCCTCAGAATGAACTGAAGGGGGCAATATTTACCAAGAAAATTCGGCAGGCAGTACTTTGGAAATAAACATGGGGACTTTGAACATTATTTGAGACACAAATTGTTTTTATTTGCCAGCTGCCGCTACCATTACACACACAATATGCAATGCAGAACTACTAACAGAAATGAATTTCAGATAGCACGGACCATGGTATGGATTATATTCATATATTATAACAATAGCAAGTTTTTGTCCAAAAAAGTGCACTCTAATAGGTCTGTCCCAAGTTCAGCAAACTATTTCTTTTTATTTTTATCAAACTATTTCTTTTTATTTTTATCAAATGCAGACTTGGAAAGTCCCTCATGTGATGAACTTTGATTGTTTTCATACGCCAAAAATGATTTCTTCTTTCAATTAGGTTAATGTGGATAGTTAGTATAGGTAAATCAGGCTCTGTGGTGCCTCTCCTTCCAAGAGTTTTTTTGTTGTTGTTTCAGGTTTCTTCTATCCCTTTATAGGGAAATTCTTGCAATAAAATCTTAAACTTGTGCTACAAAAAGTAGTCATCAGTTTATGTCTAAATGACATTTGATAACAAACATATCAAATGTAGGTTATTATTTGGGAATAAATATATGTGAATAAATGTGAATGTGAGTGTGTATGCATTTAACTTCATGTATGTAACATAGCATCCAGTAAAATAGAGTGATCAACTAAAATCTGTACAGGGAATTTTGGTTACCCTGTCAAAAATAAGACAAACCAAACATATTATAAGTATATATATGCTCACTTTATAACAATAACCACATCACCCTAGTTTGCCTGTTTCAGAAAGTTTGTGATTCTTCAAACACTTCTCTCTGCCCCCGATAACTCTAGTCTCCCACATCTACTATGGCACTATTCATTTTACTCTCCAATCTAAAAGAAAACCTTTGGGAAAATTTGGGTTGGTAGTATAGTATAGATGAGGTATTATCTGAAATAGAGTTTAGGGAGGTTAATATAGATACATATATTTATGGGGGGTACTCAATAGCTGTATGTCATATGCACATAAAATTCTATATAGACATTTCTATATAAATGCAATAATATAAACATACATTATCACTACTGCGAAATAAATTAAGCTCTCTCCATAGCTTAAAATGAGAAGGTTGGATGAAATTAGCATTGGAAAGAGCTTACTTCCTAATCTAATACAATCACTTCAGAAACCAGGAATGAAGATTTGATTGTCCAAGGACAAAGAGCTAAAAGACAGAGTCTAGATTAGGACCCAGGTTTGCAGAAACCTGTTCCATGCTTTCTCCACCAGAAATGCAGTGCATCGCTCCTAGAATAAAAACTGTCCCATGACATTTGCTGTCTATAAGTCAAGCCCAACTGCTCAAGGATCATAATAATGATAAGACACATAAAAAAGCTGATGTTTACGGAACCACAGTTTCCATGTATAGAAGTAATGAAACTTCTACTGATCAGGAAGGAATGCAGAAAAAACAATGGAGATGAAGGCAGGAAGCATGGGGCGGGGTGTAGACTTTCATTAAAGACAAGGTAAAAACATAGATGTGGAGAGGGTGGGCAGAGGGCTGGAGACAGGGAGCTGGATCCTTGTTTGCTGAAATAAAAACAAGAAAACACGTTTTCTGTAGGTTGCTAGGGACTCACTTTCCTTCTGCCTCCCTTTAGTATGTTCTTTTGAGAAATCTTGATTTCCTTTCCCCTTTTTTTTCTCTCTTCCTATACCTGCTCTTTATTTCCTTTCAGCCCAACATGTGTTCATTTTTATTACTTAATTCTATTTACTCAATGTTGAAATTATGTTTATACTGATTTCACTTTATTTTTATTTTTTTTAATTAGGAAAGAGTTTAAGAATTGGCATAGTTCTGAATTGGGTCTGAATTGAAAAATTAAATTGTATTGTATTGCAAAAGAATTTACTTTAAAATGAAGAGCCTCCTACAACTACAAATTTAGAGGTTTGCATAACATTACCGAGACATTTTTATTCAAGTATTTATAAAAAGACACAATTGTCACAGTTATATAAACCATCTGTTTATCATTTGAAGGGCAAGTCTAAGACACATCTTTTCTTTCCAGCATGATTTTCTAATAAATAACTTGCCTTGATGATTTGTTCTGCCCCTGGAGCACTGTAAGTCGGCTCAATGATCTTATGTTACTCCATTTAACATTAGAAGAGGGATCAAGTTGGTTGCATATTAGCAATGGTCAAGGCTACAAGATTTCTTATGATTATTCCTCTGCACATGTTGATTTCAAAGACAGTGGTAAAGTATCAATCCCAGGCTCAACTCAAAACTATGAATATGTGTTGCTTCGGGCTTAGGGACAATCTTTTTTATAACACACAAAAAAGAAGACTGCCTCTTGGAGAATGCACACGTTTCAAAGAGCTGATGTCCTTCTCCAAATATGACACTATTTGCATTTGTATATGGTTAGAAGCCTTTCCATACTATACATTAATGGAGTTCTTTCGTTTACTGCTCCCCTTGATTTTTATAACTCTAACTCTGAGACTCCTTTACAAAAGTAGCTTTTCTTCTTCACATAGTATCTGCTGTTAAGGCTGCTCTTTCCACTGCTCTGTTTGTCCAGCCCTTCTAATGCTGCATGATAATTAAAATAAGCAGATTTTTAGTCCCCTCTCACCCTTGCTTATTCACCGTCATGAGAATAAAATTCCCTATAACTACTCCTTTCCAGAATACATATTGCTTCTGTCAGACACTCAAAAGAGATGTATATATTACTGTTATAAAGTTATATTTAAAGATTTGTAAAATGATCAAAAGGAATTTTCTGAGGTTTTTTTTTTTTTTTTGGTCTTCTTAAATGAGGTTCATGAATTTAAGAAGCTTTCCCACAACAGAGCATGTCAGGTTATACTTATCATCTGTGAGTCTTTGGACTCATAACGTCAGCAAATACGTAGCAACCCAACAAAGCAAGCAGAAGAGCAATTTGTTCTGACTACAAAAAGTGTTGAATTACTGCAGATTATTACAACCATAGTACATGTATTCATGTGGGTATTTTCATGCAACCCCTCCCTCACAATCATTCTCAACAAATTTATAAAGTTCATGAGTAATGAAAGTATCTTTTCTTTTTCATAGAATTCTTTGTATTCACTTGTCATGTATCTCTCCTGTGTGAAACACTTTTAAGGTTTAGAGAAACCGAAAACTGAGAGAGAGAGGATGATCTGGAAAAAGCGACCAGTGAGTTTTAAATTAGATAAAATTGGTAGGTCTTTGGAAGAAAGGAAAAAACAGAATTTGTTATTTACTGGAATCTAACCACAGTGGTCTGGCTGCTTGAAACTAAGTTTTGAATTATTAATGCTAAAAAAGATTTTCTACAAATGTGCCTAATAAGAGTAGAAGTAAATGAATATAAGTAGTACAGCAGGTTCTTGAATAACTTAATTTTGTTCAATGTCGTTTCATTATAACATTGATGAAATGCCATAGGAACTTAACTCTTGTTTATATAAATTAGCATATGGTAAAATTGATTTTGTTATTTGTTATTTTGCTTAAAGTTGCAGAACCTATTGATAATGTTAAGTGAGGACTTACTATAGTCTTTAGTCAAAATATATACATATCTTGGTTCTTTATGACCTTGACTGTGACAATGTCTTTTAAAAATGGGAGTGTATATAAAGAAAAGAAAGCACAAAGTTAAAATAGCACAAAAATTACATAAGCACTAGAAATTAAAATAGCTGTAGTTAGTTCCTGTGAATTGGTATAAGAATATATACTGTATTAATGCTACTTCCATGTTATATATACAGGTATCTCCCACTTCCTGAAAGTTCGCATTATACCACTTTGCTTTTTAAAAAAGACCCACATTAGTACAATAAAGACTTTTTTTTCATAAAGGTGGAAATCCTCTTCGTATTTCTTTTGGTTAGCAACAACAGGTACTAAAGTATGTGACATAACACAAACTTTCAGAAAGTGGGGAATACTCTTTGCTTTATGTCATTTTGGCTTATGAAAGTTTTCATAGGAGCGCTCTACTTTCAGATAGAGGGAGAAATCCATATATTGCTGAAGGAAAGGGTGGCACACACAGACTTATAGTCTTTGTGGGGTTTTTTTGACCAGTTACCATTGACTTCTTATGGGCCCAAAATGAACCAGGTGAAGCCAGTGTTGCTAACTGTCAACACCTGGCCTGTTAGACAACTATGATGATTTTTAACAGAATCACTCCTTTGGAAAGACTTGGCTGAAAACCTTTTTATTTCTAAAACCTTTTTACCTAATACATGTTTCAGGGTTCTTAAAAGTCATCTTAGAAAAAAAAAAATAATGAATATCACTTTTTCTTAATTAATGTGGCTATAAAAGACATTTGACAAAAAACATTTGCCAAACCCTACTCTAGATTGACTAGAAAAAAAAATCTAACACTTGTTTTGTTAACCAATTAACCTGATATTTCTATTCATCCTTATTACTGTATTCTCTAACACACATATATATACATATATAAATATATATATATATAATTTTGCTTTTTAAATTATGTAAAATTTGATGCAGAAATCTAAAACCAACACAAAACCAACCTAGAAATTGCATGGACCTATATGTGTTTTTAGACTGCACTTCTCAGCAATCCTCTGAAAGACAGCAAACCTGACATCTCCTTTCCATACGTAGTCATCAGTCCCAGGCTGAATCAACCCATTACCAGGGAATGTGTGGTTTCACGTCCTGGTTTTTAATTCCAGAGTCTTTCTACCTAGTTATAGTGGTTCACGTATGACCAAAAATAATAATGAACCATCCATTATGGGACTAAAATCAACTCTTGCTTGAGGATGAAGACTGAGGTACGTATATGAAAACTAGCTTTGTGAGAACTATAAAGTCTGTCCACTAAACAATGATGTACCCTTTTCTATTTAATGAGAGGTCAAGCCTTATATTAAAAGAAAACATTTTCTCGCCTCAACCATACTGATAATAATAAATCATGGTACAAAATGACCCTCTTTGTCTGCTAACATGCCATTTTACTTTTCTTGGAGAAAAGTTCTGAATTTATATTTTGTGTGATACTCTTTTTCAATGAAACAACTAAAGTTGCCTTTGTACAAATTCCACAGAGACCTAAAACTGTACTCATATACATCTGCTCCTTCAGTGACAAAGTGGACACATTCGCACGTTTCTGTTGAAATCAAGGAAGTTATCTGACCTGTTGGTAAGTAACTAATCTGCCGTGAAAGAGAAAGTATGAACAATTTGACACAGTGAGCAAAAATAAGATTTCATTTACATAGCAGGACTCATAGGAAATTAGGGAGTAGGAGAACATAGCTTAGCAAAAGTTTTTATTTTAACAATAGCTATCATTTGTCCTTTGAATCTTACAGTCTTTATAATGATGATAAATATATCTTTGCTTTAAGTTACCCATTAGATTGGAAGACAGAATGGGAAAAAAAAAAAATTCCGTTCTACTAGGTGGTTTTAAGCTAATATATTGTTGCAGGCTAGAAATACAAAAAGTATCTTATTAAATCACATCGTAAATGACCCACGTAGAACAGTTTATTTTTCATTAGGAAGGTGAGAAGGTGTGGGACCAAATAAATCAAAATGAACAAGGCATTAACTGTTCCTCCCATGATATCATTTTAAATGTGGAAGTAAGGAAGGAAACACAATTTAAAGAATGTTTTATTGGTGAACTCATTTTTTTTATATTTAGAAAGAAAAACTTCTTCATGCCTCTGGGAAATAGTGAGCCTATTATTTTATGTGAAAAGTAAAATTTAAAAAAATACAAAGTTAGATTTATGAAGTAAGTCCAGGAAATACACTAGTAATTTACTCAAAATAATAGAAGTGCAAGAAAAAATTTTAACTTTCTAAAATAACTTCTTAATAACTTTGTACAGTGACAGATGGGTACTAGACTTATTGTGGTGCTCACACTGTAAAGTATATATAAATGTAGAATCACTATGTTGTATACTTGAAACTAATATTGGATGTCAATTATAATTTAATAAAAAATTCCTGGCTAAGAAAATGATTATTTCTCATACAAACCCCAATGCCTGCAAAGATTAACATTCAGAAAGCAACACTGTCTACAGTATCTTTTAGATTTATAATGGAATAGATTTCACAGGAATATAATGGCCATCATTACAGTATATTCTTTAGAATACACAATCCTGGAAGCTGACAATAACATCTTGAAAGACAATGAGATTCCCAGAGTTCAAATATCTCTTCCTTAAGTTTGAATAGGTGATATCACCTAGTTAGTAGGTGTCAGTGATACATTGATTTTTGTAATGTTATAAAGCAAGTAGATATGAGCCTATGACTTGGTCCTCTACTAATTTTTTTCTAAATCTTATACTGAATAATGAGAACTTAGGAGAAGCTTTTGTTTTCTCTATATTAAGCAAAATGATCAGTGTCAAAACTGTATCACAAATAGTAATCGACTCTGCCTCTTTTACTATATAAATAAATAAATAAATATATAGATATATAAACTTCCACTTAAGTAATATATATATTACTTCCACTTAAGGAATAACATACTCCCTTTAAGATTTGGCTTAATAAGAATTTCTCTCCCAGATAAGAGTAGATGCATAAGCAGTAAAAAACTGAGCAACCACATGGGAATGTAACATAGTAAATGCGAAAATGTGTAAACTTTAAGGAATTTAGATCCAGGGTTGATGAGAGCATACTAGATGGAATCAAACCCAAGCAGTTTTTCTTAGTTATAACCAAATTGTTGGTTGGCATTTATAGACTGTATGACACCTTTTAAAGAAATTTTGAAAGTGTCTCCACGTCCTTTCAAGTCCTAATTAGAAATAAGGGTTGTGTTATGTCTTAAAAGAGAAAGTAGACAAAAGTTTGAAACTACTAAATGATGTCAAAGAAGAGGATTTTACTCTTGAATCATAGCTCAGGTCACCATTTTGATGAGCTACAGTTAATGAGTAAAATATTCCTTAGAAGTGAGAAGATTAGGTAGGTAATTCAGGAGGCTTGCTGACTATATACAAAAATCTGATCATGTCACTTTCTTGGTTGAAATTTTTTTATCAACATTCCCATTCAAGTTAAAAATTCTTTACTTAGGTAAATATATGGAACTTTCTTTACCAAAGCCCCTCTCAACATCTCTCAATCTGCCCCTCATTCTTCTATATCTAGCCCATTGCAAAGCAGACAGCACCACATACACACAGGCTGCAGCCACCTGAACTATACTTCTGTGATCTCCACAGTGTGACATGGTTTTAATTTTGTCTCTGGGCCTTTGTGTATGCTAAGGATAGTCTTTATCTCACTTTTTCCTTGTTAACTTCTCATCCTTATTTGAGGAAGTCTTTCCTGAACTATTTCTCCAAGTTTAATCTAGGTTCAGTAGGCATCCTTCTATAAAGCTTCAGTAGCTTCTTGTTATTTGTTGTTTGCTTTTGTTTTTTTTTTTTTTCAAAGAGTATAGAAGTATATGTTATTTTGAGTATTTGAATATAGATTTCCATTACTATAAGCATGTGTCCATGTCAATACATCTACATCATGAAAAAGGGGAAAGTATATAGCTAAGAATCTGAGGATTAAGCCACCTGAAAAGATCATTTGTCTGATTAAAAAGGTAAAAGACTACATGAGTTATCCTTGTGGAATAATATTATAAATAACTCAGTCAGACTGTATATAAATGATGATTTTGTAAAATATCTTGGAAAACAGGCACTAAGGCAAAATCTATTAGTGTTTACCTTCTGAAAGCATGTAACCTAAAATATCGTTGTCTTAATTTGAAGAAGGTGTGGGTGTGGTCAACATGTAAACAGGGGTCTGCAGACCAACCTATGTTAGAAAACCCAATGAGCTTGCTACAAATTCAGCTTTCTAGCCCCACTTCAAAATTCTAAATCAGAATCTCTGAGACTGGCTTCATGGGCCAACATTGAAGCCAGTGTGCTTGGTTTAATGCTCTGCTATCACCATATTAAAATTCTTACTGACTTTAGAGCAACAGACTTCACACTATTATTTTGCACCATGCCCAGATAATTATGCAGCTTGTCCTGGGAGTGGGCATCCACTGTAGGTGATTTTGATTCAGATATCTGTAGACAACACTGTGATACACACTAAAAGTTGAGA
Source organism: Pteropus alecto (assembly GCF_000325575.1). NCBI lineage: Eukaryota > Metazoa > Chordata > Mammalia > Chiroptera > Pteropodidae > Pteropus > Pteropus alecto. The sequence goes on along the minus strand of NW_006436298.1, from coordinate 18,048,692 downwards.
ATAATTGATTTTTAAGGTTAAAAAAAAAAGGCAAAGAAGAAATGTCACTTTGGGCATATTTATCATCTAGGAAGAAGGGGCTATGAACATAGAGGCAACAGCAAAACCATGGGATAGTAACAATGTCATCTTAGAGTTCATAAAAGCCCAGGAGTGAGACTCAGAGGAAAGCCAAACATAATATTTATAGGAAAGAACATTTTCAAAGTACTGAGACAGATAAGATTGTTCATTTGGTCAGAAGTTCTATACGGAATATTGCTATAAAAAAAATCGATGAGTCTAAATTACTATAAGCTTAATGGGAAATCTTGACCAAATTTATTAATCAGAAACCAAAGATCTTCATGGATGAACATGTCCTGAGCTCGGACATTTAAGGTTAAGAAGATAGAAAAATACCAAAGACAGAAAATCTGAAGGCCACAAAGACCTGGAACATTTTAAAGTTCTCAGGACAAAATAACAGGGCTTTTAGATAGATTAAATAAAATAAGAAAATTAGAGTCAAAATCCAACACTGAGAACCTTGTAGAAGAATCCGATGAAATTATTAATCAATCAATCAATCAATCAATTCTGAGAAATGAAGCTTTCCCTGACCCAAATGGAGCCCACAATCTTCCTGTAAGAGAGAGTAGTAAATTCTAGCACAAATATTGGAGACATTCATTTAAACCAGTGTCACCATGCTAGGGTAATAGCAACTATAGAGACACAGCACAGAATACAGAGGATTCTATATAAACTTGTAACTTTGTACTTGTTAAAATATGGAAGTGCTGCTACCTTAGGCTGCTTCAGATAAAACAAAACAAATAAATACAAGCAAAAAAAAAAAAAAAAAAAAACCCTGTGTTTAGCTAGTGTTCTGTAGCACCAAAAAAACATTTCAAGTATTTCACTGAGTTCTCCCAAACACAAATTAATCTCATTAAGTCACCTCAACAATTTGTTTGAACACCTGTGTATAAATTTTTAGTTTCAGCTTCACTGGTTATTAACTGGCCTTGATTCCTGGTAAGTAGTATTTCTTGGCTACATAGCAGAAGTACTCATTTGCACAAAACAATTCACACCCCTTAAGAAAAGACTGCAATTTATGACAAAATATATAATGTTAAGCAACAAAGCAGAGAGAGATTTATTTGTATTCTGTTTTGTTTCTTTTTTCTCCATAAAGGAAAATAATTTTTATGCTGGCAAATCTAGAACAAACATCGTTAGGAGGGATAAAGTACAAGATATGTACAGAGATAATAACGGAGTACTTTACAGATTTAAATTAATTCAAGCTTTCAGGCCCAGATACATTTTGTCCCAAGATATTTAAATGACTTGCAGATGTGATCAAGGAACTAAATCAGAGTGGATTCACTGAGAAAGAAACTTACACAAGTTGCTTAACTCTCTGAGACTCATTATGGTACTAGGAAGAACAGACCAGATTATGTTGTGGAGGCAACCCCAAAATCTTGAAGTCTTAAATCAAAATGACTTACATTTTGTTCACACTTCATGTCTTCCTGATGGGCTGTGGCCTCTGCTCCATGCCATCCTCAGTCCAGAACTCAAGCAGACAGATTAGGTACCATCTGAAGTGTTGGCAATCATAAAGGCAAAGAGGAGAGAAAACCATGTGAGAATGATAAACCTACTGAAACAGCTTCCACCTGGAAGTGATTCACACCTCTGCACGCATTTGATTGGTCTAAAAGGTCACATAGTCATGCCTATCTTCAAAGGGTGGGGAAGGAAGTGTAATCCTACCTTGTACTCAGGAGAACTAAAAATACATAGTTTAAAATACCAACGGCTCCATAGTTATCCATAAAATGGAAATTGTTATAGCTATTACTTATAATATCTGTTATAATGTAATTATAATATAGCTATCTGTTATAATAGCTATCTTGTATTTTTTTTTTAACAAGAAATGGCATAGCACTTTGTTTTTCTAAATCAATTTAAATCTAATGCTGAGCCACCAGTACACAAGCTGCTGAGTAGTAATTTAATGCTAATCCTGGTTTTGAAAGAATAGCATAGTAACTCCTTAAGTTTGCACAGGTATCCAAAGAACTTTCATCCAGCTTTGAAAGTTGAATTCTCTACTCTTCTTTATTTCGTGGTCACAGCTAAGAAATAAATTGTCCAATTCTGTTTGAGTCATTAGAAAATGGGCTTTTATTGCTATTTTTGTGCTTAGCTTGGGCACAATTGTTTGGAAGTAGAATGGGATCATTGTGAGGCTAAGCTTCGGCCAACTGTCTAGCCACCACGACTGCATCTTGCAGCTGCCCCTGCTTTTCCTTCCCCACGTTACATGGGAACATAATTCTCACCATCATTCACACACATTCTTCCATACTCTTAAGGAATCTTTTATGTTCATAGTTCTGCCCAATTCTGTCTACGCACTCCATAACTACCTCTCTTTTCCAAAAACTGGTCTCCCTCCCATCCCACTCTGGAATGAACTGACTTAATCCTTTAAACGGATGTTTTAAAAACAGAGGTGGAGAGAGGAGGTTGTGGTTTAACAACTTCTAATTTACCCTTCAAGACAACAAAAGCCTGGCCGAATCCTTGTTAAGAGGAAGAAATATAGTGGGAACAAAATGCAAATTAGGGACTCAACAAATTACGTTTAATAATATGTCAAGGTAATATTTTCAATTTGGTAATTAAATGAAAATGTAGGTAAAATCAAATATCATAACTGACAGAGTAAGCTTTCAATAAATGACGCTTTCTACTATTATTGTGAAATCACTCTAATTAGCCAGATTTCTGTGTTTAGAACAGTTACTTGGTTAATTGAAGGATAATGCAGTCAAAGTCATTTTGCTTTATGGATTGGGGAAAATAAGCACTGTGTTTGTAGGACATAGTACATGGAATCTTACATCTAATTCTACAACTTCATTTTATAAATGAGAAATTATAATACAGGAAATCTTTCCTTTAATAGTTATAAATTTTACATTGTTCCCTTTGATGAGTATTACTATCTAGTTCTATTCTTGTTTTTTTTCATTGTTATTTTATAATTTTAATATTATCAAAAATAAAACAATGGGTATCTATGTGTTTATCATATAATGAATTCTCATCTGAAATTATTTCTAATAACCTAAACATTGAAAATTCTACTAGGCCTCCTTCAGTTTTATTTAATTGGAAATCATTTGGCCAGCAAAGGAATACCAAATCTTATATTGGCCCTTGGAGGTTTTTTTCATTCCAGAGGTCTTTTACAATTTGGGGCAATGCACTATGGCAGCATTTAAGATGAATGAGAGGTATTTATCTTCCTTTGGTGAAGTACAAACTGGGTAACTGAGAAAAGGGAGATTGAAAAGAATTTGGCAACAGTATATGAAGAAGGCTCATTCTCAGGTAGTTCAGTTTTAGGAAAGACTATATTGATTCACATTGTGGGCCCTTGAAAAGGACCCGGTTGAAAGACAACAGCCCTTGAAAAGGACCTGGTTGAAAGACAAAATATACCAATGGAATTTTTATAACTTTAAATCATTTGAGTTTGGTTTGAGCAGACACCCCTGGAGTTCTTACGGATTAATTTAAGAGAACCATCTAGCAACGTACTTTGAAGTGTATATCCCTCCCAATCGCTTAGGAAGGCTTAACTCAATTACTATTTGAAGGATTCCATTCTGTTTCTCAAATTTATTATACTTACTAAGTCCACAGAGAAACTTGAAATCAAAATTGACCTCAATTTATTATCAAACTAAAGGGTGACAAGCAATTTCAATCTTAATAGTCTGAGAAATAAGGGTCAAAAATCTATAAACTTTCAATCCTGACCATAGCTTTCAACCCTGCACCTCATATCCACTTTCTGACACTTGCTAAAAATGTCGCTGACTCACTAAGTATCAGAACCAATAAATAGTGAAGAATGATTCTATTGAATTCCTGTTAAATGTTATTTTTTTTTTTAATTTTTACTTTTTCTATTAAGCAGTTTGCTCCAGTTATTAGAGATGGGATGTTAATAAGTTCCGTGCTTCCATGTATCCAAAGAAAATGGGTAAAATTATCAGTTTTAAGATTCATGTAATATTATCCTTGTGATAAGGCCTAAGAGCAATTTCTACTACTCTTGTAAGCCAGGAAATTATCTAAGTAACAGAATAGCAAAACAAATTGATTTGATTCCAAATCAATGAGGTTTCTCTCCAGAGTATATCAATTATAAAAAACTTTTTAAACAAAATAAACAATTTTGCTTCCTGACATTTTTGATCATACAGAATAAAGTATGGATAGCTGAAGAAATTACTTTAAAAATAAAAGTTATACAACCCTGAGCTACAAGAAATAAGAAAATCTTGTGGTCCTGGTAAAATGCTATGATACAGCATGAATTTTGTTTTTATTCAGAAATTTAGGCCTCTCTACCACATTTGCTAGCATTTTCTTTTATCAATTTCCGACCCAGCTTTTCTTTTTATCATCTGACCACGATGAAAAGCAACAGACAAATCACATTAAATAAGTGCAAATTCATAATAAAAAAGGTGAAATGTGAAGTGGTATATTGAAATGTTCTTGTTTATAAATTAGGCCTTCCTGTTTTGAATTTAATACTGGTTGCTACAGATTCGAGGTTCCGGGGTAAGGGGTATGAGGCTCAAGCAGTTAGAAGAAAATGCGGGGAGCTGTAGGCAACTGTGAATTAGCCCTTTATTCCAGCAAGGGCACAGCCAACCGTGCAGAGTGGAGGCGACTTTTATACATAGGTTAAATAATTGTGGCACACTGTCAGAGAACAGAAGCCCGTGCATGTGTACCAGGCACATGGTTACAAAAAGTGGAGAAGTGCTGAGTCACTTCTGCCCAGAAGCTGCTAAGGGTGTCAGGAGGGAGCCTGACTACAGCCATCTTTCTTTCTCCTCGCATTCCACCCCTTCAGGGTTCCTCCCTTACACCTATGTAGGCTTGGCAGGTGAGCACTGCAGGAGGGCAGAGCTCTGTACCCACATGCCACAACAATACAGGGAACAACAACATGCCACCAGGAGGTAGGCTCCACCTTCTAGGAGAGCTAAGACCCAGTGCCAGGTGGAAGTCAGGCCTGCCTACCACTCCTGCAGAGGATCCCCAGTGAGCCATTAGACTTCCTGTATTTCCTGGGAGAGACCTGCCACGGCTTGTGAGATGTTGTGCCAGTGGTCCAGGATATAAATGCAACATTTAGTGTGGAAATGGCACAAGTGCCCCTGTGGGCAGCCGTTAAAATGTCCAAAGCCATACGATTTTGCAATACTGCTTTTCTCATCTGATCTACTTCATCAATTACCAGACTGAGGGCTTTATGAGTATAATTCAAGGCTCGAGCAGTATGTTCTGCCAAAGCTGTTCAACTACCACATCACCTGCCACAGGCAGAAAGATGGCTAAAGGGCACCATGGGGTCCATTTAGTATGGACATGTTGTGAATAACATGCATCCCAATTTGTGGGAGTGTCTGTCACACAGCTGCTGGTAAATATGGGAGTCCCTAAGTACAGCAGCCTGTCCAATTTGAGGCAATGTAGGGCCATGCAAACAATAGCCCAGTGGCTATGTCCACCGCCATAAGGGCATAAGATGCCTCTTGAGCTTTTGGAAGAGGTCCTATGTAATCTCCCTGCCACATGGTTAATGGGACCTTTCCCCTTGTTACTTGTGCATGTTCCCATTTCATGCAGTGAGGATGCGGCGTATCCTGGCTGCATACTGGACATTCGGCACAGGGATCTGTGACATCCCCCCACTTCAGGGGAAGGTTCCACTGTTGTTTTATCGTCCACATAGCTCTAGCACTCGCGTGCTGCAATCGTCTGTGGAGCCAGGGTGCCACGTCATTTTCTAGCCATTGCATGTGAGAGAGGACATCTGCCTCATTATTTCCTGGAGTCACCGAGGGGACATGACCCATAACATGATAAACAGTAAACAGTTATATCCTTTTCTTGCTCTGTCTCCCAAAGGTCTTGCCACATGGCTTGTCCCCATAAGGGCCTATGGCCCACTAGCCAGTTTTGCCATTTCCACGTAGGCAACCATAATGTCAAGCCTTTATACACTGCCTAACTGTCAGTACAAATAGTCAATGGGCCATCTTCATGGGCTATAACCATCCCATTGCCCGCAGTTCAGCCCATGGGCTGCTTTGGCCTGTACCTGTATCATACAAAATATGGTTGGTAGCTGGTTGCACCCCTATACTACCCACTTGGCTCCCTGCCCCCTATTGGACCCTACTAGTAACCCACTGGGGTCCTAGTTCATTCCAAACATTCTCATAGGCCCCAGCCATATCCTTCTGCTGTTATCTGCAGTCCAACTCAAAGGGTTTACCTGGATCTGCTACTTGTAGGGCTTGGGCTTGTTGCACCACCTTGGTGGTTTTAAATACCCTCTCTGTTTCATCCCAGTCTCAAGTAGCTCTCTTCTTGATCAGGCCATACAACTGTCATGCTAGCTGTGCTAGGTGAGGCACAAACACTCTTCAGTACCCCAAAAGTTCAACATAACTCTGCAGTTTCTTAACTGTAGTGGGTGGTAGATTCGCTTGTATCTTATCAATTATAGCATCAAGGATAATTTTTGTCTTACCCGACCAGACAACAGCCAAAAATTTGACAGATAAGCCAGGTTCCTGAAACTTGGCTGCATTTACCACCCAGCCACGTTTTCAGATGCTGCAACAGTGTCAGCACTGCTTGTCCTAGGTCTGTAAGGGAAGCAGACATTAACATGATATCATCGATATAATGAAACAATTCCACTGTTGCCAGTCGGGTCCAGATCGCCAATTCTGGGCTACCAACCCATGGCAAATTGTTGGGCTATGCAAGTAGCCTTGGGGTCGTACCACAAAGGTCCATAATTGGTCTTGACTTTCTGGAGCTAAATCTATAAAGAAAAAGCATTAGCCAAATCCAAGACATAGTGATACGTTCCCAGTCTTATAATCAGTTGATCCCTTAGATCATGGGTGACGGTACCGTTGCATGCAGTGGGGGAGTCACTTTATTCAATTCCCAATAGTCTATAGTCATCCTCCATGAGCCATCAGGCTTCTTTATTGGCCATATAGGGACATTATAAGGACTATGAGTGGGGTGCACAATCTGAGCTTTCTCCGATTCCTGAATCATAGCCCCGATCTCATTATGTCCACCGGGGAAGCGATATTGCTTAACATTGACAATGCACCTTGGTTCTGGCACTTTCAGTGGCGGGGGATGAGTATGTCCCCACACTATAGTTGTCACTACTTGTACCTGCAAACGAAATTTACCAGCAGAGATCTGCAGATTAAGCCCTTGCAATATATCCACCCCTAGGATATATTCTGGCACTGGAGAAACACACACTTTATTATGAACATGGGGGCAAACGTCCTAGTTTAAGAGGCAAAGTCACAACTTCGGTCTTAATAGTCTTACCCCATAGCCGTCTATATAGGCACAGGTCTAGGGAATCTGTCTGGATTTCCATAGATGAGACTGCGGTTGGCCTTGGTATTCACCAGTGCTAGGACTCTGTATGTTGTATGGGGACCATATATTGGATTGCCAATTCCACATGTGGACTCTGGTCCCTGCCTATCCCCTCCAAATAGGAACCTCGGCCTTCTCTCTAATCATATAGAGTCGAGAGAGAGTCTTAGAGTTTCAAAAAGTCCTTCAAGGCCACAGGCCTAGATCTTTTGGTTTCTGTCTGCGCCTAAATTGCTGTTCAAGTTTCAATTACCACCACAATTCTAATAACACTGCATTAGGCTGGCAGTCTATCTTGTCTTGATCAACTCCTGCAGCTAGCAAATCAGTCCATATTTGTGTTCTGGTAACCCACACAGGATCCTGCATAGGGCCTTTTTCTCCTCAGCCCTTGGAGCGTTACCACAAGGACACTTTTGCCCTGCCTCATGACGTCTCCCCTCTACATCTCCCAGAGTAGCCATTGCTGTAGTCACTTCATGTACACTTATCCCCACACAGAGAGCCAGGATAGCAACTAATGAGCCAAAAGTGGTAGAAGGGTCAGTCCCTAACACTAGGTCCCGCAGGCCAGTCGTAAACTGTTCATCATTTGGTCTTCATGTATTCAAATTAAACATAGCTTGTCTCATGCCTGGTTCACAAATAATCTGCACTAGTTCAGCATATGTTTGCCATGTACTCACAGGGTCTAGGAGTTCTCTGGCATCATTTCAAACCATCCACACAGCGGCAGTAAGACATTCCATCAGGATGTGGCTCCCCTGACCTTGAGCAAAGTGGCAACTGTTCTGTAGATACTGCCATAATGAGGGCTATACAGTTATGGATGCCAATTTCTCTATCTTTTCAGGGGAACATGAGATACTGTCAGCCCCCTAGTCCCAAAGGCTCAGCAACCAAGCCGGTAATGGTTCACCAGGTTGCTACCGAAGTTATTTTCCCAAATCCCGTAATTCCACAGGTGTATACGGGATATCCACGGTGAAGTCTGTCACTGTGGGGCTTCCAGCTTGTACCCCATCTGGTTGTCTATGCTTTACCTTTTGGTGTATTATGGGCCATACTTGTGGGTGAATTTCTTCAGGGACGTCTTCCTCTACCTCCGAGGACAACTCCGAGGCTGGACTTCTTTGGAGCTCAGCTTCCAGTTGTTGCACCCTTGCATCCAAGGCATCTGCTTTTTGCCGAAGCTTCTGTACCTGCGCAGCCTCTGCTGGAGCTTCATCCATGTTCTGCTTCAAAGCCACTAAAAGCACCCAGCCCACTTGGCTGGCCACTGCTCGTGCTTTTTCTGGCAGCTACTCCTCCAGGAAGAGGAGCGCCTTCTCAGGGCTAATTGGGGACCCATCAACTGCCTCTCAAGGCTCAGGTGGAATCCAAGTCATTAATACCACTGCCATGAGATACCACATGCTCTGAGGGGGCCACATCTCCCTCCCTACCTCCAGTGGGGCAGACGGCTCCCTCACCTGGGAATCCTGCTCATGACAATGCCAAGTTGCTGCAGATTGAGGTTCCCAGATAAGTGGTACGAGGCTCAGGCAGTTGGAAGAAAATGCGGGGAGCTGTAGGCAATTGTGAGTTAGCCCTTCATTCCAGCTAGGGCACAGCCAACCACGCAGGGCAGAGGCGACTTTTATACACAGGTTAAATAATAGCGGCACACTGTCAGAGAACAGAAGATCGCGCATGCGCATGCATACCGAGCACATGGTTACATAAAGGGAGACGTGCTGAATCACTTCCGCCCAGAAGCTGCTAAAGGTGTCAGGAGGAAGCCTGACTAGAGCCATTTTTCTTTCTCCTCACAAATACCTTAACCAAAACTACTTAATCAGCCATTTTCTCCTACTTGATTTCAGCTCCAACCTATTATTACGTGTGGTTCCTTGTTGTTAGTTGCTATTTATTTAATTTTCCCTACCTCTAGTCCCACTATGTAACACAGTTTTTCCAGGGCTTATGGAAGGAAACTTATGAAAAATGGAAGATTTCTTCAAAGCTCTGATTTCATTTTTCTTTTGCCAAATATCTGATGCGGAAAAATTCACTCAAGCCCATTAGCGTATTACACTAAAAATATAGATAGAGTCTGTTAAAGTTAAAACAGGCCCTGAGCACTTCATTTTTTGAAGCTCCTGTTGTGAAGGAGGAAAAAGAGGAGAAGGGGGAAGGAGGCAAAGAAATATCAAAATGCATTAGAAACTATGGCATATTTTCAATATTTCTATTTATCAAATTAACGCTTTAAATTTAAAAATGCAACGTGATTTAAAACTTCATTTGGAGATAACATCAAAATACATCAAGTTGAAGCTCTTTGGGAATTATGAGATGTGGGCCCAATGACCCTCCTGCCCTTTTAGGATCACTCTTATCTTTGCCTCCCTTTCCTATATCCTTAATCACCCTTACCCCTACTCTGGCCTGCTTTCTTTTTTTTATGAGATTCCCCTGCCCTCCATAAATGTTGTTTCATTGATAGGAATGAATTCAAGGGAAACAATAACAACAGGGAACTGTTTTGATGTAGGTAATATTTTATGTGGTGTAGTCATTAGAAAGCCAATACGTGTTCATTATAGAATTTTAAAAAATATAGAAAATTGTAAAATAAGTCATAAAAAAATTTTAAAGCATCAATTAAAATCTTTCTAGAATGTTTTTTCTAAATAAATTGCACATGCATTTTAAACCATTTTTCCTTTTAAAGAAAATTTCCCCAATCTTTATTAAGGGATAATTGATAAATAAAAATTATATGTACTTACAGTGTACAATGTAATATTTTGATATTCATCTACGTTGTGAATTGATTATACAATTAAATTAGTTAATACTTAACTTTTTGTGTGTAGCGAAAACATTAGATATTTACTCTCTAAGAAAATTTTAAGTATATAATATTATTAACTATAGTCACCACAGTATACATTAGATCTCCAGATATTATTCTTCCTGTATAACTGAAACCTTGTTTCCTTTGACTAACATCCTACTGCCCCACTGCCACCCCACCACCCACTGCTGGGCCTGGAAACCACCATTCTCTTCTCTGCTTCTATGGCTTTGACTTTTTTAGATTCCACATATACGTGAGATCGTGTAGTATTTGTTTTGCCATGTCTACCTTATTTTACTTATCATAATGTCCTGTTGGTTCATCCATGTTGTCACAAATGACAAGATTTTCTTATTTTTTAAGGCTAAAATATTCCATTGTGTGTGTGCAATATACATATATCATACAATGTATATATACACATTACATATATATCTCATATTTTTTATCTTCAATGACACTTAAGTTGATTCCACATCTTGGCTATTGTGACTAATGCTGCAATGAACATGAAAGTATGGATATATTTCTTTGAGATACTGATTTTATTTCCTTCAGATATATATCCAGAAGTAGGATTACTGGATTATATATATGGTAGTTCTTTTTTTTTTTTTTTGAGGAATCTCCATACAGTTTTCTATAGCAGCAGCACCATTTTACATTTCCATCAATACTGTACAAAGGTTCCAATTTCTTGGCCAACTTTTTTTCCCTTTATCTTTTGATACTAACCATTCTAACAGGTGTGAAGTGATATTGTGGTTTTGATTTCCCTGATAATTAATGATGTTGAACACTTTTTTTCATGTACCTGTTGGCCAGTTATATGTATGAATCTTGAAGAAATACAAAATCTAAACAGACCGATAACAAGTAAAAGACTTAATCATTGATCAAAAGACTCTCAACAAAGAAAAGCCTCTTCAAAACTCATTTACAGGCCAGCATTACCCTACTACCAAAGCCAGATGAGGACACTAGAAGAAAGTTACAAACCAATATCCCTGATGAACATAAATGCAAAAATATTCAACAAAATATGTATTAGTAAACTGAATTCAATAATACATTAAGGGGATCATACACCATAATCAAGTATGATTTATCCCTGGGATGTGAGTGAGGATGGCTCGACATCCACAAATCAATACTACATTAACACAATAAAGGATAAATATCATTTCAATAGGTGCAGAGAAAGCATTAGAAAAAATTCAACATCCTTTCATGATAATAACTTTTAACAAAGTTGGTATAGACGGAACATACCTCAATATAAGAGAGGCCATATATGACAAGCCCACAGCTAACATCATAAAGACAAGACAAGGCAAGGATGCCCACTCTTGCTACTTCTATTCAACATACTACTGAAAGGCCTAGTCACAGCAATTAGGCAAGAAGAAGAAATAAAGGGCACCTAAATCAGAAAAGAAGAAGTCAAAGTATCTCTGTTAGCAGATGACATATTTTATATGTAGAAAATCATAAATACTCCACTAAAAAACTGTTAGAATTAATAAGTAAATTCAGTAAACTTTCAGGATAGAAACATAACACATAAAAATGAATAGCATTTCTATATACTAACAATAAGCTATCTGAGAAAGAAATTAAACAAACAGTCCTACTTTGGAATAAATTTAATCAAGGAGGTGAAAGAGCTATACACTTAAAACTATAAAATTTGATGAGAGAAATTGAAAAAGACACAAATGGAAAGATATTCCATGCTTATGGATAGGAAGAATTAATATTGTTAAAATGTCCATATTAACCAAAGAAATCTATACATTCAATTCAATCCCTATAAAATTCCAATAGCATTCTTCAAAGAAATAGGAAAAATAACCCTAAAATTCACATGGAACCACAAGACTCTGAATAAGCAAAGGAATCTTAAGCAAAAAGAAGAAAGTTGGAGGCATCACACTACCTGATTTCGAAAGATGCTATAAAGCTTTAGCAATCAAAACAGTTTGGTTTTGGCATAAAAAACAACACATAAATCAATAGAACAGAACAGAGAACCCTGCTACAAAAGCCAGACAAGGACATTATGAGGAAATTACAAACCGATATCTCTGATGAACATGGATGCAAAAATACTCAACAAAATATGTATTAGCATATCTTCTATGTATTAACTGTTGATTTATCTTTGACAAAGGTGACAGGAATATACACTGAGAAAAAATAGTCTGTTTAATAATGGGCTTGGGGAAACTGGATATCTACATGCAAAAGAATAAAATTGGACCTTTATCTCACACCATATACAAAAATTAACTTAAAATGGGTAAAGACGTAAATGTACAACCTAAAACTATAGAACAACTAGAAGAAACATAAGGAAAAAGTCTTGACATAAAACTGAGCAATGAATTTTTGGATATGACCCCAAAAGCACAGGCAACAAAATCAAAAATAGAGAAATGGGAGTGCTTCAGAGTAAAAAACTTCTGCACAGCAACGGAAACAATCAACAGAGTGAAGAAACAACCTATGAGATGGGAGAATATATTAGCAAACCATATATCTGATAATGGGTTAATATCTAATATATATAAAGGACTCAAACAACTCAGTAGCAAGAAAACAATTAAGCTGATTAAAAATAGGCAAAGAACCTGAATAGATATTTCTCAAAGGAAGACATACATATGCAGGAATTCTTCTAAGTCTTTTCAAAAGATGGCTCAGTTGTCCTGATTCTCCTAATGGTTCCTGTATTGGAAGTGCCATGGAACCTCTCAGAGGAAATGTGTTCCTCTCCATATTTCTCCAGAACATTACAAGAACATATGAACTCTATGTCCAATCAGAAAATTAGGGAAGAGAGGAAACCAGAGTGGATTCTACAGATGTCTATGTGAATTTTGGTCATGTGTACATTGTGATAGGAACATGTCTTAGTACTCCAGACTTCAGTTGTTAAAAATCCACAGAAAATAAATTACCCAGAATTTAATATTGTGCCAATAAAATGACAACTGAATGTTTTGTGTATGAGAAGCTGGTTCTAAAGTACGTTTGGAAAACAAAATATGCAAGAACGTAAAGGAATTTTTGGAAAAAGGGAGCATGTACACATGAGAGAGGAGAGCAGAGAAAAAAGAGGGAATTTGACTTACCAAATCCTAAGGATTACTATAATGTTAAAATTGTTAAAAGCATAATGCTATACTGGACCAAAAAAAGCAAACAGATGAAGTAATGGAGCACATTATTTTAAAAGTCTAGCAGTAAAGCCAAAAATATAAGAGAATATGATCATGATGCAAGAATGGATTATTTAGCAAATGGATTTCATAGAAAAAATGGATTATTTAACAAATGGTGTTAGGACTAATAGATATACCTCGATGGGAAAAGTTTTTACGGATTTTTCTCTAATTTCTTATGTAAAAAATAAATTTCAGGTGAAATTTATAAGCAAAGAGCATAAAATTATATAGCAGTAAAGAGAACATTAAATATTCTTTTAAAAATTGGCATTGGGAGGTATTTTCTAAATATAACACAATAAATGTAAGTCATAAAAATAGTTAATATTGCAACACAATAAAATAAAACAAGAAATCAGTTTGGCAAAAGACAACAAAAGCAAAAAGCAAAAAGCAACAACCACTACATTTAGAAAGCAAACAAAAGACAAAAATCTTAGAAAAAATACAAAACATTTAACAGTTAATACAGAAGTTCCTACAAATCAACAAGACTAAAAACAATAGAGAAACAGGCAGGACAGTTCATAGACAAGAAACAAAAGTGTTTTTAAGCATATAATAAGCTGTTTACTTATTTTGGAAGGAAGGCAAAAATTAAAGCTACATTAAAATTCTAATGTTCACTTATGCAATTGTCAAAGATCAAAAAGTTCAATAACATAAGGAAACAAAGTCTTAGATACTATTAGTATGAGTTGGTATAGGTATTCAGGGAGGGAAATTCAACAATATATATCAAAAGTGAAAATACATGTTCTTTTTTTCCCCAGAAATTTTACTTCTAGAAATTTATCTAGTGTATTCTTGCACATGTATGAAATTATACTGTCACAAAGATATTCAGCATTGTACTATAAGAGATTCATAACAATAAGTGGCTAGGAATAAGGGGCTAGTTTAATACATTATGCTATATTCACATGAAGAAACCTTATGCAGCTATTAAAAATACCAGAAAATTATATCTAACTCACATAAAACACAATATATAAGTAAATACCGATATACTCTTTTGCACTTTGGTATAATATATAACTATTTGAGTAAAGGAAAAAGAAGAGAGGAATACACATACACACACAAATACATATATAGTTGTGTATGGAGACTATCTCTGAAATTGGCAACAATGGCAGCTTCTAGAAAAGGAACATGTGGCCAGGTGGCTAGGATAAAAGAGAAGTCCATTTTTCCTGCTCTATCTTCTTTTGCACATTTTGCATTTGCTGTTATAGGAATGTGCTATTTTTTCAGGAATTTTTCTTTAATATTTGAAAGAATGAAAATAAATTCTAAGGAGTTGAATTTGTGTCTTACTGCCAAATGTCATATATGAATATGGGGACAAGAACAGAGACTTTATGTAAAATTAACATTACATTTTGAGAAATAATGATTAAATAAGAGTCCAGATAGGTACTTATTATTTAAACAAGATATTTTTCCTGTGACTTTCTTATATTCCTCTCACAGTTGTTGTTTCTTTAGCAGCCTTTATAGATGGTAGTGGGAATGCCCAAGGGAAGTTCTAATGCACCTCATCTGAAGCTGGTTTTCTTTGGGCAAGTAATCCTGCATGGGAGATTTGAGAGCCTGCAGCTGTTTTTAAGGTTGGGCATTCCAAAGGTAAAAGTGTCTCTTTGTAATTGAGAAAAATATGTAAACCCCAAGGGTCAACACAATTGACTGTCTTTAAACTAAGCAACTACCAAGCCATATCAGGGATTAGAAATGCACCTTCATTCTTTCTTAGACTGTGGAATCGCCCTCCCTATTTATACGTGGAATTTCCACAGCTCTGATTTTCCTAGCGTCAAGTAAGAGTCTTCGAATTGAATTGCACAAGAGAAGAGGATAAAATTGAGTATGTGCAAATAAGCTATGTGCAAAATAAGCCAGGCTTGACTTATGTCCTATCCCCATTTTCTGGAGGCTTAATGCCTTTGAGCATCTGTGAAAGCTGGTGCCTCCCAGTTCTTTCTGGCAATGTCATAACCCAGTTCACTTTATTGGGAGGGTCTAATATTGGGAGAGTCTAAAATATAAATTAAATTAGAGCAGGTTCCAATTCTTCTCCTCAGTACACTAGTGGTATCTAAATTTAAGAACCTAGAAGCATGTAGACCATTGGGCATTCATACATACTATGGTCCCTTCAACCTAATAAGGATACTGTTTTCTGTTCCACACACTTTGTTATATCCAACTAGCATTCTTTGGGCCAAATATATGTATATGTGTTATAAATGCATATCACATGTATGATGTATGTGCATGTATGTATATGTATATATGTATGTGTGTCTATATATGTATATATATGTGTGCATATATAGACACACACATATGCAAACAAAGAATTTGTAATAGGTTGATCATCTATGGCTTCCGCTCCCTAAATTATTTGCCCCTAGGAAAAGAAAAAATGTCTCAATATAAATTTTTTTTCCCTGACGGACCAAGCTTAGGCAATAGCTTAAAGTAAGCTTATTGGCTTTCAGACCTTTTCATGTCTATTTTTGGACCTCAAACTATGTAACTCTCCTAAACCTGACCTTCAGACCCATGTATTGAATTTTTCCCAACTCTCTTCCTCTTTCTTCCTTTATGGTTCTGAAGAGTAGCACTTTGGTATAAGAATTATTTTGACTACTTGAGAAACAGCAGATATAGGAAGAATGCTCTGACCTCCAATTTTTGCCCTAAAAGCAGGAGAGAAAACTCTGATGTGAAAGATGGCCTCCCTATACCAGCAGGAAAGAAACATTCTTATCATCAGAGATGGAGACCCAAGACTGAGAGATTACTATACAAACAAACTTTGGTAAAATATTACCTTCCTTTAGCCTTCTCATAAATTTTAGTTACTTTTTCACAATTGTCTCTCTGTTCAACTTCGTATAAAAGCATTTAGATTTTGCCACTTTTGTGGTTCTTTATTTCCTTATGGGGCTTCCATATCTCATAAAACTTACATTTAAATAAAATCTGTGTGCTTTTCTCCCATCAATCTGTCTTTTAAAAAAAATTTTCAATTCAAGTTGACATAAAATATTATATTAATTTCAGATATACAACATAATGATTAGACATTCGTATGCCTTATAAAGCCTTCACGTCTATAAGTCTAGTATCACCACAACACACACTGTTATTACGATGTTATTGACTATATTCTCTATGCTGTACTTTACATCCCTGAGACTATTTTGATAACTGGCAATGTGTGCTTCTTAACCCTTTCTACCTTTTTCATTCATCATCCCCCCACACACCACTTCCATCTGGCAATCACCAATTTGTTCTCTTTATCTATGAATTTGTTTCTTTCAATTTAATTCTCAAGCCCAGCAGGACACCCTAAGAGAGTAGAAGTTTTGCCTCTTCTAGTTTCTTCCCCTCTCTCATCAAAATGTAATGGCCTTATCACCCATTTCTTCAGTGTCAGATTTTTGAGAAAAAACCATGTACCCTAATGCATAGCTAAAATTCTAACATATGTGCTAATGTTATGCCTTCTTATTCAACATATTTGCATTTAAATAGAGTTGTCCTGAGATTCGAAGATTTAACCCAAAGGGATTAAAATGTCTCACATTTGTATAGCACTTGGTATTATTTCAGAGAGCTTTTCACAAACAAGATTTCTTATGAAACTCTAAGTCACCCTTAGACAGAGAGGGTAGGCATTTTAACTTACCTGCACATTGTTGATAACTTGAGGCTTTGAGAAGTTTAGTGGATGCCTTAGAATCACACAGTAAAAAAGAGAAGATATTAAAACTTTGGTCAAACAATGGAAGAAACTACTTGACTGGTTTGAAGAATATCACAATAATTTTCTTTGAATTTTAATAAAAATTATTGCACCAGAATTACCTAGGGATAGAGTTAGAGGTTCTGTTAAAAATGCAGATTTCTGGGCCATCGCTCCTATTTATTGAATCAGAAATAGAATCTCTGATGCACAAGACATTGTGAAAAATCTTAAATTCTTCCTTCTTCCTGACTATGGATGTAGGTCATCTTCATCCTAAAATTCTCCAATGTTTACCATGGTCTCAGACAGGCTAACTTCTTTGGTATGACACTCAAAGCTCCCAGTCAGTATTACCCCATTTAGTTTCTTATTACTACTTTTCACTCTCATCCCTGTACCTATTCTGCAGTTTTCTCCCTCAGGGCTTTTCCAACCAAGAGTTGCCATTACTTTTATTGTCTAATGTAGTAAATATAATTTTTTTTGATCAATTAAGACTTCCTCCTTCCTCTAAACTCACAACACCTTTTTCTTTATTTTTTAACAGCTTAACCATTTTTTACACAGTTCAGTGGTGTTAAGTGCATTCGCAGTGTGCAATCATCACCACCATCCATCTTCAGAAATCTTTTCATCTTGCAAAACAGAAACTATATCCATTAAACAATAACTCCCCACTCCCTACCTACTCCAGCTCCTGGTAACCACAATTCTGCTTTCTGTCTCTACAAGTTTGATCACTCTAGGTACCTCATATAAGTGGAATTATATACTACTTGCCTTATTTCCCTGAGCATAACATCCCGAAGGTTAATTCACGCTATAGCATGGATAAGAATTCCCTGCCTTTTTTCTAAATTTATCTTTTTAATCACAATTGATATATAATATCATATTAGTTTTAGGTTTTAGACTTTTATATACCTTATAAAGTGCTCACCCCAGTAAGTCTAGTACCCATCTGACACCATACATAGTTATTAAAATATTATTGTGTATATTCCTTATACTGTACTTTATATCCCCGTGACTATTTTGATAAGTAACAATTTGTACAACTTAAACTCTTTCACATTTTTCACTCATCCTCCAACTCCCCTCTCATCTAGCAACTATCAATTTTTTCTTTGCATCTACGAATTTGTTTCTGTGTTGTTTGTTAGTTTATTTTGGTTTTTAAGATTCTACACATAAGTAAAATCATATACTTGTCTTTCTCTGTCTGAATTATTTCACTTAGCATAATATTCTCTAAGCCCATCCACATTGTCACAAATAGTAAGATTTAATTCTTTTTCATGGCTAATGGCTGAACAATATTCCATTATGTATATGTACCACCTCTTCTTTATCCATTCGTCTATCTATAGACACTTAGGTGGCTTCCATATCTTGGCTATTGTAAATAATGCTGCAATGAACATAGGGCTGTATATATCTTTTCAAATTAGTGTTTCGTATTTTTTCAGATAAATACCTAAAAGTGGAATTGCTGGGTCATATGGTAGTTCTATTTTTAATTTTTTGAGGAACCTCCATACTGTTTTCCATAGTGGCTGCACCAATTTGCCATCCCACCAACAGTGCACAGGGTTCCCTTTTCTCCACATCCTTGCCAACTCTTGTTGTTTGTTGATTTATTGATGATAGCCATTCTGACAGGTATGAGGTGATATCTCATTACGGTTTTAATCATCACTTCCCTGATGATTATTGATGTTGAGCACCTTTTCATATACCTATTAGTCATCTATATGTCCTATTTGGAGAAATGTCTGTTCAGGTCCTTTGTTCATTTTTTAATCAGAGTGTTTTTTTGGTATTAAGTTGAATGAGTTCCTTATATATGTTAGATATTAACCTCTATTGAATGTAACATCGGCAAATATCTTCTCCCATTCAGTAGGCTTTTTGTTTTGTTGATGTAAAAACTGTATAGTTTGATTAGTCCCATTTGTTTATTTTTTTCTTTTGTTTCCCTTGTCTGAGGAGGAATATCAAAAAATATATCTATATGACTAAGAGCGATGTCAAAGAGTTTACTGCCTGTTTTTTCTTCTTGGAATTTTATGGTTTTGGGTCTTATATTTAAGTCTTTAATCCATTTTTAGTTCATTTTTGTATATGGCGGAAGAAAGCAGCCTAGTTTCATTTTTTTGGCATGTGTCTTTCCAGTTTTCCAACACCATTTACTGAAGAGACTGTCTTTATTGCAAATTCTTGCCTCCTTTGTCATAGATTAGTTGACTATGTAGGTACGGACTTATATTTGGGCTCTCTATTCTGTTCCATCCTTTTATATCTATTTTTGTAGCAGTACCATGCTGTTTACTATAGCTTTGTAGTATAGTTTAATATCAGGTAGCATATACCTCCAACTTTGTTCTTTTTTCTCAATATTAGTTTGGCTATTTGGGTTCTTTTGTAGTTACATATAAATTTTAGAATTATTTGTTGTAATTCTGTAAAATGCTATTGGTATTTTGACAGAGATTGTATTGAATCTGTAGATTGCTTTGGGGAGTATGGACATTTTAACAACGTTAATTCTTCCTATTCATGAGCATGAAATAGCCTTTTATAACACCTTTTTCAATGTTAGTTCTGTGACTTCTGACAAATGCATACAGTCTTGTAATCACCACAATCAAGACATAGAAGTTTCATCCCTAGTAAATTCCCTTGATGCCTTTGTAGGAAACATTTCCTCCCTACACCCAGAAACTGGCTCACCAATTTTCTGTCCCTATGGTTTTGCTTACTCAGAATGCCATATAAATGGAATCATACAGTATGCAGTCTCAAGTCTGGCGTCAAACACTTAACATAATGCATCTGATATACAGCCGTATTATATATATTGTGAGGCACTAGTTTATTTATTTATTTTTTTGCTTGCTGAGTATTATTTCATTGTGTGGATGTACAATTTATTAATAGAGTGACCAGTTGAAGGGCATTTGATTATTTCCACTTTTTGGATATTATTGAATATAGCCACTCTAACCATTCACATACAGGTTTTTGTGTAAACCTAAGTTTTTATATCTCTTGGATAAATTCCATGTGTAAGATTTATAAGGTACAATTAAGTGCAAGTTTTAATTTTATGAAAAACTGCTGAACTAGTTTTCAAACTGTTGCATTCTTACTAACAGTGTTTGAGAGTTTCAGTTGCTCTATATCTTTGTCATCATTTGGTATTGTCTGTTTGTTGTTGTTGTTAAAATTGTTGTTGTTAGGTATCCTAATAGTTGTATATCAGTATCTCATTGTGGCTTTAACTTGCATTTCTTTAATGACTAATGATGCTAAGTATTCTCTTCATGTGCCTATTTTTCGTCCTTATATCTTCTTTGGTGTCATTTTTGTTCACATCTTTGTGCACATTTTTTCTTGGGTGGTGTATTTTCTTATTATTGAGTTTTGAGAGTACTTTAAATATTTTGTATACGTGTCTTTTATT
Organism: Pteropus alecto; assembly: GCF_000325575.1. Taxonomy (NCBI): domain Eukaryota; kingdom Metazoa; phylum Chordata; class Mammalia; order Chiroptera; family Pteropodidae; genus Pteropus; species Pteropus alecto. The sequence continues at coordinate 18,027,864 of NW_006436298.1, read as the reverse complement.
AGGTAACACATTTTGCATGTAGTTAGCCAAGCCTGTGGCTTATATTTTCCTTTTAACAGTTTCTTTCAAAGATGTTTTTAAATTTCCATAAAGTTCAATTTATCCATTTTTTTAATGGACTGTGCTTTTGATGTCATATCTAAGGAACCTTTGCTGAACCCAAGGCCTTAAATATTTTCTTCTTTGTTTTCTTCTAGAAGTTTTATAGTTTTTAGTTGTACATTCTGGTCTATGATTCATATTGAGTTGATTTTATGCATGAGTCAAGGTTCCTTTGGTTAGAAATACTGGCCTTTAGTCATTAAATTGTCTTTGCAACTTTGTTGAAAGTCAATTGAACATATATGTGTGGTTTTATTTCTGTACTATATGTTTTGTTCCATTAATTTATATGATAACTAATTTTTTTATAACTCTTTATGGCTTTGTAAAAAATCACTTCTACCTTGCACTAAAGTTAATTAATATGCCCATCTTTGCTCTTTTATTAAAATATGAACTAAGAGAAAGCTCTAGGTCTGCTACATTTTTGTATCTTCTTGGCTTTTTTACTAAATTGTGAGCTAAGGGAGGCTCTAGATCTGAAACATCTTCGCATCTTCAGAATTGCTTAACCCAAAGGTTACACAGAGAAGATAATCAAGATATGTTGAAAACATGGTTTCGAATCACATTTTTGTCTGTATAGCTACCATCATAGTTTTGTTTGCTGGACAACAAACTTAAGTTGTTAGGTTAGATAGAAGGAAGATTATAATTCCCTTTCCTTTCATTCCTAGAAGGATATATAAACCCTTACATGAAAGATAATCCAACTTATTCAGAGCCACCAGATTCACATAGCATTTCTTTTGCTGAAGGACTTACTAGAAGAAATTCATGGAGATTATTTAAAATATGAAATGTTTTCAAGTGAAAGTTAACCCATTCTGGAAGTAGGGAGAAAAAATGTATAGAAATGTTACATATGTAAAAGTTGTTGATTCACATATGTATGTATGGAGTACTACTAATAATAGTTGTTATATAGTAGTGGTAAACGTTTGGGGCTTTCAAGTTCTGAAATAATTTATTTAGAAGATGAGACAAATAGTGCTTTCACTGTCAGTACCATGAGAGTAGAAGGCCTTAGCTTAGAGTATTGTTATCTGCTGAAAGATAGTTTAATCATGGATAGCAGGTTAAAGAACAAGTGGCCTTTTCAGGATTGTGGGGAGCACTAACTATATCAAATGAGCTGTGCCTTTTGTCTGACAGGACAGATGTTAGGCTGTGTTGACATTTGTACAAATGCACAAATAATGTCAACTATGGTTGTTAATTTATAGAAGAATTCCTTATTACTCAATGCCTCAATATGATAAATCTTATTACTATTCTTGTCCTCATATACTTTTGTCAACATTCGCTGAGACACATGCAGAAATATTTTGTTCTGGGAAAGGTCACCTCATGCTGACTGATTAGTGTACTGGCATTGTAAAAATGATTTAGAGTGTCCAGACATTGCCATCTCTCTGTCAGTTTCAGGCAAGGTAGTTACATACGTCTAAAACTTATAATCAAGGACAAAAAAGGGGGTAGTTTTTCAGAAATCTTTGAATATAATGTAATATGGACATTATAATATCTCATAGATATTTCATGTCTTCAATTTCTTTCAAATCCAGGTTATCATTTCCTCTGTCATTTTGAAGTCTTTTTCTCTCTTGTACCCAAGAATAACACCAATGGGGCCCTCATAACAACATAGGAAAACAATTACAAAAATTAAAATAACATTTTATTACAAAATATATATATAACTCTTTTATAATGGAAACTTTTAAAACTAAGTATAAGAATGAAGCCTCATGCTTCACAATTATACAACTTTTCAAAATCATCTATTTCTCACCTCTTGCTATTTTTCTTTTCTTTTACTGCTAGAGTATTTTTAATCAAATTCTAGACATATTATTTCTTTCATAAATACTTTAATAAGTCTCTCTAACAGATAGTAATTTGTAAAAATATAATTACAGTATCATTATTATATCTAACAAAATTAGCAATATTTTATATCAGCCAATATCCAGTCCATATTCAAACCTTCCCAGTAGTCTCAAAATATCTTTTTATAGTTGATTTACTTGAATCTGAATCCAAACAAGTCCCACACTCACATTTAAATGATTACTCTCTTAAATTTCTTTTAATCCATACACTTTTTCTTTTTCCTCTCTCTTTATTGTTATACATTCCCTCCAAGTTCATTTTTTTTTTAAAACCAGGTCATTCCTCCTATAGGATTTCTCACTTTATATTTGACTAATTGATATTTTTGTAGATTTAATTTAGCATATTTGTCTAGATTTATTTTCTATATATAATGGTTGGATCTATAACCTTGATTAGATTCAGATATTCAGGCTTTATTTCATTTATTTTATTTGGCAAAAACACATAAGTGGTTCCATGTGATATTTATTGTTTCATATCAGGAGACATAGAATATCTGATTTTCCTACTTTAAGTTATATTAAAATTGATCAAAAGGTTTGGCTTCATCCATAATAAAATTGCCATCAACTATTTACCTAGGGGTTTAACAGCCATTGATGATTGCTATCGAGATAAGTTATTGTATGAGGATTTACAAAATGAATATTTTTTAATTATATTATTCCTTATCTATTATTAGTTAGATTTATTCTATACATTTCTGTTAACATGGCCAATATATAACACTTATTTTCCCAAGCATTTTTTTATGATAATTTTACCTTGTCAGAAAACAAAAGACTGTGATTCTAAATAATGGGAATAATTTTATAGTAAGAAAAAAGAAAGAGACAAGCAGATTTTCAGTTGTCCTGTACTGGAAAACAGCAACAACATGCACTTGATTCAATTACCCAGAGCACATAAGTATACTGTCAAAAAGAAAAATAACTGCTTAGGACACAAGTATATAAACGTGTAACATTAGCAAATTATATGAGAATATAATCATATAATGCAATATTAGGTATGTAAACAAAAAATTGTCTGTTAAAATTCTGATTAATTGACATGAACCCTTACTGGAATTAATTATATGAAGAGAGGAATTTTTGTCTATTTTGTTCAGCACTGACCTAGAAAGGTACTTGGCATATCATAGACTTGGTAAATATTTATTGAATCAATATTGAATTAATAAGAGGTAATTTCAAGAAGTGAGTAGTTGATAGTGATTACACCAAAGGAGGAGAGAATTAAGAGGAAAATCCACTGTGGTTATTTGTAGCAATTATTCACATCTGTGAGTTAATAATTCACACTAGGAATATGTGTGCCACAAAATGTAAAGTTTAATGGCTTTAAATTAATTACTTACTTCCCTTGCTGATAAAGCACAAAAATCTCTGGGTCAAAGAATCAATGGTATAATTTTTATTTCTCCCATTAATAGCCTCTAGTCTTTTTTCTCCAGTTAGAAACAATTTCAAATTAAGTGTCCTCTATGCTTAACAAATACTTGTTGAATGGATGAATAAAAAGTTTATTAGATTTCTGAGGTTCCTGATAAAATATGTTCCCAAGTTTTCTCTATAAAAAAGTAGTGTTTTAAGATTTCTGATCTATAGTTATTATCTTGTTTTTAAATTAATTATACTATTACTTAGGATGGGAGTAAATATATTCAAAAATCCCTTCCGAAATTAAAGAAAATCTAAAGCACAACCTAAAATAATCTTGTGATGCCCATATATTTTTTAAAGATAGAAAAATGCACTTGATTTAGAGATGCTGGTCTGAAAATTCTCCTCCAATGCTAACATCTCCTACTCTCTTCTTATATGTTTCCCCTTCTTTTCATCTCTTACATGTAAGGGATATTATTCATTGCTTCTCCTTTAATGAGTTAATCGACTCTTACAATATAACAAAAAGTTACTTAAATTTGTCTTTCTCTCTCATTCTCTCTCTCTCTCACACACACACACACATACACACACAAACACATACTCTCACACAAACGATATCACCAGTTCTGACCTTTTGTCTATGTCTGGGTTTGCATTTTCAGTCATAGAATACCTCAAACATGTCTAAAGCCAAGTTCCAAACTGAATTACAAAACAGTTCCATCATATCCTATAGAATTTATTATTTATTCAAATGATATAATTTCCTTAGTCTCTCAAGCTTAAAACCATATTATCATCTTTACCTCCTTGATTCGTTTTGCCATCCACCTGCAATTAATCACTAAATTTCATTAATTTGACTTCTCTAATCTCATGAATTTCTGTTCCATTCCCATGATCTCGTCTTTCATTACTTCTCAGCTGAACTATCATAATAGCTTCTTAATCGGTCTTCAGTATTTCTCTACTCTAATTTTGTCTCTTGTTACAGATTAATCTTCCTAATGCACAACTCTAAGTATATCACCTTTGTAGTCACAAAACCCAGTAGCTCCCCATGACTTAGAGGATCAAATATAAACTATTTTGTTTGGCATTTATGACCTCTATCTGAATCTTCTATCAAATGTACTAATTTCCAGCCAAAGTGAGCTAATTTCCCATTTCCCAAATAAACTCCAATTTTCTTCCTCTATTTCTTTGATTATGTTTCTCTTCATGTCAAATGTCCCTTTTCCATAGCCCTTTCCCCATCCTTATCTCATCTCTCAAGATATCGCACAAATGCCATAGCCTTCCAGGAGACTTTCTTACTCATGCTTTCATCATATCGCGGCCTCTCTCTTTTCTGAACATTTACAGCATTTTGTCAATACTTCACACAGAACAATTATTACATGTGAATTTATATAGTGACCATTTGTATACTTATGGGATCTCCTCTTTAGGAAAGAAGCCAAGTGTTTAATTCTATTCACATTTTTTTCATTCCTCATTAACGAAACATGGCACAGTATTTCGCACACTGTAAAGCTTCAAAAATATATGTTCAATTAACTTTAAGGGCTCTTTGCAGTAATTCTGAAAAGTCAGCTACACTGTTCACCTTCTATGTTCACTGAAACATGTAACATGGTACTGTGCTGACATCAGTTAGGTGCTATCTTCTCTTCTAATGGCTCAGAAAGGCCATTAGAGTCACGATTATGGCAATGTTGACCACGAAAACTTAAAAGATAGAAACCATGCTTTCTACTTCATTTATGCCCATCTCATAAAAGCTAATAGAATGCAGATCATGCTTTGATTAAAACAGTCCT
>NW_006436298.1:17996037-18022609 GCF_000325575.1 Pteropus alecto | reverse complement strand
AATCTACAGTATTTATATCCAAAATTCCTCCAGTAATAACAAAGAATTCGTTAGTTTGAAATCAGCTGATCAAAGTTTTCATATACCCAGACTCGTTTTCAATCTTCTAAGGAGAAACAATGAAAATCATAACAAAAACTAATTTCAGAAACTAAATTCTTGTAAATAACTTCTGGGTAGTAAGTATACACAAGCCTCAATCTCTGACTTTGCTTGGTCTATTATTCCTTATGTTATCCTGCTGTATGTGAGAACTCTTGTTCGTAATGATAGTCCAAGGATACTGCCAGATCTTTCAGCAAAGTCTGATCTGTGCTCTGTTTACTTTGTTTCATAAAACAAATAAGTACTTTAGAGATTTTAGATTTTTAAAAGCAGAAGTTCACACTAAAAGCATTTTTGAATAATCGAGTTAAAAAGATATCACATATTATAGTCCCTTTGAAATGAAGTTACAATGACTCACTAAATAATTCAAACTATAGATGGCGCTGATTCAGAGTTTCCCACAATTCCCTACTCCATATGATGGAGATGGGATAGTAGGATACCTTAAAAATTCTAAAAATCTCTACAGTTGTCTGGTGCCACCACATAAAGAAAAGTTATTGGATAAACCATCTCAGTTATTTGTGATGGCTGTAGGAATGGATAGTTATATGAATATTCCTGATGTGCTTAAGAATGACATACCTCTATTATAGAGCTGTGGTAGGTAAAACTGCAGGTCTGTGGTGAGAAGGTTGAGCTCTCTCTTCTCCATGGGATATCTTGGAAAAGAAGGGATAAATGAATTAAATGAACATTAATGAAGTATAACACAGAAGAATAGACCAGGAAGAAGTCTATTGTCTCAGGAAAATTAATTTTCCTTTCTAGCTTCACCCCTAACTAATAGAATGTACACTGGAAAAATACTTAGCTTCTGTGGGCCCCAATTTCTTCTTAAACAATAGAAGGAAGTTAAACTACATGGTCATTATGGGCCTTTCCTGCTTTGTTTCTCTTAGGGAAAAACAGATAGTGAACTTATAAATTAGTAATATAATTTCAGATAATGATAAGTGTTATGTAGAAAATAAAGCTAAAAGAGTGACTAGGAATGTGACATTTAAGCTGAAACTAGGCATATGAAAATGTGGGGAAGAGTGTACTAGGCAGAGAACAGAAATTGCAAAAGCTTCAAGGCAGGAAAAAGGCCCCTATGAGGCATTGGGGTGGTGATAAAAATGACATTGGGGAAAGTGAATCTATGGTAGAGTTTATGTCCACTGATAAAGGAAAGCCATTGAAGAGTGTGATGCTGAAAAGTGAAATGATCTGATTTAAAATTTAAGACAACTACCTGCAGTGCTATGTGGCAAAAAGACTGTAGGGAAGCAATAGTAGAAGTAGGAAAGGCAGAAGAGCTAGGATAGTGATATGGATTGGTCTTTAGCAGTAAGACAATGGCGAGAAACATTAGACTTAAAAAATATGTTTAACACATAGAAAAAAAAAAGGCTTGATAATGGATAATGGATTGGAGGTGAGAAGTGAGAGAGGAAAGAGGGCTAAGGATGTCCACTAATTGATCTTATCAAATACATGATTTTATCTATTGAGATAGCTTAATATATGGTCTTGGCTTTCAGTAATTTGCAACAAGATTTCAGTGGAAATGTCAAGGTTACAAATGGAGATTTGGGAGACCTCAGTTTATACGTGGTACTTAAAATCATGAGGCTGGATAAAATCTTATATGCTCTCACATTCACCTTTTTATTATCTAGCTGCAGAAAATTGGATCAGGTACATTGAGTAATTCTTATTAAATTACTTGCCATGATATTTTGAAGTTCTTTGTGGTGATTTAATGAAGTAATACAGATAGGGAGAGGAGGTATGAAATGGGCCACTAAAAATATACAGTTTTAGTTATAGCTTAATTTAAGTCTTCACTGTTGTACTTTATAACTATGCAATATTTTCTAGGCATATCACTTAATGTTGTTCTTTATCAGATTGAAAGTTAAGACACAAGCTGTCATCATCTAAATTTACTTTGAGTATGTCCCATTACTATTTATTTCTGATCTATCCGATTTCCTAGTAAGAGCAAAATTTTTGATTTTGCTATTGATTTCCTAGTAAGAGCAAAATTTTCTTTACTTTTAAATCCATTTAATTAATTGCTTTAATCCCAAACCTAATATTTTCAAACCAAAAGCGTGGTTTAAGTTTTATTCTTAACTAAAAAATCCTGAAAATTGCAGAAACTAGAAACACAAGTTATTTTTGTTAACAATAAGTTATTTCTCTTTTATAATAGAATCTAGTATTTCACTCTTAATTCCACCTTTTCATTAGGATTCCATGATAAACACTTAAGTCTGCTTTATATAAATGGTATGAAAGACAAAAGGTTTATTTCCTTAACAGAAAAAAGTCCTTATCAATCAATAAGTAAATAAATAATAATGTATGTCTCAAAAAAAAAAAAAAAAGGGAGGCAAAGCATCAGGCAGTTCACATAACAAAAGATGCTTAGCTTTAATTCACACACACTGTATCTAAATTTTTCCAAGTGTTTCTTATTTTAGAATAATAAATTCTAATTTTGAGAATTATGCCAAATAATTCTGTAAACCGCTGGCCCTTTATTACACTTTCCTTAAATTCCTAAACTATTTTTGTGAGTCTCTTTTGTTCTAATTTAACTCTGGTTTTAATCCTTATCAGAAGAACCTCTTCATATCTAAGCAGAAGGAAAGTGGGGAAATGAAGGTAAGAAATAATGCTGGTCCTAATTATCAACCACCAATTCTGAGCACTCTCCCCCTCTTGACTTTTTTTGATATATTTTCTAAATCCTCTTTTTCATAACTCTTCCCAATTTCTAGTTGATTTATTTTTAAATTTTTTTTTCTGTATTTATTCTTATAGGCCCTTCTGCATCTCTCTGCATATCAAGATATCTCTTTTCTGGAAACTACCTAAGGTAATACCTAATTAAGATTACCATTGAACATTAATTAATATGAAAGCATTCCTTAAAAGGTGGAATAGAAAAGTTTTTGAGAATTCATACCAAGGAAAAGACTTTAAAAATGACATTTTAGAAATTAAAACTGGGAGTTGAATTTATATAGATGTTGCTTCTAGCAGGTAACAAAAAAATTGCTCTTAGATTAAAAACAAATCTTTCAAGAGTGCCTTAAATTGCTCTCAAATAGCAAGAAGATAGGCTTTAGAAGCTCCAGAGTTAAGAACTATATTATTTTTACCTCAGAAGGAAAAAAAAAATTGATCAGAGTAAGCCTGACAGTCAGATGGAAGTCTGGTTTGAAGAAGAAGCTAAGGCAGTTTCTTGGTAGAGGTTAAGGAGTTAAATGAAGCGATTCTTCCTCCCTCTTCACAAAGGTACTTAATTTTTTTTCTTTTTGAGTTAAATTCTCCTTTGATACACCTCTACTTTTATTTATCATAGTATCAGTTCCGTTTTGGCTATTTCTAACTTTGTACCTATGTGGTGATTAGTATATTTTATTATTGGCTTACCAACAGGATTCAACATCCTAGGAGAGATGGAGCAGCCTGTGGATAGAGATACATGGTACTGACAAAAGGCTTTACTAATAGCTGCTGCAATAGCAGGTCCAAGGATGGTCCTCCTATGAACAGTAATAGGAAAATATGTTGATCCACGTATTGTTCTTCTTTTATAACAGAGTAACAAACATCTAACACAGCTGATTTACCAGTACATGGCACCTCACTTGCTGACCGTGGTGCAGCTCTGACTGGAGTCATAATCCTGACCTCAACACTCGCATGTGCAGTATGGGCAGCTGGATACCACAGTCCTTAGGTACTGACAAAAGGTACTGACACGAAGCTACCTTTCCATCAACCTAATTGACAAATCCAGACATTGGCAGCTAGTCTGCAACTCTTGAAGATGCTGTTTTCCTAAAATGAGACAGACATAGTTTGACTGTAAAAGAACTACCCATGTCTCTTCTGAAACTCAGAGTACAGACTCAGTGCTGAATTGGGTTCCCTGCTTGACAGCAAACTTTCTTCCATTAAACTGCCAATCTTTTGTCCCTTAGTCTTTATATTTTGTTTTTTTTTTCTTTTTCCTCTCATGGTCATAAAGAAATGAGTGACAGAATTAGCTAGATTGATAATTATTGGTAAAATAAAAATTGACTGAAATATGAATATAACAAAGCAACAAAAACAATACTTTCTTTTAGTTTGAAAAGGAATTATTTTTGAAGTTAAAAAATTATAATAAATTAAATCTCTACTAACACACTCTCAGATAATAACCCATCAGAAAAACAACTTTATAAAAAATAAAAAAGAATGTCGATGGATTATGTGGGCTGAGAAGCCTTGGGTAGAACACAAAATGTATCCATTCGATGAAAAATAGAAATTACTATTAATTTGAGCTATTTTTTTAAATCAAAAGCCATTCTTCCGTCAAAGTACATTCTATTGCAACAAAACAAAAATGAATTTCTTTGAAATACTTGAGAAATTAAAGAAGTAACCTGGACTTAACTGAGGCGTGAATTTTTTTTATTATAACTTGTATGGATATTATATACTTCTATACCCTAAATTTTATATTTTTAAAAAGATATCTTAAAAATTGCCCCACATTTACACACTGACACACACACACTGACACACACACACTGAGACACACACACTGAGACACACACATACACACACACACACACACTAGAATACAGACAACTTATGTACTCAAATTGAAAGACAGTGCCTAAGGACATCACTTGAAAACTGAGTACAAAACTCTGAATTTTCAGATAATCAATAATGATAAGGGATTCAATCTTTGTATTAGTAAAATCTACAGAATCCCATAAAATGCCCCAGATCCTAGAATTTTAGCAGTTGTTCATTTGCCCACCCCAATTTTTTCAATCACAGTAATGTTTGTACAAAATTTTCTCAAAATTTAGTGGATTAAAATAACAAAAATTGTTTATCTCACAATTTTTGTGGGTCAGATTTTGGAAGAAACTCAGCTGTGCAATTTTGGGTCAGTCTCTTGAAAAGTTGCAGTCAGATGGCTGTGACTGGGTCACCTCCCAGGTTTTTTTAGCCACATGCCATGCATCTTTTCTGAGAAGACTCAAACAAGTGGGCACCGAAACAGCTGTGCTCCTTGGGCATCTTTCTTCATCTCTATTCTGTCCACATGATCCCTTCAGCATGGCAGCTTCAGGGTAGCCAGGTTTCTTACATATTCACTCAGGACTCCTAAGGTGCATGTGCTGAGAAAGAGAGAGCCAGACAGAATCAGCATCAACTTTTATGACTTTGCCTTCAACCATCTTTATTGATAGAATCAGTTTAAAAATTCTACTCAGATTCAAGGAGAAAGAAACATAGATGTCACTACTTGATGGAGGAGGATCAACATCATATTATAAGAATGTGATGTGAATTATATATTGATGTGTCCAACTTCAGATAATATGATCTGCCAAATCAACAAAGGTCTGGCTGAGTCCCACACTCAGATTTTTTCCTATACTATGGTATTTTAGGAATACAGTAATGAGAATAGTTAAAAAATGGCAAATAAGAAACTACTACCACCATGGAAGAAAGATTCTTCTGTTTAATAGAAAACAGCCTCACATGACAGTTATCCATATTTAATTGTATCCATCTCATTTATACCTTGAGTTCCTATATTCTTTAATTTTTTTTTTTTTTTTGGTTCAACAGATATTTACTCAATACCTACGCTGTACTAAGCAGTATATAAAGTGGTGAGAATGAAGTTATAGACACAAAGACATAATGCTTGCCCTCACTGAACATATGTACACACTCAGAATTTGATTTTAATAGTTTGTGTGTGAGGCAAATGTTCAACACAAGTAGCATATTTAAATTTTAAAATAAGAACTGATTAAGAGCTAAGTATTACATGACTCTAATAAGAAAACTAGAACTCCTTATTTCAAGAAAAGAAGTTATAATTATATGACAACTAAAACCTCAGCTAATTATTATTAAAATTATTTTATTTTAAATCTGAGGTCCAAGGTATCTTTTAGGTTTGACATTCTGACATATAATCTGCACAAAACAAAGTCATAGAATCTCAGTGTTTATAGGGACTTTACAAATCATCTAGTCCCCAAACTTCTCCCATGTTGATTTATTCCATAAAATATCTCACCAGTCTTGTTTAGTTTCCACTTAAATACCAGTGAAAGGGCAAAGCGTGGCTACCTATATCCAGCAATGTAGTGCTTATTTCATTTTTAGTGTCTTTGCAAATACAGTCAATTCTCATTTTTGTGGATTCTGTATTTTAAAATTTGCTTAGTTACGAAAAATTTATTAGTAACCCCCAAAATCAACACTCATAGCATTTTCACAATCTTTTATGGACATGCACAAAGAGGCAAAATTTTTTAAATTGCAAGATGTGCATGTTCCCAGCTGAGGAACAAGGTGGCATCCTGCCTTTTTGTTACAAATCTCATACTGTAAACAAGTGTCCTTTTGAGGGGTCTATTTAGTACCATGTTTTTGTACATTTGGGGGGGGGGTTGTTGGTGATTTTGTTTAAAATAGCCCCAAGCTTAATGCTAAAGTGCTGTCTAGTGTTCCTGAGCATAGGACAGCTGTGCTGTACCTTACAGAAGAAAATACATTTTAGTTAAGCTTTGTTTAGGCATGAGTTCATAGTGCTCTTGGCCATGAGTTCAGTGTTAATGAGTCAATGATATATATTAAATAACGTATCTTTAAACAGAAAGATACATAAAACATTGGTTGACAAAAAGTTATTAAAAGGTGATTGCAGAAACCTAACCCTATATTTTCTGTAGGAGCAAAGACTCTATTTACTAATTCAGTTTTCATGACAATATCATAGAACTTGCTGAGAATAATAAGAATTGGCTGCACAAAAAAGTGTACTACAAATATCCAGTGTAACAGAGAATACCGAGCTTTCTTTTCCTTTGTGTGTCTTAGTAGTCGCAAATGAAAAATTTAAACTTCTGATTCTTTCTCACCGTAGAAATAATGCATTTCATGGTGTCATTTCTAATGCAGTATGAAAAAAAAATTAATTACAAATCATATCTATGGTTGTTATGCCTATCAACCAGACTTCAGTTGTACTATTCCTCTGTCAAGAATTATTTTTGCAAAAATAGCCATAAATTATACCCCATTAGAGTCAGTGAACTCTCATAGAAATGAGAGAGAAAATCATATTCACCCTGGCTAGAGAACGAGCAGAAACATGACAGAGAAATATGATAGGAATAAAACTTTTAAACCATCCTTGAAATTCATGATCCCTAATGTTTCCCTAGCATTAGGATTCAATGGCAGTCCTTCAGAAACAGCCTCAGCAACTGACAAATATTCAAATGTGTGACAGGGAATGAAAAGTTTGTCATATGTTAAAATGTTGATGGTAGAGAGGCTGGAGAGTTGCATCAAGGGGAGAACTAAAGTTCTTAAGTTATCCTTCATTTAGATTAATACTCTAAATTTTTTCACCCGGAGGCTGTGTAATGATCAGAACAGAAGCCAATATATAGTGGAGATGTTTAGCATGTATTAAATTTTCACATTTTCTTCAATATTTCCCAGCCTCCTTTTTGTTAAACAGGACCATATAATTACTTCTGGCCAATAATGTTTGAATAGAAGTGACATACTCTTCTGGTAGAAGCATAAAAGCAGGTATTTTCAACCACCACTTCCCTGGCACTCTCTTCCTCAACACAATAAGCTCTATTATTGTAGTAAATTTTATCGGTGCCACAAGAGGACAGAATCTCTGTCATCCTGGGTCATTGAACAAGGAGCAGACTTCCACTGAACTTGATGAATAATCATCATGAGGATTAAACCTTTTATTTTGTTAAACCACTTTGACTTTGGGATTATTTTATTAAATTATTGTTAAATTCCAATTTTCCTCTTTATTCATTTTATCCTGAATGCACACACAAGAATTTCTGAGTTAGAGAGAGGTATCTTAGTAAATTCCTCGCAGTGAATAATAATTGCTTCGGGCCCTGTTTCATTGTGCCCTTAGAGTGCCCTTAGAGTGGCACAATGAAAGACAAGTCACTTGTCCTATGTGAGTGGCCAAACATCCATAGTGAAGATGAGTAAAAACAATTTTTACCTGCTTATAAAAAGAAAGGAGGTAGATGTCTCCCTTCTCTTTTGTAAATAAAATCTCTCCAGGAGGAGGCAGATAGCCACTGCCTGTCTCAGCTTGTATGACCTACCTGCCTACATGAAAATCTCTATTGAGGAAGCCCTCCAGTCTTTAAGCTACCTTGGGGCTTAACCTAGGGACCTTTCAAATCAGAAGAATTAACTAGGCAAATGACTATAGAATTAATTTTCATGGTATGTGCAGATGCTTTTTACATTCTAAGAGAAGTGAAAACAAGCATTCTCTAACTTTATAGCATTAAAGTTTCTGTGGCCCAGGAGGCTAGATCAGGAGCATTGAGAAATCTCCTGATTCTCCACATTTACTATGATCTAGCCTCACCTGAATAATAAAACAGTTAAGAGTCAGACTAATTTTGGTAAAGAAAAGTGTACTTAAATGAAAATAGAAGAGGTGTACCTGAGAAGGTAGCCTTCATAAACATTTTTGAGGACTAAGAGCATCAAGCCAAGGATTTGACATTGTATTCATCCAAAAGCATTACAATGACTTTGGAGGCCTCGTTATCCAAAGGTGTCTATATATCAATCTAAATATTTCTAACAAGTCTCTGCTATGTGAGGGAGGCTCAAAATAGTAGTAAGTCTGAAGTGAGGAAAAGAAACTTCCTTGGAATAAATTCTAGAAAAGCCTTATTCTCTAGAAGAGGCTAGGGACTATGACTCCTTGAAGTCTGACACAGTCTTAGTATAGTAATTTAAAGTAACTTAACTACATAGACTTGGCCCAGAATATGCCTTAGGGGAACAAATATCTCCCCTGGCTTGGCTTCTGCTGTCATCTTCACCACACTTTTCTCTAGAGATGACCTCCAGCAGCTGTCATTCAAACTAACTATAAATTGAACTGGATACATAAAAGACCAAGAGAAACTTCACATTTTTCCCTTGAAAGGCTAAAGTAAAGCTCCTAAAATGAAGTTATTACTTCACTAAGTGAAATTAAATGGAGCTCTAAATACCAGCTATGAAATCTTTGTAAACATAAATTCTAATCTAGATTTTAAGGAGGATCTGAGATTCTCTTGAGGAACTGCAGCTTTATGAACATAAATCTTTGGTGTTATTATGTGCCAAAGATTCCTCTCTTCTGTAAATAGAAAGCCTAGCAGAATACAACATACAATAACATGACCTTTATCCATGGCTTTAGCCTTTTCTTCTTGAATTTAGTTCATCAACACAGAATCACAAAGGTCTGCCTTTAAAGCTCTAACCTTCAGCCTTGAGATTAGACTTGCCAATGAAAATAATAAAAATAATATTTTTCTCCCATAAAATCCATATCTTCAAAAAATTGAGGTAAATAGTGACTATATTTGTTATAACAATTATCTATATCATTATGGTATTTCACATGATGTTTGATTTTTCCTCACCTGTAATTTAGTTTGACACCTGGGCATGAATATCTGAAGCATGTCTAGTTAAAATTTTCTAGCTCTTAGTAGTGTATAATTAAAGTATTTGTAAGCATTGTGAATTTAATTGACATGTAAATGATATGCTTGTGGATGATAAGCACACGCTAATTTCCATATCAAGAATTGAAAGTAAATAAGAAGATTTTTTTCCTTGTAAGTCTTTTGACAGAGCCTCTTTGAAAGGCTTAACTTATTTTTTCTCATAATTATGTTATCAGAATAGGTTTGGCTCAAAATAAGAGTATTTATTTGAGCCTTGATAAAAATCCAAATGCTAAGTAATATATTGAAAACTGAATGGGCAGAAAACAAATTTAGAAGACAAAAACAGAGAAATGAGTGAGAGTTTGGGAGTGTATAGGCACAAAAATGAAAAATTATTTACAGAAGAAATACTTATTTTGACAGGGAAGGAATGAGTGATGCTACAGCATCCCTCTGCCACCTTCCTCACCCAATGTAGTGATTAAGAGCTAGACCTGAATTTAAATGTCAATATGTCATTTAATAGGTACATGTCCTTGGACATACTGGGTATTCTCTAAGCCAGTTTCTTGGTATGTTAAAAAGCACCTTCTTTCTTTCTCTCACCCATTAACAGCTTATTTGTAGGAAATACTTGTCAAGAAATCTTATTGGCTCTATCTTCAAAACATATTGTGTTGTTCCAAGAATCCATTATCCCTTGTCTGAATACTACAATATGCCTTCTTTGCCTATTTTGCTCCTTCTGTGTATTCTCAATGCTGAAGCCACAGTGAACCTTTGAAAATTTAAGTCAGATTGTGTCACAACTTTCCTCTAAATCTTCCAGTGACTCCTGTTCTCGTTCAGAGTAATAGACAAGGTACTTAGGTTTACAAGGCTCTGCCTGCTCCAGCCTGCAGCAACCTCTTTCTAACTAGGCTCCCTCACTGCTGTGCTTTAGCCACTCTGATCTTCTTGATATTTCTTGAACCCAACAGGCAAACTTCTGCCTTAGGAACACACTTCCCCCAAATATCTCAAGTTTTCACTTAAATGTTAACTTCTCAGTGAGGCCTACATTGACAACCCTATTTAAAATTACAACTAATCCTTCCCTGTCCTACCCACCATCCCTCTTCCCAGTTCTATTTTTTTCCTCAAAGTACTCCTGCTTCGAAGACACTATATAATTTGCTTATTATGCTTATTGTTTATTATCTGTCTTTACCCCTTTAGGATGTAAACTTAGCATAGGCAGGGATTTTGCTCAGTTTTGTTCACTGATGTATGTCAAGCTCCTGGACCAGTACATTAGACCTGGTAGGTGCTCAATAAATATTTATTAAATGAATAAATAAATAAGTACCTATGCCATAGTCTTGTTTTGAAGATTAAATTCAATAGTTTAATAGTGCTACCACTATACTCTTGCCCAGACATTTCTAAACCTTCCTGTTTATAAAATGTCATCAGTCCCCCCTCCCCATTATTCTCAATTATAAAAGGAAAAGAAAAAACATAAAAAGACACTATGTAACAATTACTTTTTAAAAATATTTTTTTAGCTTCATTAATATGCTTGTTTGCTTTGAGACGTAAGACCTTGGGCTGCCAACACATTCATAGTTTTATAAGATGCATTTTAACTAATCCTTTGCAATACCTACTGTTAACAGAACATCCTGAAGAGATTAAGCCTCTGTAGAAACACTAAACACAAACACACACAGGAAATCAGGAACAGAGGCCAGTTTTAAGATCAAGTAAGTAAAGGAGACTCAGCAAATACACTAAGAGGTGACAAAATACATTGAGATCTAAATAATGTTTCTACCTCAGTTAACACATTAACAGCTTAGTTAACTGCATATGTACAAAGAAAAGAAATATTAATACCTCCTTGCACTGTGGTAAAACATTCATTATAGATAATTCAGCACTTATTTCTCAGTAAACAGTTGATTTTGAATATTAAAACCAAGTATTCTGTACTTTATAGTTTGATATCGAAATTCTTCCATGTTTTAAAATTTTATTTTCTCTGTAACTATAAAAGCTTACTTTTTATATTAACTTAATCTCTCCAGCAGATTTTCCATTACACCAATATATTGTAATTCTTATTCATAACTCAGTCTTCGGTGATTTTGGTTAACCCGCACAAATAAAATGACATAATTGAATGCTTAAACCTGATGGACACATGCAGTCCTCAAATTTGTGCAGATCCCTCATGAAACACAGCCTGAAATGGTCCACTCATTTATCTCTACAATATCTTTAGTGTAAGTATAATCTTTTATTAAATTTCAGGTCATAGTCTCCCTTCTCTAGGAGACTTTCAATGTATTCATAAAGTCAAAAATCCATTCATTTTATTTAGTTTCTTGAAATGATTATGATACATATGTGTGCATGAACACATACACACACACAAAGATTAAAAGCTTAAAAGGCTGAAGTATATGTCTAAATTATCCTTGAGGACAACTCAAAGATATATGCAAATATATATGTATATACATATTTATACATATATATTTTTAAGTGTATGTTTTTATATACATATATTTCTATGACCATAGATGTTAAATGAGAAAAATTAACAAATGTGGCAGAAAATTATTTCTAAATCTACCAATCCTTGCTTTCATTCCTTTTGAAGAATCATTTTTGTTTCTCATAGGTAACATTTCAACAGCTAAAGTTTAGCCTTTTTATGTTCTCATAACATGTTATTTTAGTTCGGTGCCTGGGAAGTTTTTCACATTTGCAGATTAATGATTGATTTGACTCCAGGGCACTAAGGTCCAAAGTTTTGTCTTGATGAGGACTCCTTCTAACAATGTGATATTTTGGAGTCTATCATCTTTACTTACAAACTATACAAAAGAGGTTGTCATAACAACCAGAGCTTAGTAGCTTAGTGTTCCAGATTTTCAGATTTAATTTTATACCTAAGTAATATCATCTCTCCGCATTGCTTTAAGCCATCCGTAAAATAAATGAAATATTTACCTTAAGCATTAAAAAGGAATGCTTAAAGAATTTCCTGTAATTCAACATATATGTACAATTCATATATGTCTCTCTCTATATAAATATGTTTATGTGTTTTATCTATAATACATATGCAAATATGTGCTCTATTTCAGTATGGTCCAACCTGTTCCTCACATATATATGACCTTAAATTCTGCTCATCCCTCAAGACCCAAACTCCACAAAAATTGTCTCACGTACATTAGATTTCTAGCTCCCACATGCTCTGGAATCCCTCTTTGAGCCTATTTCCAGCACTTACCTTACTTTGTACTTAATTTATGTGTGTAAGCATCTATCTTAATCCCAGGTTACTGTGCTCCTGAAAGATGGGAAATATCATTTTACTTTTCTTAGTGTTTTTCTCAAAGACTACTACAGAGATGGTCTCCAACCTTTTTGGGACCATGGACCGGTGCTCCTATAGAATCTAATGCCTGATGATCTGAGGTGGAGCTGAGGCAGATGCTAGTGCTGTGAAGCGGCTGCAAATACAGAAGAAGCTTCACTCCCTGGCCAGGCACTCACCTCCTTCTGTGTGGCCTGGTTCCTATCAGGCCACAGACCAGTACCAGTCCTTGGACCGGGGTTGAGGACCCCTGTATTACATACGGTGCCTTAAAACAGAGGACTTAAATAGATATTGAGTAAAACAAATATATCTTTGTCAAGTAGCTCCTTGGGAAAGGCACATAGAATTCTGCTTTGATGGAATACTGACACACTATGTACATATACGAATGGAACTGCCTTCAACTTTAGAGTACAACATTCATCTTATTAAATATTAAAATGAGCTCTTTGTAGAGTACTGCCTCTTACTGTCATTTGATTAACTGCACTATAAAGTTATTTTATAATGCCAGAGAAAGTGTTAAGTATTCAAGACATTAAAAGACTTTATCACAGGCGTTAGAATGTAGAGGCCTTAAGGTTTTAAGACCAGAACTAAATTAACTATACAGATAGAGAAGACATGATACTTTTCACATTGGCTGGACTTTTGAAAAATTTTCTATTCTTATTTCTTTTTGAAGTCACAATGTAAGATCCAATTTTTGCATTTTGCAAATGTACATGATATAATATAATTGCTAAAGAATCTAATAAAGTACACAAATACAATAAGCACATTACGGAAACAAGACAATTAGGGACAACGGGACGCGTTCTTTTCCTGCATTTCATTTTCAAATATCGCTTATACTGAATATTCCACCCTTCCACTTTTAATATTCTTACTTTGATTGAACCCTCATATTTCCATTCTCAAATCACCTCTTTCTGGTTATTCTTTCCCAAATTCTCTTCTTAACTAGGACATCCTGCAGGTGGTTGCAAATTAATATTGCTCTTGTCACCTATATACTCAGAATTGTAATGAGTTGTAGCCTACCATCAATCCTAAACTTTAAGTTATCCCATCAGTCCTCACTCCTTCCCCCAACCATCACCCCACAACAACCCTTCCCCTTTGCCATATATATCAATTGAGGCTCATCTTAGGACACTCAGGCCAAGGGCTTCTTCATAATTCACGAAGTTTATTCTCCTATCTTCAACTATGTTCTACTCTTCTCTATACTTGGAATGATCTTAGTTAAATTCACTTCCACAAACATTAAGTGAGTACTAACTGTTTATCAGAGACTGTGCTAGGTATCAGAGGGGGAAAAAAAAACAACCCATAAATATGCAACAGTTGCCTTTAAGGATACTTTATTCTTTAATCTTTCATTCTCAATTCTTTTTGTCTTTTCTCTACATGCTCCTTAAGATATCTCTGAGAAGAAAATTTTCTGATTCACCTCACCTGATGCGGCTCATTCTTTTTCTTCATATATTCCCTTACTCCATATTCCAGTTCTTTAACTGTACTATGTTATCTGTTAAGTTCTTAGGTCAGATTTTCTCTGGGAAATGCTTTGAAAATGCTGGAACTGATAGTAATATTTGTAATTCCTAAAATAACACTAATTGATAGGTACATCTAAGGCATCTTTATGCTTTGAAACTTTTATATATAAATTTAAAAAAATTATATGCTCTATGAAGTTCTAGACACAGTTAATCTACGGAAAAGAATCAGAAGAATTGTTGCTTCTGGGAGGTAGGGACAGGGGTTGATTGGGAAAGGGCATGAGGAAGCTTTCTAAAGTTAACATTCTGTATTTTAATACAAATTTTCATTATTCAGGTATATGTATTTCTCTAAATGCATCAAATAGTCATTAAAATTTTGTCCATTTCACTGCATGTAAATTTTACCTTTTTATCTTTCTTTTGTATTTATTTCTTATTCTTAGCTGTTTTTTAATGTTGTTCCTTCAGTTTTTTCATTAAATTTTAGGCAAAGCCGTCCTTCCTCAGGCATCTTGTTAATTTCAAAGATTATTGTGTCTTTTTTTCCCCAATTTTTTCCAGTTTGATCAGCTATTGCTTCAAAACTCCCAGCACCAACGCCTGTTCTAAGTTTCTAAATTTTTAATTCAAGGTGTCTTTTTTTCCCTTCAATATTTTCAAATGTTAAAGATATCTTATTTCAGATTGAATTGTATTAAGATTTCTTCTGCTTCAAGGATGTTTTTTGAGGGGGACAGAATTTTCATCAACTGAAATGATATGCTATAAGTCAAAATTTCTGTTTTCTTACTTTGTGGGAATGCCATCTTGTCATATGCTATTCACTTTGAAATATTATTTTCCTATACTAGTAATATAATTATATGTATCCAGAGTGAGAATTTGAGAAAGCTAACTAGGTTTCTTAGTTCAAAAACATTCTCTTCTTTTGATATGGTGAAATATTAGTTTTTTTTTTTTTTTTAAACCAATGTTTTAAAGAGGGCTGGGTGTATTTTCTGATTTTGACTCTGTTTTTACAGAAACCGTAATTTCTCCCTCTTGCTTTTTTTTCTTCATTTACCAGAAGCCTCCAAGGGTGCATTTCCCTGACACTTGTATTTACTCAGAAGTGGTGCCATTCTGAACTTCTGCTTTGGGCTCTACACATTTACAGTAGCAGTGCACCAATATACAAGATCTCAAGCTGATTCTCAATATATTCCCACTCTGACTACAACTAGTTTTTGAGTGATTTTTATCTGCATCTCAACATCTGTAGTCTCCCTACTTCCACCCCTCATTCATATCCTCTCTGCTTCCACTCCATCTCTGCTTAAGTCTCCTCTTGGGTATAGGCTCTAGACATGATTTTGCTGTTCTGAATGGTTATTTCCCTACTTACAGGTAACTTAAGATCTGTCTCTTAGTCATTAGGGTTCCTGAATCAAATTCTGATGTGTGTGTAGGCTTCGCAAACAAGTAATTCTGGGATACCAGCAGAGTGTCTGAGAATTCAACTCAATTCTGATGCTATCTGGAGATAGCATCACATTCCATAGGTAAAGGGCTCATTTCCATAAGACTGCCCTCTATTTACCTGTGTTTCTGACCAAATGTCTATAGAGCAGAGGTACCCATGAACCTCTCCTTGGATTTGATTAATTTTCTAGAATGGCTCACAGAACTCAAGAAACCTGTTTACTCACTAGATTGCTGTTATGGTTACCCAACCTGGAAGCTCTCTAAAACCCCTCCCTTTTGGGTTGAGAAGCTTTAATGATATAGGCATGATTTATTAACTCACTGTCCATTTGCGATTGATTTAACCTCTACCCCCTCTCCCCTCCCTGGAAATCAGAGAGTGGAACTAAAAGTTCCAATTCTCTATTTAAGAGTGATATCCCTGGAAACTATCCCCCATCTTTTGGCGCTTTCCAAAAGTCACCTTCATTAACATAAACCCAATTGTGGTGTAAAGGAACTTGTGAGGAATAATCAGACACTTATTTCACCTTTATGGCTCTAAAACCTTTTCAGGAACAGTGAGGACAAGAGACCAAATATTAAAACAAAAGATACTCTCATTACTATTATGGCTCAAAAAATTACAAAGATTTTGGGATCTGAGCCAGGAACTGTGGATAAAGACCAAATATATATGAGAAATATTTTTTGGTCATCTGAATGACTATATATTTTGTAAATCAATATCACACTTAGTTACATTAAAGGCATAGATTATGGGTAAATTTGCTTTTCCTACTAATCAGTAAGATTTTTTGCAGGACAATATTTTGGAGGGAAATTTAGATTTAGGAGGTATCTTAGTCTATTCAGGCTGCTATAACAGAATACCACAGACAGGGTGACTTATAAACAACAGGAATTTCTCACAGTTTGGAGGCTGGGAAATCCAAGATCAAGTTGCCAGCATATTTAGTGTCTGGTGAGGGAGCTCTCAAGTGTTTCTTTTATAGGGGTACTAATTCCATTCATGGGGGCTCCAATATTATGATCTAATCACTTTCCATAGGCTCCACCTGCAAATACAATTGGACTGGGGATTAGGTTTCAAAATATGAATTTTGGTGGGATACAAACTTTCAGTACATAGCAGGAAATTTTTTTTTTCTGCAATTACTTGGAAATATTTAGAATTCCCTTTCTAAAATCCAGACAGTTTTTTTCTTTTCAGACAATTCATATTAAATCCCATAATGGCAAAGATTGCAAGCCAGTCTTGCTATAAATTCATCCTACTGTGTGAATCAGGAAGTATTTTTGGTACTGTAATCAATAGTAATGTCTCCCAAATCTCAGACTGTTGAGGAAAAAGCTGCATTTGAGAATTTTAGATTATCTTGTTCTTTAACTGGTAATAAAATAATGATACTAAAACTGTTTGGTTCTGCTACACTGAGTGTATACAACTCAATCAATTTATGATTGTGGGAAAACCCATGGCTTCTCAAGTATTTAAATATATGGAAGGAAGGAACTCCATGAGTAGTCTAATAGCTGAAAATAAAACTATAACCATTGAATCATCATCAGTTAATTGCTGTCTTCTAGGTCAAAACTGTGAAATATTTGTAATTTCATATGGTACAATTTAATATATACCCTGATTGAGAAAGTGTGGTTGATTTTGATAGCATGAGAGCTTAAGCATGATAGAGATTTCAGGATAGAATTTAAGGATAGAATAAAATTGCATTGAGAGAATGTCTCAGAATATAATACACTGGGAATTTTGTTGATAATATTAATTTGAGCAGATTAGGGTTAAAATGTAAGCCTGATAAATGTATTAATATATATTTAACTGGTCATCTGCTATTTCTAGGCATCTGGAGAGAATTTCCTAGACTGGCTTCTCATATACTTGTAAAGTGCTATTAAACCTAATTAGTATTCATCCTACCTCATTCTATCTAAATACATCGTTAAAAGCCTAATATTTATGAAGCATGGTACTAAGTTTTGGAATTCTGAAAAAAAAATATCATACACACAAAGCTTATTCTAAAGAATATAGAACCCTATTAAAGTACTGAATAATTATATTCAATATCAATTATTGTGATACCTGCCTTTTTTCGGATCTGGAAGAAATGGGAAGGGCAACGAATTTTTGTAGGAATAATCTAAAAAATTCAAATTTGAGATGACCGTGCAGGAATACTACCTAGAGTTGTACTGTTTTCAAATGTATAATGTAAAATGAAGGTTACCGGACAAGGGAGCAAGCGCGTTCTGGTTTAATGGGTTCACTTGGAAGAAACTGATTTTTCTAATTTTTACAAAGGTGTCCCACAGGATAAGTGGGGTCCATTAAAATGAGAGATAAGGTGGAAATACCTAGTAAGTAGCAACACAAAACTGCAGCTCAAAATCACTTGATCATTAACTCACTTCAGTGACAAAATCACCGCAGCTATGACCTTCATCATTCTGGCCCCTGTTCACACTTGGGAAGTGCTGAAAAGAGGTTTTTCCTCACTAACTTGAGTCAGGCTTTTGTGTGGTACCCATATTTGTAGCTATAGATACAATTCATTTTAAATTGGAAGAGTACTTAGAAGATCTTCAAGCTGACGCAGAATTCTACAATTGAAGAATCAGAGACTAGAGAAATTAAGTAATCCTTTTAAAGGTCATATGGAATACCTAAATTTTTCAATGAGGGTGGGCCAAGTTTTGCTGCATTAATAAACAATCCTCAAACTCCAGGGGCTTAAAAAAAAGTTTCTTGCTCATTCTATGCATTTGACAAAGGGCTCTCCTCATGAGCCTCCCAGGGACCCAGGCAGATGGAGGTTATATCCCTGTAGCGAGAGGAAGGAAACTTGGTGGGTTGTACGCTCTTTCAAAACTTCCATGAAGAAGTAAAACACATTATTTCTGCTCATAGTTTCATTTGTCAAAGCAAAGGGAACAGTTCAATACTGCCATGCATATGGAAACTGGCACTTTGGTGAAAAGCCCTAATGACTACTATGCCACGTGAGAGGAGAGGACTCAAATAGCTTGTACTTATATTCAAATAAGTTCAAGAAGTCTCTCTAAAATCAACCATAAATTATAATTATACACTCACAAAATATTTTCACTGTATTAATGCAGTTATATAGAAAGTGGCAACCTTCCTTCTGGTCTATAAAATTTTGATAGCTATGAGAACAAAAAATATCATTTAATAATGGATAAAAATTTTTAAAAAGTATTGATGTGGGCAGAGTCTAAATCATGTGAAAGCTTTCATTACTTACTACAGAGGAATTCACTTTCTATTGAAAAGAAAACAGAAAAATATAACAATATTTCTCCGTCTATAATCAGCTTATTCTGAAGTTCTGCTCTAAAGACCTGTGCTATGGTCTCTATTTATTGGATATACTAACATAAAGTCTTATTACATTTTGACATTTAAGTTTGTCTTTTCTGTATACTATTTGGAATAGTTGCAGCAAGTGCTGTCTTTTGCATACCCAAGAGCCACTTTCTTCTTTTCTGTTGGAATCCTGATTTGTTCCAGGGTCCATTCTTCCCACGAGAGACTTGGGATAAAATCCTAATTGCCCAAATCTAATCACTGTGGCTCTTGCTACTCTCCTTTCTTCTTAAAAATAACTTGAAACAGTAATTTCTCTTGCTGGATATTGTTGAGTCTGTAAGAGATGCCTGGAACTGAAGCAGCCAGCTTATAACAAAGAAATAACTTAAGAACAATGGCTGAGTAAAAGAGGCCTTTAAACTCATTGAGATTTATCTTTTTTAAAAATGTAAAATAATACATCCCCTAATTTTTTAAGCCAGTGCTTCTCAAATGCCTGTCTGAAACATGATCGACAGCTACTATCAGAATGTGTATCAACACACATTTTCTTTCATCAAGGAAGGTTTTCTACAAAGAATATAGATCGACTAAATGGTGCAGCCAATGACAGTCGAGTTACATTTTGACAAAAGCTCCTAATCTGAGTCTGCAGTAATTGGATTATTTTAATATACATTTGCTTGGAGAACCAAAGTCAGCACGTTACCAGGGAAAAACTTATGTTCAGAAAACAATGAAATGTACCTCATTTTGGTGTACAGTCTAGGCGGCCTGGAGTTTGCTCTTTTAAGGTCATTTTATCATACTTGGCTTCAATTCAATAATCCATTCAATAAATGTCCATTGATCACTTACTAGATTATACATGCAGGATACATGAATAAATAAAAGCTTCCTTGGTCTCAGAAAGATCACAAGCTGATATGGAAAATATATAAGAAATCAGAAATTACAGTACATGCTGAGGTAATTATAAAGCTATTTGTAGGGTGTTAGAGACTTATGAGTAGTGTTTGGGAAAATGGGGAGGAATCAGCAAGGACAAACTACAGAAAATGTGACACCTGACCTAAGTTAAGAAATGGAGCTGTGGCCAGAGTGACATGCTAAGGAACTGGCATCTTATTGAAAGTGACAACTTATTACATGATGACTTGCATTTTAGTACCATGACTCCAGGAATTTTTACACTGGTAATGTATCTGCTGGACAGCTGGTTAGAACTGTAGCTTAATTGAAACCACCTAAAACTGAATTATAACTTTGGGATCAACTTGAACAATTTCAAAATGTCCACTTTAGTTCTTCTGTATTTTTCATTCAGCACGCCACAACATAAAGTTACCTAAAATTAGACATATTCCTATTTTTAATCACAACCACACTAAGATACTGACATATGAAAAACTGAGGCAGAGATCATCTCTTGTTGAAGTGGTCAAGCCTGGCTTTGAATCCAAGCAAATCTTAATCCTGAGCCCATATTCTTCACCCATTTTTACTGCCTCTGCAGCAAAATGCAGGATATCTTTTTTAGGGCAACCAAACCTTAATTACGGAGGCAATAGTGGCTTCTCTTAAAAGCAAAACCTGGGTTTTGGGCTTCTGCCAAACTCCCTATTCCAGTATTCTGGAATCGGAAACACCTGCATAAGGTACATTTTACTTGGCCTATCAGTTTCATGTAAGTATGTATGGGTCTATCGTGTTATTTTTTCCAAAACCTGAATTTTTATGAAAATCTTGTGGTTGTGTTAGCTTGAATTAAAAAATGTACATGGTGGGAAGGGTGAGGTAGATGGGGTCAAAAATGTAAAATTGGAAGTTATATAAATTACACTGTGAATAAAAAATAAAAGTGTACATAGTGTGTATATACATACACACAAATTACAAAAATTAATACAGTGGTTTTTAAAAATTCAAGCCAACACAAAATTATACTGGAGTCGTGTTTTTTATGAAACTGTGATGGCAAATTTTAAGTGTCAGTTTGGCTGGGCCACGTCCAGATATTATTAGGTCAAACATTACTATGGCTATTTCTGTGAAGGTGCTTTGATGAAATTAAAGGTGACTATTCTTCATAACATGGGCGAGCTTCATTTAATCCGTTGAAGACATTAAAAGAAAAAGACAAAATTCCCAGGAAGAGGGAATTCTGCCAACAGATGCTTCAGACTGGCACTTTAACTCTTCTGTACTTAACCCCCATCAGATTTTGAACCTGACAAGCTTCAACAATCCCATGAGCCAATTCCTTCATCTCTCTGCATATACATCAGATTGGTTCTGTGTCTCCAGAGATCACCAATACAGAAACTAAACATTTGTTTGGTCTCATATCATTCAGTATACTCACACTGAAAGTCAGCCTATCGAACCCTTTTTATAGGAGTGGGACAATCCATGCCTCCTATCTCAGAAAAGGAAAAGCGTTTTATTTTTCACTTACAGCAGGTCCTTGGATGTCATTTTGTTGTAACACTAGTGAGAAAATAGTGATCTTGGCTAAGGCCACTGTCTGTGTGGTTTGCACATACTTTCTGCGTGGATCTTCTCTGGGTACACTGGTTTCCTTCCACATCCCAAAGCTGTGCAGGATAACAGACATGCCTAAATAGTCCCAGAGTGTGGGTGTGCATACAACCTAAGCTGCCAGAACAGGCTCTGGTCACCCTCGACCCTGAAAAAAATAAGTAGGTTGGAAAACAATTCATGTTTCTATTAAACTTTCTTAAATGTGTGTATAGCTCACATTTATTTCAATGTTTAATGTTAGAAGTGTTTTAGGTGTTTATTTAGGTTGGTGATTTTTGCGGGGAGTGGGGGTAGAATCAGATATATGCTGTAGAAACTTAGCTCTTGTTTACACCAATTAGTCTATGGTAGACTGGTTTCATTAAGTTGTTTTGCTTCAAGTCTCAGAACCTACTGGCAATGTTAGGTCAGGTCTTACTCTATGATCTTCAAACACTTTAACTTAGGAAGACAAATTTAACAAATGAGAGTTCTACCTGCACCCTGCTGTCTGGTACTGTTAACTTTTGATTCTTGATGCATTTTAAGTCATAAAAAAAAAAAATCATTTAGGACTTGCCAGAAATTAAAATGTTTTTATATAGCACACTAATTCTCAAAATACAAGTTAAGGCTCTATCCCCATTACCTACATGAAAACCAAGACCATTCAATTTGTAATTTAAGGGCAAAAATTTAAACCAAGAATTCAGAATCATTTTATGAACTCTATAAACTTACCCTTCTTAAAGGTAAGAAACCTTTATGTTCCATAGAAAAACACTAACATAAGATGACGTTTCACGGATGGATAATCAAAAAATGATGACACGCAAGTATAGGGAATAGGTGGACAGAGTCATTTAGATTAAACTGCATCCATATCTGAGCAGTTGCCAGGTGGTTACTGAAGTCTAAAATAGGCCTTTTCACACAAACTAAGAAAAAAGAATTTAAGGTTCTAGTAAATCAGTAGTTTAATATTAGGGACAAACAGCAAATCTAATGTTGAGGAATGACCTAGGCAGCCATTTTGTTCCATGAAGGAATGTAGAACCACCCAGAGCAATTTGTTAAGAATCCACAAATAGACTTTTATGTTGACTCTTCTAGTATTAAATATTAATTTAAAAACAGTACAGCTCTCACCAAAAAGTTGAGGAAAAACAAGCCACCAGCGATATTCCAAAATTGACCAAACTGGCATTAAAATATTCAGTAGCCAATCACTTGATTTCCTTGCCCTAATATAAAACCCTAGAAATTAAGTTATTATACTTTAAGTGGCAAGCAGCATTTCACTACTCATGTAAATCTGATTCACTGATACAATGATTAATCAGAGGCATTTTCTAACCAATTTCTACTCATCAAGAGTTCCAAAATAAATGAGTAATATTTTCTATATTCTACTTTACATGCTATTACATTCTATTTCAAATGTGTTTTTATTCAGTCTAAGACAGACTAATATTGGTCAGTAGCACATTTATTCAGGCAAAAATCTGTTTTAGGGTATAGGTCTGGAAGAAAAAAAAAAACAAAGCTTTCAACTGCAACCTGTACACACTATTGTTTTCCTCATGATTATCAGTCATGGAAAAAACCAACATCTTTAAGTAAAAAGGAAGACTAAATCTCTTCAGATCTCTAAATTGAAAAACAACAAATTATTATAGCACTACCAAAGTCAAGTTTGAATTCTTTGATAACATAAATTACCAACAAAGTTGTGACCTAGGAACCAAAAATTAAATCTCAGAATTTAAGACCAAGAAACAAGCTAAATCACACACATTTTGATCAAGAAACAAATAGAGATATTACCCAAATAAAAAGTACACACATTTTCAATTATCACATTTTCTATTTCAGAGTAGAGGCATTAGGGATTCATGTCTTAAGTTTATTTACAAACATATCTAATATGTTGAGTTCAACAGTTTGATCCATTTTTCAAGGGGACTGCACCTCTTAAAATGTTCTTCATCTGCAAATAAAAATACACACAAAAAATTAATGGTATTTTCAAAATTCCATTCAACAGAAATCATGTAGTTTCATTAATATATTGTCTGTCCATTAGTTTATGACTGGTACATCAGAAAGCGTTTACAGTATCATGACTTCACTCATACTGATTTGCTTCATCATATGCACCAAAATCTTTCCATGGCTTGAATAAATCATTTCCCTTCTAAACTACGACAAAGTCTTTACTTTCCAAAGTATATTTTGGAGTTTATTCTGATTATCCCACAGTTTCCTACAGTGCTGTTTTGAGGAAAATTCTGGTTACGATTAAGCTAAATTTCACACAGGGAATCTGCTAACCTTCCAGTACACAAGTAGGCACACACTAATATATTGCCCTCAAGATAGACTAACATTAATCAGTTTGCTAAAACTTTACCTGGTTAAGACTGTGAGCTCTGTAACAAGACTCCCTGGGTAAAAACCTTGTTCTACTGTCATTAGCAATGAAACACTGGAAAATTTAACTTTTTTTTTTTTGTCTTAGATCAGGTTAATATTATCCAATTCACAGGCTTGCCTGGGAGCCACATGAGATTATTAATGTAAAGTATGCCTCACAATCAGTTACCCTCAATAAACCCTGGTTTTCAGGTAAAGAAACACTTATTTCTAGGTTTATCAACATGTTTCCACCAATGTCACACATGCACTTAACTTCAGGAATCAGCCCTACCTGTAAAAATGTATTTGTAATTTTTTTTTGTTTGTTTCAGAAGGTAGGGTGGAGAAAGGAGAAAGAAATAAATAAAAGGGGAAAGCACTGCTTTGGGAAGATTAGAAATCTATTAATTACCTGTTTTATGGATTAACTAAAACATCCTCATTTCTTAAGGAGCTGGTGTCTTACTATAAAGAAAGGTGCAGCAAATCCAGATCCAAAGTACAAAGTCATCATAGCTAGCAACCGCCATTTATTTTCCACTGAAAATGGCAAGTTCTGTTGGAGAAAAAAGAGAACAGCAACAAAAACAGAACTTCAAATCATCTGATTTTATAGATCAAAAATACACAGGGGATGCTAGTTTTTTATATTTTACATAATCAGGTTATACATGCCACATATCATAGCACCCTTTAATGATTATCTTTCAAATCCTATGACCTTCATCATACATAACAGTAAAAGGTAAAAACATATTTACTGAGAACCAGGAATTGGTCTGATGAACTCAAGTGTAAAACAGTGAGCAGCTTTCTATTTTAGAAAATGAAAAATATTCTCCAAAAGTAATTTTAGAAATAGAATGCATTGCTCTAGTTTACTTATAAACTAGCCACCAAAGCACATTTCAAGGTTAACTGCACTATGTAGTTTTACTTTTTCATAATCAAGCAGCCCTACCCTCAATATCTTTTCTCAGCCCTTTACCACTAGTTACCACTGCTAACTTCCCGATTTAAGTATTTATACTTGAGGCTAAACCTGACCTTCACCTAGGAAAGTTAACACAATTTAGTCAACTCATTAGAAATGAGTGTTGACCCACAATCATAGGCCCTTATTATCTTTGTTAGTTTCCAGTGACTTTCATTCCGAGTTCGGTGACCTCTAGCTCGGCTTTAAGACACAATAGCTGCCGCAAAGATCTCCACGACTCTCCAGATCTTGCAGCGGAAAGGGGGAGGGCTAGGGCGAGGTTGGGCCTTCAGTCCACCTTCTCATTCCTTTCCTCGAGTAAGGCATCCAGGGTCCTGAGTTTTCTATCTTGTCTCTGAGGTAAGTGGAATGCTAGTCGGCGTCCCAGACCAAATTCCTGGCTTACCATCTCCCTCTACATGACCCATAGGCGGCCTTGGGAGTTTCGCGAGTCGCAGCCAAGTGCCCCCTCCCTAAAGAACCCGAGGCCCTATACACACTAACCTTCCCTGGGCCCTCCTCATAGTGGCTCCTACGGACCACTGAAGTTGTGAACCTCCGGATGCTCTGTCCCAACATGGCGCTGTTGGAAGCCCTGCAGAAGGAGCAGGGACCCAAAATGAGGAAATGGCGGTAGCACACTAAGTCCTCCTTTTTTCACGACCTTGTTCCCCTGAGTGCAAGGACCGAAAGGGAAGGTGGGAAATGGGGCGGAGCTCTCGGAAAACGCGACAAAGTGATGGGCTCAGAGCATTTTGGGAATTGTAGTTCGAAACGTCGAGTCGCCCAGTTGGCCCTGAGGGATTATGGAAAATGTAGTCTCGAGTCAGGCTCATGGAGGATCAGAACTCCGTTTATTACTAACAGTGACTCATTCAGACTCGAGTTCTTACCGAGTTCTTGACAGGATTCTTGGGGTCTGTTTCCCAGGACGATTTTACTGAATTTAGTGAAGCTGTTTCACCACGTGTGCTCTAGTTTGTGAAACAAAAATAAACCTTTCCCTTCTTTTTTTTCGTTACTATATACTAAAAGCCTGTGATTTACATTACTCTGCCAGCACTGAGAGATGTGTGCTTTGATCTTATCGGAGGAGGCAAAGCATAAATGCAAGTAAACCACCAATATGCGGTACAAAGGATGTCAGAGAAAAATGAGTTGAGTGCTATGAGGGTTCCTGAAGATAAAGGGAACAGAATACAACATAAATACGAACAGAAGGCAGAGAAAACTTAAAGCCAGTACGAGTATGTCATGTTCAGTGTGTGGATGAGAAAAGCAGCCTCT
>NW_006436298.1:17987629-17995982 GCF_000325575.1 Pteropus alecto | reverse complement strand
CACAAACATCAGAATCAGACAGAATTACTCTGTGTCAGTCAGAGATCAAGAAAAGAATAAGATCATTGTATTACCATACCTGAACATAGACAAAACATAAACATTGTCACAAAAATGACCAAAATCACCATATCCAGTATAATATGATGAATTCTGCTTCTTTACCAATTAACAACCTTAACCTTGGACTAGTTTTTCTTCTTCCTTAGTAATTTAGTAAGATAGCCAAAGTTATAGGAAAACAAGCCCAAATTCTATAAGTCCTTACACCTTACTGAGATGCCCACAATTCTTCATGATATTCAGTCTCTTTTACTGCAATGAGTAATAAACACAGTTTCTTCAATTTTAGGTGTGTTACTGGTGGGCACTGGGAAGAAACCAGGAATAAACGAGGCTGGGAAAGTGGTATGTTTGATTGTGAAGGGCCCTGGTAACCTAAGTTTTATGTTATTTATCTGTGGGAAAGTATATATAGCCTCATTCAGCACATTTATATAGATATAGTAAACAAAATTGAATAAGACTTAAGTTTTGCTTTGAAAATTGAGTATAAAAGGTATGTTTAATCTTTCTTTAGCTTTTGAAAAAAAAGCCACGCCCCCCCCAAAAAACTAAATAATTTTATTTTTACAAGTTACTTCTGATTGACTAGAGATGAATGTAATGCTTTATAACAGGTATTCTTCTGATAGATATATAATATTCGATTTTTTAAAAAAGTCCTATTTAACACCTTTTCATATTAAAGGATTTTTATTTGACCATAATTGGAAAACATTTTTCACATTTAGGACTTTTGGATTCTCCTTTTCAGTCGAATGTAAGCAATATACCCTGCATCTTTGGTTCATTGTTACTTCTAATTCACATTAATTGAGTCTTCTCTATGTATCTGGCTTTCAGCTAACTCCAAAAGGAATTCCAGGAGAGATTCTAGCACATGTCTTCAGAATCGTCTTCTCCTAATGGGTCCTGTGGCAAATTAAAGATAGCTGCAAATTCTTTTTATCCAGAGATGGGCTCTATGCCTTCTCTTTCTGAATCTGGATGAACTCTGTGATTATTTTGACCAAGAGAATTTGGCATAAGTGTTGCTGTGCCAGTGTCCTGCACAGGCTTTATGATATTGCAGCTTTCTTTCCTGTATTTTAGAACACTTGCCTTTGGAACCCTTCATGTAAGAAGTTTGACTAGTCTGCCAGAAGGATCATAAGAATCCACCAAAAGGAGATGGCTCAGGTGTCAGGCATGTGAGTGAGGCTATCTTGAACCCTCCAGTCCTATCCAGCTGCCAGCCTAATAGCATTGAATGACTCCAGTCAATGCTGTGTAGAGGAGTTGCCCAGTTTAGACCCCAAAATGCTGACCTACGGATTTGTGATTATTGTTCTTTCAAGCCATTAACTTTGGGGTAGTTTGTTATGCAATAACAAAATAACTGAAATAGACATCTAGAGGTAATGCTGCTTTTTAGAAATGTGCTTTATTTAGGAATGCTGCTTTATTTAGAAATCTGCCATGAGAAGAACACAGTTTCCAATCATCAACCTATACATTCAGGAATTTGGTTTTGTCATTTAAAATATTTTAAAAGGAATGTTTTTGTCAAGGGGCCAAAATGAGCATAAAGGTAAATTTTATGTTTCCATATTGTTTTTCTTAATTGCTAATTAGTAACCAATTAATACATTAGCTAAATAACATGCTCTGAGTTTAGGGGTTTTATGCTAATTAGAATCTCTTAAATTCGCTATGGAGGAAAAAGGAAGTTTAAAGAAATCTGGTAATCTTCCATTTTTGAATAGATATTGTGGTAGATTAAAGATGGCTATATTTTCTTCCTAATTCTTCCAATTGAAAAGTGGGGTCTAACTCCCCTCCTCTTGACTTTAGTGACATTCTTGATCAATAGAATGCAGCAGATTGACATTCTGAGACTCCTGAGGCTAGTTTATAAAAAGTACTGCAGTTCCATTCGGACGACTTGGAGTTAGCCACCATGCAAGAAGTCTAACCTGAGACCACCAGGAATATGAGGAAGCCCAGGCTAACTATTTGGAGAAGCCTCATGGGTGGGGGAGGAGAGTGAAAAGGAAAGAAATATGCCACATGCCTGATCAACCACGGCTCTTTCTGCCATCCCCCACCTATGCATCAGATATATGAGTAAAGAAGCCTTCAGGTGATTGCAGCCGGTCGTAATTTGCCTACACCTATGTGAGGTATATTAAATAAGAACTGCCCAGCTAAACTCATCAACCTCCAGAACTATAAGAGAAGACAATAAATTGTTTTAAGCCGCTAAGTCTTGGGGTAGTCTGTTATACAGGAGTAGAATCCTGGAAAAGGATTTCTGATGTATATAGCCTAACAAGCTAAATTCAGTCATAATAATAGCTAGCAGAAAAAAAAAAAAAAAAAGTGACTTGTCCTAGAGAAACTTTGTTCAGTATGATACTCTTTTGCTAAAAAATGAATTTTAAGAGAAATGAGACATTTCATGAATTGGTACAAAATAGAAAACATCTTTAGGGATATGAGGTTTACTCCAAAGTTATATTTTAAAAATAAAATCCAATTATTGTAAGTGGTGTATAGGGCATATATCATAGAGTGAGCAATGTACTTTCTAGACCCACATGAGTCTTTAGAGACTGAAATTACATTGTTTAGAACAGTATATCTAAAAATTAAAGTGCAGTATTTGTCATTTCTTTTAATAGTTGCTATATTAGAGTCTTAAGAACTAGGTTAGACTTTACTTAAAAAAAAAAAAAAGATTGTTTAGTCAAGAAATTATGTATTTCTATCCTACATTGAAAACTCAAGTTAACAAGTTTCTTTGGGTCTTAAGTTTTTAGAATTTCCTACTACTATAGAGTTAAAGTCAGAACTCCATGTTAATTTTTATTTGAAATTTTATACTTGTAGGTAGATAAAAAATACCTTGTTTCAGAAAAAGAGAAAATGTGATTCCACTGAGGAAGTTAGGGTTGAAAAGTATTCTGTCAGCTTTCAGAATGATTTAGTGATGACCATCTGGAAGAGGGTTTTGCAAAAAATAAAAATGCTTACTTGATCAAGATGTATATTTTACTCTTCATCTTCTTTCATTAGTTTTGAATACCATTTTTCTCTTAAAATCATCTCATGTTTCTTATTTCGATTTTATTGCTTAATCTCAATGTAAGTTTAAGGATGAATCTCTTTTTTTAGATTAACTCTATTTGTCATCGAGACTTGCCAAGCATAGGTACATATATTTGTACAAGATGAATACAGAAAACTAACATTTCTCATTTTGAAAATCACTGATTCATGTTATATTTAATGTTCCATCTTCTTCTTGATTTAATTCGCAATGATACTTGTTATCATTGCTTTGAACAGGTTTCTTTAAATTAACTATAGCATTTCTTGATTGTTTCTGTAACTGGAATACTAAATGATTAAATAGTTTTATTTTAGGGAAACATATAGTTTAAATGAGGAAAGGGATTTTGAAAACAAATTTGATGCATCCTTCTAAAAATAAATCCTCTTTTGTTAGAGTAGAAGAAAAATGGGAGATATTTGATAGTAGAATCATCTTTCTTGCATTGAATTTGGTGATTATAAAGAGTTATGCAAATACTGTAAGGACTATCTGGAAATCTTGATTTAACACCAGGCCCATTATTGCTGATCAATGAATGTAAAGCTGCTGCTGTATTTCTACCATTCAGATGAGACTACAGGAATCCGGTCAAAGCCACTCTATTCCTCTAGACAATGGTCTGGGAACTACAAGGTTAATATAGTCTGTCAAGACGTGTTTGTTTATTCTATAACAGTTTTTGTATTTGGCTTTTTTCAGTTTCGACTTATAATTAGGGAAAATGGGATTTACAAGAATAACATTTATGCACTTTGAGTAAATTATTACTAAATTCATCAAACAGTTCTTTTAGACATTTCAACTAGTTATAAAATTATTACACAAAGGGATTTAGATTTAATTTCTAGTTCTCTTTATATTCCTCAATTAAGCTAGAGCCTCACTGAATAGCATTCTAAAACTGTATCATTATCCCGCGCTTGTCCTCGGTGTCTTCTTAGCACTTTGTATTAGGAGGTTTTATAAATAACAGACATGAAACTGGGTTTACTGAGAAGACATTTTTTTCCCTTTAAGGATGTGTTTCAATATATTTCAGTGTATCATTTTTATGAGGACCCACAGGAGAAATTTCTCTTTGGTCTTAGAACTAGAATAAACATGTGCCTCCCAGATAGCTGATTTGCTTTCATCTTATAAGTACTGTGAATAACAAACTTCATTGTGATTTTCTCCTGATACTCGTTCTTAGAAAGCTTTGAGCCAAATGTGTGAGACACCTTTAGTGGAGAAGATGAATATATTTTATGTATTTTACTCCTGGCTCCATCTTTTTTTCTAAATTTATTTATCTTTGCTTCACTTTTCAATTTAAAAATTTTTTATTGTGTTATATAGTATGTCTTTGTTTTGTATCTTAAATGTTTTCTGGAACACTATTAGAATGTAAATAAACTAAGAAATCATATATTCTCCTGACATAAAAAGTTGTTGTAGTCTTACTTGTGTGTGTGACGCGTTGAGTCAGCTCAGACTCCTGGTGACTCTATCAATGAGTGATGTCCTCAATATCCTGTCCTCAGCCCTGCTCAGCTCCTATAGACTCATGCCTGTAGCCTCTCTTATGAAATCAAGTCATCTCATATTTGGTCTTCCTTTTTTCCTGCTGCCTTCTATTTTTGTCAGCATTATTGTCTTTTCCAAAGACCCTTGCCTTCTCATGATGTGCTCGAAGTAGGACAGCTTCAGTTTTGTCATTTTTGCTTCTAGTGATGTTTCAGACTTAATTTTCTCTAGGACCCACTTGTTCATCCTTCTGGTGTTCCAAGGTATCTGTAGAATTCTCCTCTAACACTTTATCAGTTTTTCTCTTCCTTGCTTTATGGAGCCTGGGCAAGGTAGGTTAGTTAAAGCTAGCTAATAACACCAATGAGCCCCAAATGTTAATGTTTTAACACAATAAAAATTTCTCACTATGTCATAATCTGAACCAGATGTTCAGCATGCAATCTTCCACATGGTAATTCAAATGCCATCATCTTGGACCTCCACTCAATCCTCCGGATTGACCCTGTCTGCCACCATGCTAAGAAAGAAAAAGTAGAGGCTCTTACAGTATTTTTCAGTGGCCAGGTCACTAGGTGGCATGCACTGCTTGTGCCTACATTATAATATCCAAACTAATCACATACCACCTAAATGCAAGTAGTCTGAAAACTGAAATTTGTGTATGTCTGAGAGGACATTGGAAATGGTTTAGTTGAACACGTAGCATTTCCTCAATGGAGACCTTACAGTTTCTTGTTGGAATCTTACAGAGTGCCTCTGCAAGAATTCAATGTCCAATGTTTATATATAATCTTGAGACTTTGCTATAGTGGCTACAAGTCTTAATAATTCTGTAATTTCTTGTCTCTGTATGTTTCCCCAGAGTTGCACACTCTAGGCGATGCACCACAACATGGAATCTGACTGACACGGGATCAAATTCAAGATCTACCCTAACTACTTAGCTTTGGTCAAATTGCATGACTTTTCTTCATCTTTCCAATGGGGACAATAAATTTTCCTACTTTATAGGGTTGTTTAACTGAGATATTTGCTGCTTCAGAGTGTTCTATTACCAAATGTCCCTGCGACAACTCCCTCTTGGGATTCCTCCCACATGTCACTTTTTAAATAACTGTCTGTCTTTTATCAACAGATTGGCCATTGAAATATGTAAGTCTGAAATATATATAAAAAAAAGGCTGATACAATGGTAGAATGTAAGCTCTCTGAAATCAGGGAGTTTTGTTTTTTTTCTGATCACATATATATCCATCCTAAGTATCCTCCATAAAGACAGTCAATGAATATTTACTGAAAATAATAAATAATGTAGCAGTTTGAATTTAAATACAAATATATACGATGTTTTGAGTGTGAAATTATCATTTAGTTTTTAAAATCCACTTTATTGAAGCACAAGTTACATTTAATAAAACATATCTATTTTGAGTGTACTAACAACTGTATACACTCATTAACCAATACCACTATTAAGATATAGAACATTTCAATTACCCAGGATTTACTTTTAGCAATATACCTTAAAACGATAGATTTGTTAATTGCCTCTAAGCACCCTAACCCTTGATGACTGGATATTCTCAGTTAAAGCCAAAACTTCACGCAGTCCTATAAAATGAGGCCCTATGGCAAAGTTTCTCAACAGGGAACTATTTACATTATGGGCCAAATAATTCTTTATTGAGGGTGATGTGCATTATAGGATGCTTAGCTGCATCTCTAGCATCTACCCAAGAGATGCCTGTAACTTCCCAAGTTGCGGCAGTCAGATATGTCTCCAAACATTACTAAAAGTCCCCTCTGCTGGCAAAAATCATTTTAGGCTGAAAACCACTGCTCTATGGCCATCTCTTCAGGGCAACGTGAGTCCACAGAACATATTGTTGGTCTGAGCCAGTGCTTCTGGACTTGCTGAGATCTCCTGGGAAAATTGCAGTGCCTCACCCTTCTCAGTGAGGTAAGGCTCAACTGCCTTAGGATCCTGCAGTCTGCTGGCATAGTGCCCACTCCCTTTTTTGCCATGAGTGTGTGCCATCCGCTGCCTGTAGTGCTGAACATTTATAAGCTATTGACCTTCTTTGTTCCACACTGAATCCAGGGTAGATGGGAAGTGGTATTAAAGCTTGATTTTGTTTTATTCCTACCTTATGAATCTGTGTTCTCTGAGACCCACTCATGTAGACGGTAATGAACCTATCTTTAGTTCTACCTTTAAAAATAATTAAATAAACACATGTACTTAGCATTATATCTGGCAAGTGGTAATGCTCAATGCATAGCAGCTATTATTATTACTTCTTTACCACTGTTTTCCTTTGCTGCTGCTATTTTTCCCTCTTTTCCTTATGTTGGGATCACTCTTACTTTCATCATACATGCCACACTTTCTCTGTTTATATCATCAGCTTTTGTTAAGGCCACACAATCTATGCTTACATGTCCCAAAGATACTTACTTCTCAAGTCATACAGTTTACCAAGGCACCTCTACCTCCTGGCCTCTTGGGTCACTGATCAACGTTTTTCAGCTTTTGATGTAAGAGATTTTTTTTTTTTTTTTAAATCAGCTCCTTAGGAAATCCCATTATTATCTGGGAAGAACTGTTTTCCTGAGTAGTACTTCTAGAAAGAACACCCTCTGAAGAAAAAAAAAAACAGTTCTGTCTCTGATAGCTTCCTAGTTTTCTCACTGTCTTGCCTAGAAGAGCCTTAGAGCTCTGTACTTGTACCTTATACATGTTTTGAATAACAAAGGTAAACAGACAATTTGATTGAAAACATCTACTACAGTTCATTAAAGATAAATAATTTAAAAACATGTAATCTTAAGATGTGAGAGAATGCTTCCATACTCACTGGATGAGGAAACCAGAATATCGTTCGCTTATTGTGAGAAGGAGAACCCAAAATAGTCATGGGGATGTAAAGTACAGCAGAGGGAATATAATTAATATTGTAATAACTATATATGGTGCCAGATGGGTACTAGAGTTATCGGAGTGATCATAAGGTGTGCATATATGTCTAATCATTATGTCGTACACCTGAAACTAATATAATACTATATGTCCACTATAATTTAAAAATAAATTTAGAAAAAGGTTTATTGTGCACACATCAAAAAGACAGTTTGCAAACAGGAAACACTGAAACCAAAACATGGAATGAGTCTAAGGAGTATATTATTATAAAGCAGTGATTGTTTATTCTTCACAGCGATTTATTATAATATCAGCATTTTCAATGGTTATCTTATATCAACTGTGGAAAATAGTTTGTTTTGCTTATGATTTCCAGAGGCATAAACAAGAAATGACCCAGGTCAGGTTAGTTTCACAAAATAAGCTAAATTAAACTTCATTTGTATGATTAAACTGGTTTTGTCTGCCTAGGGAATTTTCAAGGCTGGCTTCGATTTTTTTTTTTTAAATTTTAACAGAAGTGTTGGCTATTATTATTATATTCTGTATTATAGAAGTATAAATTATCATAAACTTGGAAAAGTTTATTGTAGTAGTTGAAAAAGTCTTAATTTCGTATTCTTGTAGCATAGCCATCAACATGAACTTGGCTTTTTACACTCAATATCCAGGGATGTGAGGTCCAAAATCTCTATTGTTCAGCCTGCCGTGTTACCCAATATTTTCCAAAGTCTTTTCAGAAACTAAAAAGAGGTTTTTTT
>NW_006436298.1:17935279-17987576 GCF_000325575.1 Pteropus alecto | reverse complement strand
AGGGTGGGAGAGGGTAGTGATAAAGGCAATTTATGGTTAATAAAAAAAAAAGGATGGATTAAACATTATTTCCCAGGACATAGGTTTTTACTATCTGAAGTAAAATAACCGATTTGAGTTATAGTCATCTCTGAGAGCAGTAGACAAACCTGGGGAAGTGGACAAATCTGACATCAGGGGAACAATAAATCCTCAAATTTTTCCTATCATTTTCAAGAGGAAAATAAAACCTTTGATTCTAAAATTAGAGATAAAAGCTTAGATAAGTATTAAGAAGAGAAATAAGAATTTGACTTAAATCTATAATCCAAGAACTCTCTAGAAGGAAAGACTACCTAGGGAAGGTTGAGGATTGATACCTGGAAACAGCAAGGGACTAAGCGGAGAGTGGTTAGAGCAACATGCAAGAAGAAAAAAATACTATATTTGCAGAACTGCATAGTTTTGTTTAGGACAAGGTTTTTCACTTTCATTCTCTTTCCTTCGCTCTCTTTACTCTCTCATCTCTCTCTCATGAATCATGTATTATTTGCAGATGTGGAAGATATACAGTTAAATTCAAAGTTAGATCCAAATTTAAAAATCATTTTACAATTTTAAATAACCTGGAATTCCAGAAAAAAATATGACAGAAACAGGTGTTAAAGATTAAGAATGCCAAATTAAATAGATCAGGAAAATAATATGATAGATTCCGAAGTCTTCATCATAAAGATCAAAGAATTCTGACACAGCAATTTGATAGTGATAATAGGAGAAAAAGTTCTCATTCCTTTTACTTTTATATGTCAAATTGGCTGTCATCTTTTCAAAAGAAATGCTCTTGACCTTTTCTGTACATAACCTGACTTCTCTCATTGAAGCGTTTTAATGATAAGTTCTCCCATGAAGTAAGTGATAATGGCACCATAGACTCAGTCTGTGTAAAAGTGAATGTTTTACCTCACACTCCACAAATCTACTCTTCCTCCCAGTTTTCCTCTTAATTGGTGTCATTCCCACTGTTGGTCATCCGAGCCCAGAATCTTGAAATTGTTTTTGACTCCTTTTTTTTCTCTTTTCAAGGGACTAGCCACTTAATAGAGTAGGATAGAAAGGAAAATCCAGATTGATAGAGGAAAAAACAGTGTAGAATGTTTTAAATAACTAGAAACAGGAGGGTTCTAGACACAAGGCTGGAATGTGTTTTGATTACTTGAAAATAAAATGGGCTGACAAGTGCTTCAGTACTGAAACAAACAAAAAACATTGAGTATAAAATTTTATTATCTTAGTCAGCCTAATATTTTGTTTATTTAAAACAAACATTTATTTCTTTGAGAATGAAGTAACTTTTTTTAAAGGAAGAAATGGATTATATAATTAAAGTATGAAAGGACTAAAGAAAAATCTCCCAAATTAT
Source organism: Pteropus alecto (assembly GCF_000325575.1). Lineage (NCBI taxonomy): Eukaryota > Metazoa > Chordata > Mammalia > Chiroptera > Pteropodidae > Pteropus > Pteropus alecto. Next base: position 17,986,174 of record NW_006436298.1, on the reverse strand, counting down.
ATAACAACAAAAAAAATCTCATTATATTACTAAATGAGTACTGTTTTTAGGAAGCACAGTGAGATCAGAGAGGTAATTGCAGTGCTGCTTTTGAGCTACACTCTTTTGCAGCCAGAGGGTAGAAGAGAATGTTTTGGAAGATACTCAACATTTAATTACCTTAATTCTGATTTTTCCTAATGAAAGTCAATATTTTTAACCAATTAAATTCAAATGCTTATTTTATATTGTGTAGTACATGGAATATGTCAGAACTAATAAAAATGTAAATGAAAGAAGGAAAACGATAATATTTCCTTAGTGTTCCCTCTTCTACTAGCACATTAAAAAATGTGCAGCCCTCTATGTCTGTAAATAGCTTGCCTATATATGCATAAATAGTACCAGAAATCATAAAGAAAGATGGCTGTTTTCATTGGATTTTAATTACAATTGTGTGTAACTTTGAACTATAAAATAATTTAGCTGAAAATTAACCATAGTAAGAAAGCAGAATTTTTGTAGTAAGAACATGTTCTACCTGCTACCAATGAAGATTCGTTTTTCTTGCTAATCATTAAATTCTATTTTCTAAAGATAAAAGGAATATATATGCAGAGATACAAGCTCAAGCTAAAAAAGGATTTTCAAATCCATAAGACCACTGGTCCTCCCAGCCCTGTAGTCCGTCTCTGATAACAATACTCAGTTACCTTGTGGGAGCACATGAATATAATTCTTAAAGATTAGGGTTTGCTTGTATTTTATAACTGAAACTTCATTCTGGAGTACATTTAACTTCCACAAGCATAATGAAATGGTTGTTTACACCACTAAATTTGGGGTTTTTTTTTTATGCATCAATCAGTACATAACTAGAACACAATTTGGTATCTGAAAATAAGGAGCTGCCATTGTTTTGGGGATCAGAAAGTAGGCTGTCTTTCTGTTTGTGTCTTTGTTGTCACATAGCATTCTCTCTGTGTGTCTGTGCCCAAATTTTCTAGTTATATGGGTCTACCCTAATGGCCTTGTCTTAACTTGATTGCATCTGTAAAAGCCTTATTTCAAATAAGGTCTTATTTACAGATACCAGGAATTAGGACATCAACTTTTTTTGGGGTGGGAGGCAAAATTTTTACTTTTTGCCTTTTTCATAAAAGCGAAAATCCTCTTCAGATTTCTTTTGGTTAGCAAACATGGGTACTAATGTAGGTCTTTTGTAAAAGCCAAGTAGAGTAGTGAGAGGTACCTATATCCTACTAACAAGCCTCATCTATCTAATCCAGTGAGTTTTAACTCTAAATCTTATTCCTTTCCTTTTTCTCTACCCTTTTTCTTTTGAAACTAGTTTTCCCTTTAGTTTTTCTTTAAAAAAAAATTGCGTGTGTGTGTGTGTGTGTGTGTGTGTGTGTTATTAACAGGATTTGTATTTGGTATAGCTTAACTGTATTTTACTTTATTTATTTTTATTTTTATTTTTATTTTTGTTTTTAACTCATGACTTTATTAATAAGAATTAGCAGAGTTTAAATCCAAATGTTGAAACATTATTATCACACAGTGAAGACATTTTTTTTCTTTTTTCAGTGAAGACTGAAAAAGATCCTTAACAGGTTTCAACTATTCATCTCTGACTAGGATTACCACTGGTTTTTATGTAGCTTGTTGGCTTAACTGTATTTTAAAAGATTATTAGATTGCGAGACTGCTTCCTTAAAATATTTTTGTGCTATTGTTTTTAAAAATAAGTTTAAAAAGTTGGTGTTAGTAAGTCCTAGCCACAGCAATCAGACAAGAAAGAAAAATAAAAGACATCCAAATTGGAAAAGAAGAAGTAAAACTGTCATTATTTGCAGATGACATGATATTATGTACAAAGAACCACAAAGATTCCACAAAAAAACTATTAGAACTGATAAATAAATTCAGTAAAGTAGCAGGATACAAAATTATTATTCAGAAACTGGTTGCATTTTTATGTACCAGTAACAAACTATTAGAAAGAGAGATTAAGACAATCTCATTTACAATTGCATCAAAAAAAGAAATATCTAGGAGTAAACTTAACCAAGGAGGTAAAAGACCTGTACTCGGAAGATTATGATACTGAAGAAAGAAATTGAAGAAGCTACAAATAAATGACAGCATATGTAGTGCTCATGGATAGAAAGAATCAAAATGTCCATAGTAACCAAAACAATCTAAAAATTAAATGCAACCCTTATCAGAATACCAATGGTATGTTTTACAGAACTAGAAACAAATAATTTTAAAATTTATATGGAACCATAAAATACCCTGAATAAACCAGAACTATCTTGAGAAAGAAGAACAAAGTTGGAGGTATCACACTATCTGACATCAAACTATACTACAAGGCTGAAGTAATCAAAACAGCATGGTACTGACATAAAAACAGATACGTAGATCGACGGAACAGAATAGAGAGCCCAGAAATAAATCCATGCCTATATGGTCATTTAATCAGTGACAAAAGAGGCAAGAATATACAGTGAGGTAAAGAGAGTCTCTTCAATAAATAAAAACGGCTTTGGAAAAACTGGAAAGATACATGCAACCCGCCCCCCCCCCCCCGCCCAAAACCAAAAAAAACTGAATCACCTTCTTACTCCATATACAAGAATAAGCTCAAAATAGATTCAAGACTTAAATGTAAGACCTGAAACTACAAAACTCCTAGAAGAAAACACAGGCAGTATAGTCTCTGGAATTGCTCTTAGTAATGTTTCTGATATATCTCATTGGATAAGGGAAACAAAATAAAAAATGAAGAAATGGGACTACATGAAACTAAAAAAAAATTTTCACAGCAAGAAAAACCATCAACAAAATGAAAGGACAGCCTACTGAATGGGAGAAGATATTTGCCAATGATAGATGTGATAAAGGGTTAATATCCAACATATATAAGGAATTCATACACCTCGACAACACCCCCCCAAAAAAAATTCCCAAAGAGCAATCCAATTAAAAAATGGGCAGAAGACCTGAATATACATTTCTCAGAAGAGGACATGCAAATGGCCAATAAGTATATGAAAAGATGCTCAACATCACTAATTGTCAGAGAAATGCAAATTAAAACCGCAATGAGATATCACCTCATACCTGTCAGTGTGGTTATCATCAACAAATTAAAAAATAACAAGTATTGGTGAGGACGTGGAGAAAAGGGAACCCTTGTACAGTGTTGGTGGGATTGCAAACTGATGCAGCTGCTATGGAAAACAGTCTGGAGGTTTCTCGAAAAGTTAATAATGGATATACCTTTCACCTAACAATTGCACTTTTGGATATTTATCCAAAGAAAACCAAAACAATAATTCATAAAGATCTATGTACCCCAATATTCATGGCAGCACAATTTACAATAGCCAAGATATGAATGCAACCTAAATGCCCATCAATATACGATTGGATAAGGAAGTTATGGTTCATATATACAATGGAATATTACTCAACTATTAAAAAAGTGAGATCCTACCATTTTCAATGACATGGATGGACCTAGAAGTTATGCTGAGTGAAATAAATCAGACAGAGAAAGATAAATATCATATGATTTCACTTATATGTGAACCTAAGGAACAAAAAGAACAAGCTAGTCAAAAACAGACTCAAATATATAGAGGACAATTTGGTGATGGACAGAGGAGAGGGGGTTTGAAGGGCTGGGAGAATGGGGTGAAGGGTTAAAGAAGTACAAATTAATAGTTGATAGATGGTCACGGGGATAGGGAACATGGCGTAGGGAATGCAATTATCATTGATATATTGGCTAGGTGGAAAATCAGAGGAGAGAAGGAGTAATTAGGGGTATCGTTCTATAAACTATATAAATGTCTAACCAATGTACTATATACTTGAAGCTAATGAAAAAAATGAAAAAGAATGGCTATCAAGTAAGTCTAGGTGTATATGAAGTGACGAGGTAATAACCCTTAGAGTGTTCTTTTTATTCTTTATCCCATGTGATACATTTTCTTTCAGATTATGATGAGACAATGTGGTTGAAGGCATGCAAGCAAAAGATTTTGTCAAACCTGTCACTCTACTTTTAATAATATGTTTCAGCAATAGGAAAGTCTTGCATGATGTATAAAGTTAATATTCAGTATAATAATGCTGTTTTTGATTATGCTGATGAAGTTTGATATAAATATCTTTTTATTTTAAAAGAAAAGTTTTGCTACAGCTACAAAATTCATCTAGTGCTTTGCTGTTGTCTGGAATAACATCTGCTTTTTTACTTAGCTCCTTTTGCAATGTTTTAGCTTTAATGGTTAAGGTTGCAGTAAATAATATTTTTTTTGTACCCTAAGCAAATAGAATTTTAAAGATTGCCTGAGTAAACATGTAAATCTAAGATGAAAAACTAAATAACAATATGTATACCATACTTGCATTGGGAAATGGAATATGTGCATATGGAAAGTATGCTAGCTTTAATATACTTATAATGCAATCAGAAAATAAAAAATATTCATTTGTCACAAAAGGTATATACATTGGTATGTTCTTAATAGTATAATAGTAATAATTTATGTTGATTATTAATCTGGATAATGTCTTTTGGAATATTATTTTTGTACGTAGAGAAAAAGGTGTGTAAAAATAGCAAGTAAACAAGAAGCATCTTACTAACTTTAAATATAGGGCATTACTTACTTATCTTGAAATTATTCTTTTGCCTGGTATCATTTTTTACTAATATACATTAATCACTTTTGAGAAAAAAAAAGAGAAAAGCTATCAAATTAATTCATCTTTGATATTTAAGTAGGGAGAAGAAAAGTGTTACTGTTGGTTCTTTGACATTAGTTTATATTTTCAAAGCATATTTGATAACCAGATTTTCCAATTTAGCTTTTGGAGAAAATGATAAATTACAAAGTAATTGATGATGAAAGACCTTTAGTTTGGAATTCGTTGTAATTAAATGAAATTTCTATATTATACATGTATTTCATTTATGGTAGGTACACTCTAGAATAAAGAACTTTCTTGGAGATCTAAAATTACATTGAGAAATCTGTTTTTCAAAAATATTACCAGAAATTCATTTATTGCATATTGTAAATAAATCTATATCAAGCTGAAATCAGTTTATTCAACATGAGTACATTTCAAAACATCTGAAACATCCTAGATTTCCTATTATTATTAATAAAACATTTGTACAAACCAATTTTATGTTTTATGAAAACATACAATACAAACATTATTCTTTTCCTAAATGATGTCAAACAATGCTAACTTTTTCATGTTTTCTCCTTCTAAAGTCTTAATCTTCTAAGATTATTTCTTGAATGGATAATACTCAAACCAAAACTACCACACTGAAACATCTGTTACTGCAAGCAGAGAAATTATCACTCTATGGCCCTCATATCATTCTGAACTGGATCTCCCCCATCCCCATCCTAGGAAAATACTTAGGGCCTGGATAGTTCAGGGATTATTTTGTTGACATGTGTTCCTGAGGATAATTTTGCCACTGAACACACCAAATCTTTATTTTCTGGGCATGCTTTCTTCCTGGAAATATACATATACATACTGCTACAGAAAATATGTATTCATCTTAGGTATGTTACTAGACTAAAACTCAAATTGATTAAGTTTGTTGAATGGTATGTTTCTTTCCTTCTTGGTTTGATCTGAGATTTATTTTCTTATTAATATTGAGCTCTGAGAGATATCTCGTTGTAATAGAAAGTAACTTTGACACCTTAGTAGAAGATTTGCTTCCTTTCAGGTCAGAACTAGACGAACAGTAATTTACTTGAATTGAGGCAGAAATCATGGCATTGTTCCTCAAAAATGACTACCTGACAAAAGAAATCCCTGTACTAAACTTTGTATAACCTGGCTAGATTGCAGTTTTGTTTACCTCTATAAATTGTACCCCAATAACACCCTAAGTATTCCTGTGCTACCCATTTCTCAACACCCACTCCACAGTCCACATATGTAACTTATGCAAAAAATTAAATAAAGTGTCCTTATTTCATTTCGTGGTATTTTTAACTAGTCAGAAAGCAGATCCTGATTTCTATAACAGAAGTTTAGAAAATACTGACTTTTAGTATTTCAAAGAATTTCTGATTGAAATCGTTTTTATTCTGAAATCTGAATATTTTATAAAATTGAAATGACAAACTCACATAGTAACTGTATGGACAAATCAAATCTATCTGTCCAGTTTTCCATTTTTAACAGGAGAAATGCATAATTTTATCATTGGAATATTCCAAATATAGAAGAAACAGAGAATGTAGCATAATGAATAGTGGTAGATTAATGATGTCTACTAGCATCTTTTCCTTCTCTAGGAATTTCCTTCATCTTTGCACATTTTTCTAATTGTTTGTTTGCTTTTTCTTATTGATATTTATATTCTTTATAAGTTCCATGTAACAGTTCTTTGTCACTCATATTAACAGCCAACATTTTCTCCTAGTTTGTGGCATTTTTACAGTTTATTTTGAAATAATTGTAATTTTATTGGAAGTTGCAAAAATAATATAGAGAGGTCCCACGTACCCTTTACCTAGTTTTCCCCAAACATAGTACAATATCAAAACTAGGAAACTGACATTGATACAATGTATAGGGTGTATGTGTGTGTGTGTGATTTTATGTCATTTATCAGATGTGTCAATTTGTGTAACCATGCCACGATCGAAAGAAAGGACTATTCTATTAACACAGACATCTCCATCATGCTATCCTTTTATAGTCACATCTACCTCTCTCCTTCTCCATGACCCATAATCCTTGGCAATTACTAATCTGTTATTCATCCCTATAATTTGGTCATTTTGAGAAATTTATATAAATGGAATCAAACAGCACGTGACCTTTTGGCATTAGCTTTTGTCAGTATAATATTCTACATAGACCATCATGTCTTCTGCAAAAAAGGCAGATTTATTTCTCCCTTTCCTATCTATATGCCTTGTCCTCTTTTCTTGCTTTTTGGCACTGGCTTAAACTTCTAATATTATGTTTAATAGGAGAAGTGACAGTGGATATCACGCCTTTTCTGATCTTAGGGGATAAGTATTAAGTTTTTCATTATTATTATTACTTTTAGCTGTAGGTTTTGCAAATTTTTTAAAATCAAATTGAAGTTCCCCTTTAATTCTATGAATGTGTGTTTTAATTTTGTCAAATGTGTTTTCTGCATCAATTGATACAATCATGTGATTTTCTTCTTCAGTTTGTTAATATGGTGGATTACATTGTTTGATTTTCAAATATTGAGCCAGTTTTGCACCCTTGGAATATACTCCATTTTGTCATGGTACATAATTCTTTTCATATATTTCTGAATTCTATTTGCTAATATTTTATTAAGGCTTTTTACATCTATATTCATAAGAAATAATGATCTATAGTTTTCTTCCTTCCTTTCTTCTTTCTTTCTTTCTTTCTTTCTTTCTTTCTTTCTTTCTTTCTTTCTTTCTTTCTTTCTTTCTTTCTTTCTTTCTTTCTTTCTTTCTTTCTTTCTTTCTTTCTTTCTTTCTTTCTTTCTTTCTTTCTTTCTTTCTTTCTTTCTTTCTTGCTTTCTTGCTTTCTTGCTTTCTTGCTTTCTTGCTTTCTTGCTTTCTTTCTTGCTTTCTTTCTTGCTTGCTTTCTTTCTTGCTTGCTTTCTTGGTTTGTCTTTGGATTTAGTATCAGGGGAATATTAACTTCATAAAAGAAAAGGTGGAATGTAGATTATTAACTTGAAAATTTTTATTTTTTCTAATGTAAATATTTAGAGGTATACAATTCTCTCCCAGCTCCGCTTTAGCTGTGTACCACAAATTTTGATTTTTAGTACAAAAATTAAAGATAATAGTTAATTAAATTTATCAACATATTTTTATCAACTTCTGTATTCTCATTAGATTATTATATTACATGCCTCTACCTGGACTTTCTTTTCTTCTTCTTGAAGTACATATTTAAATGTTAGTGTCATATTTATTTGAATGCTTACTATCTTGTAGATATAGGCAGGAAGTAATTTGGGAATGTAAGCAAATGGAAAATATAAAAAAAGCAACCCATAAATCTATTTAGTTTGATAGTGAATAATTTCACTTGAAGGATTAGATAACAGTCTTTTCCTTTTTTACCTACATGTGATTACTTTTTAACTATCTTTAATGTCTTCATAGTGCATAATTTAAGAAATACATCATTTTACATAATTACAGTCTTGCCACACTATCACTTCAGATAAAAAAAGCTGGGAATCATTGTCTCTGGAAAAATGTGCATCACTGACACTCAAAATGTAAGTAAACATTCATTAGATTTAGTTGGTCTTGTTCCTACTGAACTATATTGTCAAACCTGCACATAGATGATCTCAGCTTAAAAATCAGAAAAAAATAAAAACTGAGTTAAAAAAAATAAATATAAAAGGAATGATGTTTTCAGAGTTAATCCAACTCCTCCCTCACTCAGAGAAGCAATTTACTTTTATGTTCACAAACAGCAGGGCTTGTATTGCTTTTGTTCTCCAAAATAAATAAGTACTATATTTTCATCTTTGCTAGTTTTTATTGTGCTGTGTTCATGCTAAAACTAGGTAGGGAGCAAATAGTTCATTTAGTATAAATTACATTTACATTTTTTTAAAAAACTCAATTTGTGTGTTTCGATGTCACATCAGTTTTTTTCAACTAAATTCAGCAAATGTTTGCGTACTTATTGTGTATAAAAAATTTTGGAAAATACCAACTGGGATTTAAAGACTCAATACTACCCTTAAGCCCTTTTTGGTCATCTGTAATAATTCCAGATGTGCAGGTAAAAAGAAAGTAAACCTGGTTTACTTTGGTTGCCAAATACAATTTAAGTATTGGCAAGAAGTTACTTTGATTTTGAAAGGGGAAAACCAAGATTCTATAGCTTTTTTCTAAATGGAAATCAGCCTACTTTCTAACAAAATGATATTTTTTCCTACTCAGCTACTCAGTGAGAATAAAACAACAATGGCTTCTCAAATGATTGTTCACAAGAGAATGATTCTTATATTGTTTTGATAGGCAATAACTGTAAACAGATGGTGCTCTGTGCAGGCAGATTGTTTCTTACAAATCGCAATTGAGTCTTAAGGCTCCCTCTATGCTTTCCGATGTATGAAGCCAACTCTTACATAACATAAAGGAGATGCCTTTCATGCTTCAGAATGCTGACTAATCAGTAAATACATGTATTTTAGAATATCTTGTAATGATTATATATATAATCACTTGGCTCAAGCAGTGTAAGAGTGTTTATATAGATTTGCTATATGAGTCTATAACAACAACAATAAACCATTATCCTTCAGAGTGGGTATCTTTCATTTTGTTTATTGAATCCTACCTCTGTTGGAGTAAGACAAAGCTGTAAAACAATGCCAGTTCTAAAATACATTACTTATGGCAGTAAGGAAATAGAGAAGGTTTAAGAAATTAGGATTTTTTACACCACAGCACTGAGTATGAAATATAATGTGAAGCTTGGTTTTTCATCTGAAATGAGAATATCTTTTAAAAAAGAGTCATCTACAGATCACTTAAAAACCAGAATGCTGCAAACCCTAGTTCACATATGAGAGTTTCTATTTTTGTATGACATAATACCTTTATCTCTACGTGGAACACTTTTTTTATTGTCATGACAACTCTTAAAATGCACATACTCATGTGCGTTCACACACTCACACATTCATAAAAATACAGTGCCCTTGACAATTTAGTTGTCTTAATGTGTGTGTGTGTGTGCGTGTGCGTGTGCGTGTGTGTGTGTGTGTGTGTGTGTGTGTGAGATTTCCTTCTTCTCCCCTCTCAATATTGAGAATATTTGTATTTTATGTAGTTATATTCATGGTCTACATTGCTATCTGTGGAGTTGTTAATGTAACAACAATAATATGTATATCAATTGACTTTCTTTCCCTGGCAGCTATGCCAGAGTGACTCCAAAAAAACAAGAAGAATAAAAATAAGAATGAGAGCAGAAAATAATTAAAATTTCCTCTAAAAAGCATGACAATTGCCCATTCTTTTGGCAATTTTTTGCAAACTAAAATAACTTATATGAGTTACATAAAGTATACATTTATAATTGGTAAAAATGCTTAAATAGTGTTTTTTTCCAATACAGTGTTTTTGTAAACTTAAATTACTTTTACTCAGGGGAAATAAATATTCAAACCCTCCTCGTTCATGCTCATTTATGGCAATTCATTGTTGAGTAGCACAAATATAAGTACTCATTAGCATCAGTATATATATTTATGTATACTTGTAATATTTGTAAACATATAAGTATATACTACTCATAATTGTTATATAAAAGAGCCAATGATGGCCATTGTGTAGTGGCCCCTAGACTGTTTATTTCTTCACTACAGGTTGAGACAAATTGGCTCAAAAGCCCACTGGACTGAAGTCAAATTTTTCACACATCAAATTATTTTTAAAGTAGCCCAAACAGATGTTTAGCTATTTAAAGCCTGCCTGCTTTGTATACCCTGAGAAACCTTACCCCATTTCTGCTGGCCATTTATAAGAAAGAGCCATGGGGTTATAAGACCCCAAGCAGTAATGGCCCTTGGTAGTCCTCTGACCTAGAAACGTCCAGACATGCTGTTGAACAGCATCACCTAAACATGTTAGCCTCCTTTGTTATCACTCTCTCCCCCAAGACTTCCCTTGTCTTCCTTGCCATATGCTTCTGGATAATCTTATGCTGCGATGGACTTTCCTCTTCTGCAAGTCTGTCTAAGTGCAGTCCAGTAAAGCTTGTGTGTTACATCATATATTTTCCCTAGGTCGGCCCTCCAAATCCTTCCATCCGTTACAATAATTATAACTATAATATATATAAAGGTTATATAGCCTACTCAGTCATCCTGGTAACTTTAAGGAAAAGTGGTAATTTTAATGAAAAATAGGGTTACAAACCCTGTTATTAAAACAAATATATAAATAACTTTTTAAAAATAAAATGATTTATAGTTAACTTTGTACTATTTTTTTAAATAAATACAAGAGAATCTTTCCTATATGACACGATTATGATTCATAATTGCTGAGTAGCCCAAAAAGTTGATTCTTCAGTTAAAATTACACACACATTATTAAACATTTTAACTTAAAACATATAAATATACTTTATTCACTTTTGTTTAGATATAGGGTTGAAACACATTCTGAGTACATTTCTCCTAATAGCAGTTCTACTTTGTTTTTCTTACATATGCTGCATTCTTAAAATGGCATCAATAATTTTCAGTTTCTGTTTTGTTCAAGTGGAGTGAGAACTTAGACTCTTATGAGGTAATTTGTAGGTAGAAACCTTAAATGTTTTAAGTTTTACTCTCATTCTTTTCTAATTGTCTCAGCCACAACTAATTAATTCAAAAACAATTTTGTTATATGCTTTCCTTTTACTGAGTCTTTCCAAATATTATAAATGGTCTTGGACACATAAACTTTAGATTTTTCAAACTCCTGGTTGATTAGTCTATATATTATTTAGATAAATTATTCGATTAGCAATTATAACTGGCATATAAAAATATTTGGAAATTATCACAGTGGACTCTTAGTTGGTGATTTTACAACTTAAATTGTGAAAGCAAACTTAGAGGTAGCTTGCTGCTCTAGGGGGTAAACTTTACCAATAAACATTAAGCTACTATTTCATAGAGTGAACTGAGGGTAGCCTGCTAGTTTGGATACTATTATGAAATGAAATATGTCTCCCTCAAGTTCATATATCGAAGTCCTAACCCTCAATGTGACTGTATTTGGAGATAGAAATGTTTAAGGAGATAATTAAAGTTAAATGAGATAAAGATGGAGGCCTAATCAAATAGGACTGATATCTTTATAAGAAGAGGAAGAGACACCAAGAGTGGAGGTTCATAGAGAAAAGGCCAGGTGAGGACACAGTGAGAAGGAAGCCATCTAAAAACCAAGAGAGTCCTCATCAGAAACCAAACTCTGTTGGAACCTTGATCTTGGATGTCTAGCCTCCAGAATTGTGAGAAAATAAATTTCTGTTATTTAAGGCATTCAGTCTGTGGTATTTTGTTATGGCTGCCTTAGAAGATTAATACAAACACAAAGAATCAGTATGGTTTACATGGGAACGAAAGTACCTGTTAATTTAGTTGAGTTCAATTAGGAGAGTTTCTATTACATTAGTATCTCGATAGGGTTAACTAGTTTTCAGTGGCTCACTGCCACTCCTTTCCAGTCATGAAATCCTTCCTGGATTTTTATTCTTGTCCTTCAGTGTCTTTGATTCACATGGTCAGGAAATATATCTTGGAAATGTTTCCTGTACTCTTGCACATCCAATATCTTTCTGCTGCCTTCACACTTGAATTGATAGTTTTCCTGGAAAGAGAATTCATGGATAACTTTTTCAAAGTTTAATAAATATTGCCTCACTATCCCCTGGCATTTAGTGTTGCAGAACAATCAGGGCCAATTGTATTTTATTTCTTTGTACATTATTTTTTCTGTAAATGGCTGTAGGATTTTTTTCTTTAGTATAAACTGTGATGATTCCACTAGATATGTCTTGATATTGTTTTCTTTTACTGATTTCCTGAAATATAGCACTTACTCTCAGATTTGAGGATAAGGTTTTGTCAGATGAAGAAAGTTTCCCGTTAATCATTTGATTACTCAATCTACTCCATCTATTATATACTTCAATTAAACTTTGGCAATCGTTTTCCACATGGCTTATTTTATTTCTTTTCATTTAACTCTTTTATTCCTTCTTTATGTGTTTAAAAAGAATTTCTCATGTTTCCTTCCACATCATTAATTTGATCTTCTGTAGCATCTAATATGCTTTTCACTTTATTTATCTATCTATAAAATTAAGAAACTATAACTTAGAAATAAAATATGTTCAATCATTCCTTAACTTTCCATTTTACTATTTACAGCAATTTATTCTAGATTCATATGTGTAGTGCTCTGCGTGAACATAAAGGAAACAGTAAACTTTTCTTTTTGTTCTTGTAGTCTATTTCAAAGAAAAGCAACTCATAATCTTTACAGAAGTGAACACTGCATTCTTTAAATTCAGAATTTCTTCATGTCCTGTGATGTTTCTGTTTTTACTCTTTCTTATTCCAACTCTGCCATTCACTACCTGAGTGATCTTTGACAAATTATTTCAACTCTTTGTACCTAAATGCCTTTATATGTAAAATTAGGATATAATAACAGTGTTCATCTCACAGAATTATTTTGAATATTAGGTTTATCAATACAGTTTTCTTCACCATCTTAGCTAAGAAGAGTACCTGGCATGTGGTGTAAATTCAATAATCATTACATTGAAATGAAAGAACAAGGTAGGTTGATTTCTAGGAGGGGGAAAAAAACTTTATTCTTTCTATCCACTGCTCATTCTAACTTGTTTTGTAGGGGTGACTGTTTTCCGCTAGTGCAGGTCTCATGACTTTTCTGGTCACTCTATGATAGTTAAAATAATTCTGTGGCCATTTTAATCACAGAATCTTATTTTAAGAACTGAAATGTTTACAAATTCATTTAGAGTTAAAGTTTCTCCTTTCCCTCAGTTTGGGCCTACTTCAGGCTCAAAGTCCATAGTGGTATTGTCAGTCTCTTTCATATTTCCTAAGCTTTGTGGTTTTCCTTTTCCCTTCTTGCTCACTGGCCCAGTTTCTGATCCATCCAAGATTGGAGCTTGAAAATATAGAGGACGAGTGAGGAGAACTAACATGCAGAAAAGGTCTTAACTAGTTGATTCTAACATGACCTGCTATTGGAGCTTTCTGGGCATACAGATGTTCAAAGATGACTTGATTTCTTGGCAAGTATTTTTGAATTCACAGGGACTTCTGCACTGTACATTTCACCAGCGTGGATGTGGAACTTTACTCTAAAACTCTTTTGATCTCTCACCCCTTCTCAGAGCCAGGAGCTTGCTAGGTTCCTCTCACTGTGTCAGGTCAGAACCACTTTGGGTCAGCAGATCTTTAAGACAACTTGAGCTGGGTGAAACATCCTGGAAACTACCCATCCTTATCTTGCTAAAAAAAGTGGAAGGAGGGGAAGTTTCAGGGTCTATACTGAGGGCATTATAACAATCTGCCTTTACCTTCTAGCTCTTATCCTGTCTGAGTTCCTGAAAAGAGAGAGGGCTTTAATTAACTTACAGATCCATGATAGGCAGCAACGGTTTGGGACTCCTATAACAGGCCATGACACCAAGAAGGAAGAGAGTGGTTCTCTTCCTCTTTCCCAGGGTCATCATGCAGATTTTGCACCACATTCTCTCCAGCGCTTCAGAGGCAGTGCCTTACTGGAGAATGTGTTGTCTGGAAAAATAAGGTAAAGATTCTGGTTCTAGATCCTGAAGGAAGCAGCCCTTAACAGACAGGAAATAAACAGCAGTGCTGCCTTGCAAAATGTGCAGGGCTGAAGCAATAGTGCCCAGTTGTTGTGATCATCGAAGCAGCAATGACATATGAAAAATGCAGGAGCTATGACATCATGGGGAAGAGGCTACAATGCCCAACAAAGACAGAGTATTAAACAGACACTACCCTAGTTCTGAGAATAGTTTAAGTACCCTTAGGAACTTTGACGTTTATTTTGGAAGAATGTGAAATAGCTATATATTCAAATTTGTACAGCTGAGACAGAAAGACCTAGTCCTCAAGTGAAGTCATTAATATTACTATTATTTATTTTGTTCCATGTAGCTGATAAGGCTCTTCAGAAACATGAGTTATATGTAGATTTCAACAACCCTTGAATAATACACTAGTCGAAAATAAAATGCTAAAAAGTCAAATCCAACCTCAATGCAAGTTGAGTCAGCTAATTATAGCCAATTTCAAGTTAAATATTTTAGGAAGTTGTATTAAGTTTCAGAACATCAAGCTACTGCTTAATAATTTTGGTGTTACTGAAAAAGATGAAGTGTTACTATAATTTCCAGATTTTCCCAATTTTCAAAATGTTATAGCTTATGCAATTGCTTAGTGATTGCTAAAATTTTAAATTCTAAACACAGAAACAAAAATTTCTCTGCGTTTCTTAACAAGAAGCATAACATTATTTAATAAAACTGACAACTAGAACACATTTGTATTCTTCTAAACTGTTTTAGGACTTGAAAATTATACATTGTATTGTTACAAAAAGAAACTTTTTTTTCAAAATCATGCCAACCATAAAACCAGACTCGTATTTTCTCCCCTGAGAAATTTCTCTTGACCATAGTAACTAGAAATATATTCTGCTTCAAAATTCTAATAATAATTGTGTTATACATTTTATTTCATAGTATTTGTTATGGACTGTTTGGTAGTACAGATGCTTCCATACCTATTTTAGCTCCATTACCAAGTTTGAGAATGTTATATCTCTCACAGGAGCATTCTACCACTGGGCATTGCAAACAGCTGGTGTTTAGCAACACTACTGGATACATAATTTTTGATCTGCTTATGGACAACTTGACTAAATATTAAAAATCTGCAATTAAAATTTTAGATTTTTTATTTATTAGAAGAAATATAACATGATAGAAAAATAGGCAAAGGATGGAAATAAGAATTTCATAAAAGAGCAAATCCAAATGGCCATTAAGTGAATATGAAAGGAACCTAAACACATTGAAAATTTTGGGCAATGAGAATGAGTATCACGATGTGAGATTACTTCCTATGCATCAAACTGGCAAAACAGAAAAAGAGTGATAGTATGACTTCTGGTAGTGATGTAGGCAAAATGGTACTTTCTAACCTTGCCGTGGGAGAGGGAAGCATGAATGTTTTCTTAGAAAGCCATATGCAACATATTAACATAAACAAAACTAAACAAAACATATACTTTCTGACCCAGGGATTCCACTTCTGAGAATGTATCCTATAGAAATACAGAGATCGACTATTATAGCATTTCTGTAGGGGAAAAACTGGAAATAGGTATGTTCATTAATAGGAAATGGCTAATACATTTTAATATATCACTTGAAATTATCCTGCCATTAAAATTTAGTTCTATGACATTTGGCTTACAAAATAATGTTCAAAATTCCATGAAGAAAGTCTCCCTAAGGTCGGATGAGGCTTAGAGTAAAGATTATCCCTAGCCCTAAGCTCTCACCATCCTTAACCTCTCTAGTATTTGTACTATCTAGAGTTTGCCTTATATCTCTAGCTAGCTATTTTAACATATACATCCTGTCTCCTTAGTCCCTTGACATTTTATGTTTTTCTCTTCACAATGTTAAGGCTTATTCTTTGTGCATAGTAGGCAGACAGAATTTGATTGATCAGTTGTTTTCCTGAGTGGAACTTGTTAATCGATGACAGGCCCCTAGACCTTGATATTTGTCAGTAAAACCATTTCCTGTTCTTGTCCATTGTACACTTGGGGATACAGTTCCTCTCTTCAATTATTCAGTCATTTTGCTGAAAACTTGGAGTCTATTTGTTACACAACATAATAAAAATGTAAAGCCATTGCCATTAATAAATAACAGAACATATGTGTCAGTTTTCCAGCAGCAAGCAGAGTTTAAGTGAGTATTCATGTTGTTCAAGTTTAGGTAAATCACCACAGACAAGGAAAATTATACCATAGTTTATGTGATCAGATCAAAACAACAGTCATTTTCTCCATGAATGAGTCCTATTAAATGAATTGTATGCTAACAGTTTCCAATAATGATTGACTTTAATAAATTATGTACTCTTTATAACATTTTAATGTACATCCTTCCAAGACTGGCCCGTTCCCAGAAGGGAATTTATCAAACAGCCTCTGCACATCAGAAATAAAAGCAAAATGATTGAAATTGGAGTGGCTGAAGCATAACTAGTGGTAATGGAATTGGTCTTGGTTCACTTTTTCTGTCACGTACCAGACGTGAGAAATCTCCCATGAATGGCTCACATTATCTTTTTTCCTGAGTTTTTGTTTTTCCCATAAGTATTAGATATTGGCTACAGACAACAATAAGATAGTATGTGAGACTGATCTGTGTACTGCTCTATTGTGCCAAAAACTTTTATTTCTAAAATATGGTATATAAAATGAAGCCACTGAAAATATCCAAACACATGCACATTCAGAACCCTAAAGCTATATATGAGAGACTATAGGCAATTTATTTTAATCTTTAATCTAGATCTTATAACAAGGAAGCATTAAAGGAGAAACAATCAAAAGCAATAGAGATATTTTTTTAGGTTTTGACAAACCATAGAGAAAAAGCAGATTCCACTTGCTAGGATTTGCTTAAATAAACACAACATTCACTTTTGCATTCTAAATCAATTAAAGTCACTGTTTCTTATTATTCAGTTTATTAAGTATTCAGTCTGATTGAACTTCTTTCCATTCAAAAATAAACTTTATCTTTGGGAAGATACCATATAATAAATCTCATCTACTTTGCATCACTTCCCAGTGTATAGAGAAACTATTCCTAATTTTATTGGAGTAGGTAAAGGATTCTATATGGACTATATATAAATAGCAAATTTATCTTTCAAAACATAACACTATTAAGGTAGAGCATTTTTCAGTGGAGTAGGTGGCACAGCAGGTGATTTTTGCAGTTATTACCCCACATGATTAAGTCAACACTTTGCATATATATGTAGATTCAGTTTATTAAGTATATGTATATATGTATATATATATATCTACATATATATGTAAAGTGTTACCGTATCAGTATTGTTAAAGCAAAATTAGAGACAAACTATGTGTCTGCCAAATAATTTTTTTCTTCCTCCTTGCACATAGTTTGATTGCATCCCTAACTGATTAGGTGGGGTTATACAACAAAGGTCCAGGTATTGGAATGGGGCTCTTTCTTTCTTCACGACCCCTTTCTTTCCATGTTCTTCCTTTTCCCATTACCTGGTTGCATATAAAGAAGGTAGAATCACACTGGAAGAAGCTTGGCTGTGGATGGCTGCATGGAGCAGAGATCTCTGCTGGCTCAAATCCAACTACAAGGTGATCAAGGAATGAATTTCTACTGAGGTCTTTGATGTTTATTATAGCAGCTAGCTTTTCTGACTAATATATTATGTACTAAAAAGGATGCTTTCAGACATAACACAATGGCCAACTTATAATGTCCTAAGCAGTAAGGACATCTACAGACTCACATAACAAGAAGTCTAGAGTTTGTTAAATTTTAGTGTTGATAAATTTAATGACTTGGTAAAGTCATAAAGGATCCAGATTTTTCCATCTTTCCACTTTGCATCTTCTTAGGCTGGCTCACTTCCTGGTCACAAAACATCTTCTGCAGTTCCATATATCACATAGAGATGATAATGGTCAGAGGAAGTAAAATGACATTTCTTGTCTTTTTTTTTTTTTTTAAGAGCAAAGAAAACTCACCCAGAAGCCACCCTTCAGACTTTCTTTTATGTCTTACTTCCCAGAATTGGGTCACGTGCCTTTTTCTAAACTAATCACTTGAAAGGGCAGTGGTGTAGACTAATCCCTATGTAGCCCTTATGTACTTAAGTCTTTTCTGAAATACATGATCAGTAATATCTGAATAAAAACAGGATTCTTTTAGCAAAGAATGAAGATGGCTTTCAGGCAATGAAAAGCATATCCTTAGATCATTTAAGGTTTATTAAAGTCAAAAATTACAGATATTCTCGGTCCCTTCTGGTTATATAACAAAACAATGTACTAGTTTAAGGGAGGTGTGTGAGTAATAAAAAAATAGAATTGACCATCTGTGCAATTTGCATATCCAAAGTGAGGTGGTATTCAGTTTCTATAGTATTAAAGATACATATTTAATTTTATAAGAGGGTGCTACTGGTGTGGGTACTATTGTTAGCAACTTTGACATTTGTATAAAGACATGGTAGCTAAGCATTTTAAAAAATTGTAGATAGGCATAGAAAACATAAAGACTATGTTTGTTCAAGTTTTCTCAAATAAAAGCAAGAAAGAGGAATATATCTACTCAGTTTATGCTATGACTGCATAAATGACAATAGTATATTTTGATCATAGGAATGAAATGATCCCAGAGGTCAATAAGGCAATTTAGAACTATTGAGCCTATCTCAAGCAAGTAAACTGAATTCTGCCATGAAGTGATTTGTACCAGGTCATACAAAAAGTCAGTCTTTGGCAAGGCAGAAACCTACAATAGGGTTTTAACTACCTTTAGTCTAGTTCTCTATAAAATTGTATAGCACTCAATGTGTAAGCATTAGGAAAATGGCAAAGTAAAAGAGGAATACATTACACATGTGCAAAGCAGCATGCTATTCAATCTTTAAAATAATGATGATAGTTAAAATGTATTGAGCTTTCCCTAGGCACTATACTAAACTTTCTACATTGCATTAGTTCACTTGTTACAACTCTATGATGTAGGTCTTATTAATGCCCCCAGTTTTTATGCAATAAGAGACTAGCTTACAGAGAGGATAAATCTATTTTATAATCCAGGATCCATCTCTCATTTTCTGTAGTTGTGGACCTTTGAGGTAACTACTAGGATAATTTAAAACGAGACAAAGACTAATTAGGCAGAAGTCATCTGACTATTTTTATCTTTGTGCAGAATAGGAGTCAAAGAGAGACAGGCCGTCCAGCTCCTCAAGCTGATCTTAATAACACATATTTCTGACAGTTTCACAAGAAACACCTTTTCCCAACACAAAATTACATCTTTTAATATACTCTTTTTCAACCCTGTATCTGCCATATGAGCCAACTAGAGGAAACATTTTTAGGAAATTCAAGACTAATCAGTTTGGTCTTGTAATCTTTGATATTTGTCTTGGAAGGTCTCCTTTCATTGTTTCTCTTTGAACTCTAGGATTTTTTAATCATCAATATCTACTCAATGCTAAACAATCTGAGATTAAGTTTCACCTGTCATGTTCAGTATCAATATTAATTATCTACTTAGTACATGTCCAGCAAGGCCAAGATTATGTGCAATCTGAGGCAATACAATAGGAAGAGAGTCCACCTACTAGGTGGCTTATTATGAGAAACAAGACCAATGTCTGCTAGTCAGTGAAGCTATACTTAATACAATAATCATTAACTTTAATCACATCTACTTTCATTGTGCACTGATCAAAGGGTTTGCTTAAGATTCTTAATGAATGAACATTGCTTTCTTCTCCCTTCTGGTCTTTCGTGACTGATAATAAAGGACACATCAAACTTTTTGTCCTGCATGTTCTATCTCTCTTCTACCTGTGAGAAGAGTTAGATAAATGGCCTAATGGAATTTTGGAGTTGTTTAATTTTCCCAGGTGATCCAGAATATATGTCTCAATGGAAATATAAACAACCTCAAAATTTTCCCATGCTGGTGCAATAAATATAGCTTAATTTCTATTTATATGGAAAAATCTCTCTCTCTTTTTTTTTAATGAAATGGCCTTGAACCTGACCCATTCCAAAAAAATATCTATATTGCTCTAGGGGTAACAATTTTATTTTTCTACAAGAATAAGTTGTATCCTAACATCTTTACAGGATGTCTCTTGGAAAGATGCCTCTTGGCATCTCAGCCTGCCCTAGCATGTATGATAGATAATAGCATTATGGCTTTAGACATTACATTTCAGCAAATAAAATCCAATATTTATTTGTCCATAAAATGTAGGTATGTATAACTATGTTTGCAAAAGTATGGATGTGTGATAAACCTGTTCGGTTTAATTATTTGTATGTTCATGGCTATAGAAAATGATAGTTAATGAATGTTAAGGGAGAAAAAAACTTTAGGAAAAGTTAGAATACTGTGATATATACTAATACTTACTGAATGGCACAAATGGATTCTCTGAAAATCTTAGCAAGAGGGCAATGATGTTTCTAGATGGATGAGGAATAGAAAATGTCTTGTTCCTATACCTGACAGCGGTGTAGGTGTTTATATTGTTGGTCTCCTGAGTCACTGGTTTGTGGCTATCAAAATACTAACAACAACAATAACAAAGTCCTCAGTATTATGTTTCTGATGACAATGATAGTGCTTTATTTCCATTTGTCATAAAATTCTTAATTGAAAATGAGAGATATTGGAATTAACATGACTTTTTCATGTACTAGTTCATATTTTTACCGTGTTTCTTTTTACTTGACTTAGATGACCAAAATTTAATTGGATTTTTGTTGATTTATGTGCATCAAATATTTTGACTTGTGGCTATTTAAATTTGTGTGTGCATGTGCAAAAATAATTATTTTTACAAACATATATAGACTCCACCTGGTATGGTGAAAAAATTAAATTACAAGAATCAGAATCAGAGTTTAGAAAATTCATATTGAATTATTGATTCTTCATTAATAAAAGGCTTTTAAAAACTACACTGTTGATTCTGTCTCCATATCATCTAAGACTGATGATTTATATTTTAAGATTTCTAGAAAAGAGTGGGATCCATAAACTTCTCAGGTAACCTTTTCTTGTGCTAAACAACTTTGGAAACAAGGTGTTTTATTCCTTATTTGACTTAATTTCTATGAGTTACAGTTAAAATGTTTGCTTCCTTTTCTGATTTCACTAGAGATTAAGAATGTGGTCACAAAACACTGTTCAAATATAGGACCACATTTGTCTTGTTTATCACTGTTTCACCTGTCATAGTAACTGGCATATAGTAGGTGCTTGAAAAATATTTGTCAAAAATATAAATTAAAAAATAAAGTCCACATTTAATTATTTTTCAATATTTTTCTTTTTAGATAAATAATCCTAATTCTAGACTACCTCCACAATATCATATCTGCAATTTGGAAGTTCCAAAATCTCTTACAACTGAAAATTGTAAATTTAAAAATAACACATTTAGTGGTAAATCTTAACTTCACATGAACTCTTTTTTTTTGATGGCAAATGTGGATCTGAACTGCCATAAGAATATTTATAGCCTTTATTGTATTTGGTATGCATAGCCCTATATTTTGTTGTAGAAATATTAATGTAATGCTGCCTCATTAACATAAGGTATACATGCTGTGTTCCCTCCATGCACATCTTTCTGAAATTCTCTGCACATTGACATCTAGCTCAAAGGCTTTGAGAAGATTGAAATTCAATTACTATTATCTTATCTTTTAAATTATTTTAGACATCTGTTTGCATATTTATCTTATAATGCTCTGACAAGATGCCAAACAATCAGTACTCACAGATCAACATCAATGTTCCTTGTTTTTCTTATAATAAAGGTACAGAACAAACTTTTTCTAGGGTTTCCACATTTCTGCTCTTCAACCCAGAGGAACCACTTATAAGAAGGAGCAATTCCGCTTCTATGACTGATGATTTATATTTTAAGATTTCTAGAAAAGAGTGGGATCCATAAACTAACCTCCAGTTTTGACCTCTGATGATTTATATTTTAAGATTTCTAGAAAAGAGTGGGATCCATAAACTAACCTCCAGTTTTGACCTCTGATGATTTATATTTTAAGATTTCTAGAAAAGAGTGGGATCCATAAACTAACCTCCAGTTTTGACCTCTGATGATTTATATTTTAAGATTTCTAGAAAAGAGTGGGATCCATAAACTAACCTCCAGTTTTGACCTCTCTGTTGTGATAGCAAAGTTTTATAATTTTGACAGGGTATTATTTTTAAAGAAATGGATTTTCTTACCTACTCATTTCACATAGAATTTTGACGAGGACACTGTACGGTAATTATTTTGTATTTGCCTCTAATCTGGATAAACCAAGCTAATAATCTTAAACTAAGAAATCTATAAATTCTGTGTTCGATGCCATGATTTATTGTTATTAGTCACTAAATACTTTTTAAATGCTAATATATCTCTCTAACATGTATTTATTATTATAATACTTGGAAAAACATATAGTAGATAGATGCAACTAAAACAAAACTACTTTAATTCTGGATAGAATGGTAAGAACAGAGGCTATATTGAAGATATACAATAAAATTAGAGTAGAAAAAAAGTGTTGCAATTGTAAATTTGGTGAGTTTCTTTGTACTAAATTGTGCTAGCCTTACATGTAGACAAAATTTTTTTTAATGGCATGACTTTTTAAAAATAGACATATTTTACACACATACCAATTCAATGAGAGGGAATATAATAATAATGATAATAGTTACTTGGCTCTTCACTGTACTTATAATTATTACTAAAAAAAACAACTTCTAGGAGGGTAATTTTGGACTACTAAGTTATTTACTCTTCAGCCTACATCTCTGATTCCTTGAATATAAGTTTGAAGAGGACAGTCTGAATTGAAGCACACTGTGTGTCTGAGGCGAAAATCAGAAGTATAGACTATTTCAGGTGGGAAAAAGAAGAAACCATGCAGCAGGTAGGCACTCTAAAGAAAAACTTACCCACTAAATGTTACGAACTTTAGCTATGCTGTTATTGCCGCGTAAGAAGGTTATTAATGCTAAAATTGCTATTATTTTCTTATTTTTATTACTAATAAATTTCATAAATTATATTTGCTAACATTTGAATATCCACAGCCTTAAAGTAAAATTGATATCTTTTCTAAAAATTATTTGACCCATAAAACTTGTTTGGTTTATTATTAACACTAGTCTGCTCAATTGTGTGTTAGAATAAAAGAAAGCAAACATTTACCTAAATAATGATTTCCTCATAAACAAATTTTCATTATATTTATCTTGCCCAAATCATAAATTTGGTATATATCAGTTTTTAAGCCAATCGTCCTATTATTTTTGTACATAGCTCCTTTAAAAAAATCATCTATGTAACATATATACATGACACTAAATATATTTTAAGATATAAAGAGTAATACATTTTAGCAAAGTTCTGAAAATTGAAATTAGGAGTTGAAATTACTACTGAAAATACTGCAAAGGCGAAAAAATTTTCATTACATTCTGTCAATCTTTGGGAACACTAATTAGGGTTGAGATGCTGGATCTTCAATTTTAAACACACACATACACACATACACACACACATCTTTAGCTGCTTTGCTTTTCTGATCATGGAACAGTAGCATTCTTTTGGGCAAAACTATCAAACATTTGAGAGATGTCAATTCTTGAACAAATGAAGCAGCTAAAGTTATATGCATAATGGTAGAACAGGCTTTACTGCAAAATAGACTTGATTATGAGCCTTGGCTCATTTCTTACTAACTTAGACACATTACTTAACTGTGTTAAGATTTAGTGCTATTATCTCTAAAATGGGGACAATAATCTTTCATCAGAGAGTTATAAAAATTAAATCTATCAACACTGTCATATCTAAAGTTCTTAGCATAAATTAAGAAATACTTACATTTTAGCTTAAATCTTGAATAGTCAGATGGCTAACAGATGCAGAATAAAAATTATAAGAAGGTACAATAAGAAACACTCAGAACCTAGGCAAAGACATGAGACTAGGAAGCAATGGGACAGAGCTCCATCAAGAGGGTTTTAAGGAATATCAAAATCCTGAGCACTTCAGGGTAGTTGAATTTCTATCCCCTAGTAGGCAATGGTGGTATATCTGACCATGTTGAGAAACACACAAATCCAGGAAGTTGGCCATAGTCCTCAATGATTTAGTCCAGGTCCACCATCTTTCTATCTTTTCTGATCTATATCATTGGCTCAAGTCATTTCAGTCTCCATACTGAAGACATCAGGATGATTTCTACATATTCATTCCTATCTCCCTTCCCTCAACCTCATGCTCAACTATTTCCTTATAACCCATTATTCTAACTTTTTCAATCTATATAATAGATTCTGAAATGCTCTTCTCTCACTGCAGGAAAAATAAAAACAAACAAACAAAACCACCCCCCAAGCTTTTACAAAATGTTGATATTTGGGTTGATTTTTGTAGAACAAGTAGGAATTAAATATTCAAGAATTTCCAGGCTAAAGAATAGGAGTCTTTTCCTTTTGTGAGTCCTAGAATGCTTTGCTGAAAATTTTCAGTAACTATATATATGTGGTTGCTATTCCTAAGGAAAGGAAACAATGAGGATAAGCTACAGCCCTAATTCTAAATGTCTAGGCGGCCACTTACAGTAATGGTCACCATCTGACCCAGGGCTTCAGTTCCAGACACAGTGAGAAGCAGTGGATAGTAGTTTTGATCTTTGTCCCTGAATACAGTTTATGGCTCCAGAAGGAGTGCTTCCCTGGATGTCACATTAACAAAAATGACATTGAGCAGAGTCATTAACGTGTTATTTTGCTTTGGGATGGAATATACTGGACATTTTAATTAGTGTAAAGTACAGCATTATGGTTAACTGTCTATCCCTCAATATTTAGGAGAACCATTTGGCACATTTTGTATTTTCGATGCCAATTATCAATTTCTTTTTTGTTTTTTGTTTGTCTCTGGTAAATATATCATCATGCATTCACACTGTTAAGTTGATGAGCACTCTCTTGTCACCATGGATCCAAAGTTTTGTCCTTTGAAATTATTTTTTATAAACTAAAACTTTGCCACAGTGATTAGGAAAATGTCAGTGATTAAGAGAGGTGTGTGTGATTTTTAAATTCACAGATATGACTCTTTCTTTCTGAGCAGTGCTTTCTGACAGCCAATGGTAAACAAAATTTCTCTTCAATAAGACACTCATTACAGAAGACTGAAACAGTACACATTTGACAATAATGGGCAGATGCTAAAAGTAACAATGACCAACTTGGTGCTTTAAAGTCATATAACATGCAGTTAACCGGAGACTATTTCTGCCAAAGTGAACATCTGCTTAAGTGTGAGTCAGAATAACAACTCAATGTAACTTTCAAAATTAGAATGCCACAACTCTGGGATTATTATCTATACCAGAGTAAATTGAATTAATAATATATAGAAAATGCATAAGAACTGTTAGTGAATTGGGAGTCTTCTAAAGTATACTAAATGCTAGTTTAGAAGGCTTAAATGTGGCTTAATTTTTTCACAGATTATGCAATACTTTCCATCTTTTGACATAAATATAAATTACTTTTATTTCTTCTCTCATATTAATTATACACATAAATTATCTTATTAATATGCAGACTTTCAGTGATTTTTGTACTCTAAGAGAGGTGGCGATTACTTTTAAATGAGTGTATTTTCTCTGTACTAATCTATACAAGTTTTTAAAAATTCCTCAAATTAAAAATATTTTATAGATCAGCTTAAATATGAATTGTGGTAACACCTTTTGGCTAACAAACCCTAACTAAAAATGATACAAATTCCTATTGGAATACCTAAAAATAAACAAAGAAAATAAGATGGAAATATACACTAACATTAAATTCTGTGACTCATAGACAATGTTGCTAGGCTCTGGGAAGAGTACTCACTAATATGAGATCCATGGAACAAGATTTAGAAAAATAAAAATAAAATGGGAACATGTCAGTAATTATTTCCTTATAGAGCAGAAAAGCATGGCACATCTGACAATGAGTGGTTCATTGGTTTAGATAAGGAAATAGTTCATCTCAGAGCAGCAGTGTCTTGATAAATAAAAATATAATTAACACACTAGAAATTGATTAAAATTATGTATATCAAGTCACTGACTGTCAATTTAAGATGGAGTTTCAAGTAGCCTCTCAAAAGACAAATAAGTAGGGTAAAGGTCTAGCCTTGTTTACTGTGTTTTGTCAAATGTCATATTTTGCTAGATGTCTCATAAGGCCTATGAGGAAATTACCACAGGTTAAAAGAAAGGAAATTATTCTGAAGACTCAGAGAAAATATAAATCTCTAAAATGATTTATTATGGACAGTAGAAAAATATTTTAGAAAAAGGATATAACTATTACAACAGAGAGGTTAAAGCTATAGAGAGCAGGTCAATATGACAACAATCAGGCACGTTTTAAGAACTTTTAGTTAAGCTTAAAAGTGATGTGGTTAAGTTTTATAAGTAATATCAGGGCATTTTATTTTTTAATTATAGAATTAAAGTGTATCCTGGTTTAAACAAAGAGCAAAAACAATGTCAAAATCTCATCAGTGGTGGCAAAGGTGAACTTTCCTAGAATGTAAAATATAAGAACAAAAGTGACAAGGTGTTGATAAATACAGAGGAAAGAGAATGAAGAGATAGCCTAGGATGGAGAAGTGATACTAAGAAAGAAAATATCTTGAAGCCAGTACCTATCCAATCTTTTATAATGTTTTCGAGTTATTCTCATCAACCTACTTACCAAGGATATGATTACAAGGACCCCCTGTCCGGAAGAACTGACATGAAAATGTGACATAAAGGAGCTATGTCAGGGTAGAATATAGGGTTAATTCAAACATAGCCCCATCACCCCTCAGAAGACAAAGAAGGCTGCTTGGTCAGCAGTCCCAAGGAGGACAATGAACAAAGGACTTTCTGGACACTACCTGCTCCCAAGGACATTTTCTGCTGTTTCTATAGGCACTGTATGCTCCTTCGGCCATTCCCATGGACATTATCTGTCTGCTCTGCTCAAGAAGGTGCGGCGGGGAGGGTCCGTAGTTCTCAAAAAATGCTATGTGCTCTTGTAACTAAGCAGCACATTTTGCTCTCACTTGCTTGGGAAGGCAGTTATACCCCTGATGAGCTAGTTTTTCCAAGGATCAAGGTCATGGGATGATGCAACGACTGATTTCAGGACTGGACACCCAGTTCCTCTTGCCTCCTCACCAGGTGGCCTAGGAAACAAACCTCAGCTAAAAAGACAAGATAGATGTCCTTGGCCACCTCCACTCCCTTAGTTTCTATGATTGCTTATTTCCCTATGTAATCGGTGCTCCCGAGACACTCAGAGAACCAGGCTTTTGGAGCAATAGCCCACCTGTATCTCTGGGAGTTGCAACCCTCTAATAACCTGTTATTCTATTTACCCCAACTCCTATGTCAGTCTTTGGCTGGCGCAGGTAGCATGAGCCCTGGATTCAGTTTCCCTCCAGTTTCACTACTACTCTCTGCTTAACCCACTCAGCATAGGCCTCCTTCACTGTTATTCCTCAGAATCTATTAGGAGTAAGACTATGTCTATCTCTTTAGACTAAACTCAGTGGTCCCTTTGTAGTCTTCATTTAAGTCTACTGAGCATCATTTGACAGTTTACTACTCCTTTCTTGAAATATTTCTTTCTCTTGACTTCCATGACACAACATTTCTGTATATTCTACTTTTCTGGCTGCTTTTTCTCAGTCTTTTTTTACATCTCCTTCTTGTTCAGTCATTAAATACTGAAATACACAGTGTACTCCTGGGCCTTTCTCATTTTAATAAATGTTACCACAAACCTCCCAATTACTCAATTTAAGAAACCTAGAATATTTTTGTTCTTTTTCTGGCCTCCTGCCCCTACTCAACCAAATCATCACTCCCATCCTAGTCTAAATCACTATCTTCTTTTTGTGACTTCTCAAATATTTTCCTGCTTCCTATTGTTCTTCACTGATAATTCATTTGCTAACCAGGAGCCAGAGTGATCTTGCAAAAATATAAATCAGATCATGTCACTCCCTTACCTAAAATCTTTCAATTTTTTTCCATTGCACTAAGAATAATATCCAGTCGGAATGACACAGAAATATTAACAATAAAATAAAGGGCAAACAAGTCAAAAGATACCAGAGCGGAAATATTAATTCAAGCAAAATAAAAATCAAGAAAATCAAATCAGTAACCATAGGTTAATTTGAAATTGATGGAATGAAATATACAATGAAAGTTATAAAATTGGACCTGATTTCGTTTCCTTTTTTAGGGAGTAAATGGATTAAATAAGTTAAAGGAATCACTTTTAGACAAAATACATCAGGGGCTATGTATCCATTCCAAGAAATAAATTGTATATTTTAGTGAAAGTAGTCTCCTTTAGAGAAAGGAGACATAGTTTCTGAAAATCTTTTCTTGAGCATTTTTGTTTGATAATCATGTTTCTAAAAGTTCTTTGTTAAGTGTCCTTTATTGGAGAATTATGCCAACTCATTGTGTATATATATGTATATATGTAAGATTATACATACATATACAAATATGCATAATACATAAATAGGTATATCTATCTAAATCTATAAAACACCTGTTATATATAGAATGTTAGGATGTTTTAATTTGCTTTATCATATTAGCACAAATTAACAACATAAAGTGACATACATGCAGATTTGTTGTTTCAGAAATAAACTGATTCTTCTGTTTTCTACATTTTCTTTCATATAATTGTACAATATATAAACAACTGTGGATTCTATATATTTTTCTGCTCTTCTAAAAAAATATTGAAAAATTCAATCTCATTTTCTTCTAAATTAGAAATTCTTGACAGTTATTAAGGTGTGACATTTTCTTTTTCTACCCATTCTTTACATCATATTCCTGTCAATATTAATGTACGCAATTATTAATCTGTAGTAGAAGATCCCTTAATCAACCTCTTCTTAATAAAGTTAACTGTTGAACTAAGTTGTCCATATAACATGTGCTGTCTAATGCCCCGGGTATGCTGAAAGTTATCGCTCATAGGATATGCTCTATTTGTCTTGACAAGAAATATTTACTCCTACCAGTTGAATTGAAGAATTGCTCTAACAGGTTTATGGCAAGACTACCTGTTAATGGAAATCATAAGAGTTTAAATAAATATAAACTGATGAAATATGTTTGGAAAAAGACAGTTATTGCAATGAAATCTAGATTGAATCCTTTGGAAAGACTTGATATACGTAAATGGCTAAAAATTGCTCTAAGATCTGCTTTTACTTTAAAGAAACCCAAACCGGAAGTGGAGATGATGCATTAGAGATGGTTTATACAATAAAGATTTGTAAATATTACAGTTCATTTATGGCCAATATTAAACTGGTGAATCGATGTTCATGTTTTAAGTAAAATTATAATGTACAGTGCTTTTCATCTATTTATTACATTTATGTGTCCACATCCTATATTTTTAAGATTTGCTACTGAAATGAACTCTTTTTTTGAAATGAACTCTTTCGATTAACCAACACAGCATGACTCCAACTCTTGTACAATAAGAGGGATTATAATGTATCTGATAATCTATTTGTAAGTTTTTTCCACATAGAATTGAAGATCCATGATCAAAGTCATTATCAAGATATGCTCTATAATTATACCGCATATTATAATAACATATTCAGTTTATTATATAATTCTTTTAAGTATAACTATACAAATAACCAATTCCAAATAATAATCACTAAATTTTGATTGTAGAATTTCTATTCTTTATTATGATAGAAGTGGAAATACTCTTAACCAGACGTGGAAAAATAAAAAGTTTGTCCTTCACCCTTGTAATCAAGTTCTAAGGATTCATTTCTTGTTTCTCTTGCTATGACAACTGGGCTGTTTAGACATTGTAACAGTAAAAGTCGCTAAGCTTCCTTGTCTATTATTAACAATTTAGATTTTAAATTTGAATCTAAATTTTTAGGGCATTTGCTTCTTTCCAAATTGCCAAAAATATCAATTTATTACTACATGGACTTTCTAGCTTTGTCTTGGGGCTACCATTTATCTCAGTTTCTGCCCTTCCTTCTCTGCATTTCCGCATCTAGGCAAAAGGCTATTGTAGCTCTGTCTTGAGTTGCCTCCTTCTAATCTGTCTACACGTTGTTTGATCAATTGCTTCTGTTGTCCTAAATTAGTCAGAAATTTTTCATTTCACTCACTTTGTGGGTAGAAAATGATTTCCATTAGACAGAGGTATAAAATGATTCTATCAGACCAAGTCATAGAAAGGTATGTCCTGCATTATAGAATTAAACATGCCCTGTGGCTGTAGGGTTGTGGAGTTTTACTGTTTAATCTTTTCATGCTCACTGTTGTGTAGACCATAAGAACACTCCCACATTTTTACTCTCAGTGGCTGGTAAGTTTAGATGGTTAGAAATTTAAATGACATTTTATCTATCTATATACCTATCTATCTTTTATATTTATAATTATTATTGCTATTTTATAAATATACATATATGTTTATATATGCATGTATGTGTATACTTATATATACATATATGTGTATATATGTGTGTCTATGTATTTCTTATATGTAGCATGTAAGGGATATGACTAATTGGCCACTTGTCACAGAAAGCAAAATTAGTGGTTTGATAAATAAAGGGTAATAATGTGTATTTTTCTTCTAAACATGATCTAAATTTGTTATTTATTTTATAGAGACATCAAAATAAGCAACAACTCCTGAATGTTCTGTGTATGTACAAATGATAGTTTATCATAATAGAGAGATATTTCTGTAGTTCATCAAATTGTGGTGGCAGTTTTCCGCCTGTCTTCCTTTGCTACTGGTTTTATAGTATTTTTCTGGAGACAGAAGCAGATACATAAATCCTCAGAATGAAGAAGATCTCTCTTCTATTAAGCTCAAACAAAATTACACAATTGTGAGTCTCAACACAATCCCAGATTAAACCTAGGGATTTACTTTAAAGAGAATTACTTTTAAAAATACTCTACTAAAATTCTAAAAAAAACCTATTCAAAAAAGATAAAGCTATTTCCTATTGCTTAAAATTTTTTCTACTTTTCAATTTTTTTAAAAAGTCATTTTTTATATCTGATAACATTTGCATTATCTTCTTTATATCTGACATGATTCTGTTGTACAGCTTTCTCATCTATGAAATTAAATCTCTGAAGCTAGAGCATAAAAATCTGCATTAAAAAAAATTCAAGGTGATTGATTTTATATATCCTAAAGTTTGAGAATCAATAATCAATGTTTATAATGAAGTTTAATGGAATTGTCCAAAGTAGACTTTAGTGATCTTTGTGTAAACAGCCCTACATTATTTAAAGTATAGTTTGGTCCAAAACGAATAGGAGTAGCTTTATCTGAAGAATAAAAGGAAACATTATGCGACAGGGTGCTATCTCTTAATCCCAAAGTCTCTCCCAGTGACCATATCGTTGGACTTGGAAATCTTTTATTATCAACCTTTTAGGCTTAATAAAATTGAGATTTGGTTAAAATTAAAATGCCTATTTAAGAAAAGAATAATTTATAGCTTTAACAATTTAGCATGAACTTTTTTTTTATCAGACTAATTTTAGAAAAATAGCAGGACCTGAATGACTGAAACAGAAACAGTTGAGTTTTATTTGTGGAAAGAGTTCAGAGCACAAGGAAACTAGGCTAAGCACAGTTTGAGTAATTAATCAATCAATCAATTCAATTCATAAATGATTCTTGGTAATTGTGTTAGATGTTATAGGACTTAAAATACATAAAAGAGGTAAGATATGAATAAAGATATTTCATCATATTAATTAAAAACTGCCCAAAGAAATGTATGTAGAGTATAAAAGAGGCAATAATTCATAAGGTGAGGAAACACAGCTCACAAAGTTCCTTGGAGGACTTAACGTTTAATCTTGACCTTTAAAGAAGAAAGAATTTGGATAAACAAACTTCAGAGGAGAACCTGGTACCACCGGACATGAATATTAGAGGAGCTGAGTGTCCACTAAGGGAGAATAAAGGCCTAGAATAAGAAATAAAATAAACTCTGCTACCAGAATACACATTTTTTTCTTCATAATAAGGTTTATATTTGAATTTTTTTAAAAATGAGGCCTTTAAAAAATTTTATCAATAAGATAATAGAATCTATAGTTCCAATCTAGCCAAAAGCTCCACCATAGAGTAGTTGAACTCAGGCACCCATTAGCACAGTAGGCAGGCATATGTTTGGAGGTATTGAAAGGTTGGTATTATCTCTTACTTGTTGCACATCTTGAAATGTTATTATTTTTGCTTCTTTACTAACATAATGACCTTACTAGAGCCTGACCTCTCTAGGTATGAAAGAAAATTGGAACCTGGCACTTATGCCAGAAAGGATATTTGATTTGCTGAAGACAATATAACAAGCACAGGGGCATTTCCAAAAAAATTTCCATCCTGTTCATGAATGCCAATGACAAAGGAGAAGATGAAAAATTCCAGCTTTTAACTCTACCTTTACAAAATGGTAGCATGCTGAGGTCATGAGTAATAACATCTCTGAACTATCAGCAAATGCAGTTTTTAAGAATTTTCTCCAGATTAGAATAATCAATAAAATCTGAGTAAAAGATAAAATTGAAATCTAATCTATTTTTTTTTTAAAAATTAGTTTTTATTTTCTTATATAAAAAGAAACAAAGTTAACTTTCTATAGAGTTGGGATTGGAAATCTACATGTTTGTGGATAGAATTCAGAAAAAACTTAAAAGTAACAAAGCGTAGAAAAAAAGTAATTGACAATAATTTTCCCTTCTCTGAGAAATCATATATTTAGTAATTTTAACTTAAAATATATTACTTACATAGGTTGTTTATACTTGCAAAATTTATTTATATAGTTATATGAAAAAATCAGATAAACAGGCATTGTGAAAAAGCAATCATTAACCGACATTTGAAATATAAACATATTCAAAGACTGACTTAGTAGACAATATAATCTAAAGAAGGAAATTGAAAATCTATCACATGACTTGGACAAAATGCAAGAGATAGTAGCTTATGATAACGGGAATGCCAAAAAAAAAAAAAAATGGAAAGAAAAAGGAAAAAGAAAAAGTAAACAGCATCAACATTGGGGTAAATACACTAATTTTGAGGCATATGAAGAGGGTAACAAAACGGTTCTACCTGGTCATTGAATCAAAAATGGACTTTAATTGGAAACAGACAGATGGCATAAACACGATTAGCATAGAGAAAGCTGTTGTGTAGACATAGAGATCTAGGATATTGACTTTGGCAAGACTGTCTTTAGTTTGCATTGCCAATGTTATTCAAATTGAAAGAAATATCAGGGAAGGTTGACTTTCATGCTTAAGATTCCTCCAGTCTCATTCTTGCTCTTTTAAATAAACAATTACATGCTCTCATGTAATTTAACAAATAGGCGGGGTTAAGCTATTTCAGATATTATAACACATACATATGCATAATGGAAGAAAAAATATTTTCATATTGATGGTTTGTTTTCTTTTGGCAACATTAGTTCAAAATGAGAATTTTTCTAAGTCTGTTTATTACAAGAAGGCTAAAATTTTTTTAGCATTCTAAGAGTTAAAAATAAGGATTTGGGAATAATTATCTAAATCATTTTTTAGAGTGCGTATCAAAACAAAATAAGAACATCAAACAGTGAGATAACCCAGAGATAGAAATTTTTTCATCTATCTTTGCTTTTATCAGATAAGATTTAAAGAGTTGGTTAGATATTTAATCACTACATTCACCTGGTCATTTTTCAAGCTTAATCTATAAATCTATTTTAAATAGGCTTTGTCACAAAGCATTTAGTAAAAAATGCTTGTAGATAAAGGTTTTTAATAGAACACTTTTTAGAAGTATCTTATTTTATGAACTAGCTTTTGTCTTCTAGCTTTTTTGGACATTGAAG
Organism: Pteropus alecto; assembly: GCF_000325575.1. Taxonomy (NCBI): domain Eukaryota; kingdom Metazoa; phylum Chordata; class Mammalia; order Chiroptera; family Pteropodidae; genus Pteropus; species Pteropus alecto. Next base: position 17,951,715 of record NW_006436298.1, on the reverse strand, counting down.
AGAATATTATTTAAATCACTGACTCAGACTCCAATTTTTTGATTTGTTTGAGAAACATAAAAATGAAGGACATTCCTCCTTAAAAAATGCCCATGCACATGAAAATTTTTATATACTTTCAAGAAGTTTATCCTTTGAAGCCCTATACTAGGGGTCCATGGATCTCAGGTAGAGAACCTCTAATTTCAAGTAAATTTATAGGTAATGTTAGCAATCTTTTATTTAACATGAATAAATATGATAGAAGCTGGATACAATGGTAGAGCTCACTTTTCTAATTGCCTACTTAAATTATTGCTCATGTGTTTAAAAATTCCTAATAGTTGATTATCTCTCTTTTCTGTTTTAGCTGTCTGAAAGTTCTACTTTATAATGTAATAGAGTTTGCCTCTCTGTAACTTCCATTAATTGCTCCTAATTCTGTTCTCCAGCATACTCTAGAATGACTCTCTTCCTTATTTTAGCAGATCTTTAAGTTTTCTTACTCTTAGAACATTAAACATAGAGAAGGGACCTTACAAATCATTTTAGTTTAAATCTTTTAGTTTACAAATGATAAAACTGAGGACATAAATAATGACATGTATTACTTCTCTCAACAGTATTTTACCAGAATGCTTTATGTGCCACTAACATTATTTTAAAGCATGTTCTCCAGATGATTCCTTATCCACCCCTCCTCCAACTGCTTTTCTCAGGGTTCCTCATTAGTGTGGCACCAGGAATGTGTCACAAGGCTCTATTTGGGGCTTGAGCAGTAGATAGTAGACTTTGTGCTAGCTTTGAAATGGCCAATTTTATTCAACAAAATGTTTATTTAATCTTTTAAGTGGCTGTAATTTGAGGATTTTTATATGAACGCTTGTCAATTGATCAGTTTGCAAGTTTAACTTTCTCTTTAATGGAATTTTTAAAATGTCAGACACATCTAAAAAAAATTGAGTAAGAAAAATTAGTAAAATAGAACCACTTAATAGTTGGTCACATTTATGGAACAGTCACAGTGTGTCAGTAACAGAATTGACTAATTAAATGAACTACTATCTCATGTAATCTTCCCAAAGGCTTCATGCAGTAGATACTATTTGGTATTACTATTAATGTCATTTTATAGATGAGGAAACTGAGGTCCAGTCATAGGATGGCCACATAATTTGAAGTGCTAGAACTAAGACTTAATTTCAGAAAACTCTCCAAGGCTCATATTCAATTGATAATAATAACAAATATGTCAGTTCTTTAATATTTTATTATAAATTAAATTTAAAAATTTTTAGTAAGAAGTGTACATAGCAAAAATTATCTCCACCTTCCAGATAGTGTTAACCAAAATTAACTTAGTTATGTTTTTCTAGGCCATTTTCCTAGATAAAATTAATTCTAAATTTTGGGTGGTATCAGAAATTGGTAATAGTGTTAAAAGCTGAAGTTCAAAGATAACTGCCAGACATCACTTCTGCTATTAAGAAAAATATCTTCCTTCTGTAAAATATTTTAGCAGAGTAGGTAATGTATAACCAGATTAACAGCTGTATTTTCACTGTTTATATAAGGCTATAAAATTGATTAGCCAACACAATGTTATAAAGCTTCATAATCAACACATCTTCTAATATTTTTTAACTTTGAATACATCATTATGTTACATGAGCCACAAACTATAAAGGCTGAACATACTGCAAAATGTTTTTTATAGCTTTGATAAAATAAAATGTACATAAATTAATCTAGCATCTATTTAATGATATGCATAATTGCTGTTGTGCTACATGGTAATTAAGCCTGAATGGACAACAGATGATTATAATTTTACATAGCCAAGCTAAAAATCTATAGCTCTTCTCTTTTCTTCTCTTTTCTTGTTATTCCTTCACTATTTGCATGACCAGTAGTGCTGATACCATGTAAAACTTAATCTTCATTAGTCCCACATATACATTCTATTGTCATAGCTATTCTCTCCACCACCAAGGTCTGAATCTGACTTCTTTCCTGTTAGAGTTCTATTAATACAAATCTCTCCTTTCTTCCTGTCTCTGCAGCTGCACACCAGGATTAAGACCTGTTTTCATTTTTGTGAAATCTTTCCTTACCTAAGATTTAAATAGAATGTAATTTTGAAAAGAATGGCTGTGAGGAAAGGCAGAGCTGTCTTTGAGTTTAATCTGTGCTTAATTCCTAGTTGAGTAGAATTGAACAATAAATCTAAGCTCTAGAACCTCAGTGTTTTCATCTGTAAAACGGGTAATTGATACCTGCTTGATAACTGATACCTACTTGTTGGCTGCGACTTACACAGCCAACAGATGTAAAGATTTTGGCCCAGGCTCTGACACATAGTTATTGTTCACTAATTTGTAACCAGTAGTATTATCTTTGCCTCAGACTAATTTCCTTATTTTAAGCTATCTCAGGTCTGGAGAGCTAGAGGCTCTGTGGATCTGATGCTGTGGTAGCTGGCTTGCCTGGCTGAGCAGACAGGTTGTGGCTATCCAGAGTCTCTCAGAATGTGGCCTGAGTGCTTGGACCTGAGACTGAGAGAAGTTATGTAGGAGCAAAGATAACTGTTTACATAAGGGGAAGGAAGGCTGATGAAGGAAGAATGATAGTTCTAAAGGGTGATATTACAATTTACAAAAAAGTTTGGCAAGAGTAGATTAAATTATAAAGGTCCAGAAACTGTAGGCACACATGTGAGTGACTACATATACATTTTCTAGTTCCCCAAAATTTCTGGAAATAATACTATGGTAACTGCAGCCAGGCAATTTCCAGAATCATTATTTGTACTATCAAGATGCTCCTCTAAAATAAATTAGGTTTAGATTTCAAATAAACCATAGAAGTGGTCATAATATCTGAAGAACAAGAAAAACGTACTACTACTTGGTTCTTTGAAAAAGAGATAATGTTCATCCTGCAATACTTTTATGTCTAGGTACACAATGCAAATAACCAAGATTGATGAGACAGTGAAACTCATTCATACTTAATTTAATAAATCAGCAGACACGAGTGGACTCAAGCCATTTCTCACTTTCACCAGTGGAAAAGGATTAGAAAGTAGAACAGCTCTGTAGATGTCCTGACTTGGGTGCAGGGTGTGGGGGATAAATATTATAAAAGAGAGGGGAACAGGTGCAAAAACAGAATAATGACACCGAAAACTGACTTTGATGGTGTTGAAATTGTTCCAGGATGTTCTTCTTATCTTAAAGGCAAACAATTAATGAGTTGTGTTTTACTGTTCATGATGTAGGTTGGGAAAATGTTATTCATAATTATGCCATAGTGGAGAAATTATATAGAGAGTTGGAGGTGGTAATGATAGTGATAATATTTACCTAGATTTTACAGTGCTCTAGGTACAGGGAAACTGACTCATGATTAGCAGAAATAAATAAGCAGACAATGCAAGAAGCTTTTATAGCTCTACTTGTTTTCCCACTAGTCAGTAAGAAACAATAAACCAAAGTACATTTTAATTATCAAGACATGATAGACTGTAACTAACTTCTGTATTAAAAAGTTGCTGGTGATAAATCAATATAATTGAAACCATACGTGTGCTAATTCCTAATTTATGATCGAATGAATTGGGTGTCAGAGTAACACAAGCAGAATAATTACATGTCACTTTAGCTCTCAAGAAATTAAGAGCCCATGTCAAGAGAGAGAACTCTAATTCAGGGATTTTGCAAGTTCTATGATCAAATTCTAAGAGCACAATTGGGAACATATTCTAGATGAATATGGGTTTTCTTATTCATTCTAACTAGAAAGTAACAGCCTGTATTTAATCAACTGGAGATAGTTCATTTCATTGGAAATATAGCCTTTATTGTGATATCAAACTGTTCTATCTTGGATGATCTTGATACATTAGATTTCTTTCATTTCCTAGGATAACATTAATTGAATATAAATAAATTATTTTATTTTATTCAAATATATTTACTTACAAAATCTAGAATAATAGAAAAATATAGCATCTACTGTAAGTGTACAAAATGCCATTATGATAACATACTTCAGCTACAGTTTGGCATGAAGAATGTGCTTGCACAGAAAAATATTGGATCAAGAAATTTGTTATTAAAATTATTACCGAAATCACAGTTCATTACTTCATTTCAAAAGAAATTATTGGCTGTATTCCAGGCTTATTTTAGGTAGCAGTAATATCAAGTTACATAAAATGTGGAATCCATTCTTAAGGAACTCATAGTTTAGACAGTGAAATGGATGTGCAAATACTCACTTTGAAATATAAATGCATCATTATATATATATGTAAGGTATAATAATAGATAAGGAGAGTTAGTAATAAATTATTCAGAAGAGAGTTTTGGTAGGTAAGGGAATCTTCAGCACAGAGTGGCATGAACATTTTAGGCATGAAAAAAAGCTCCTAATGGAGAACCCATCACATATGCATTTAGTGCATCCTAGTGAAATGTAAGAGTGACTACAAGTAATAACAATGAGATGAGAGGGCAGACTGGATGGAAAATACCGAAGGAGATGCATCTAGGGAAGTAAGCAGTGTACATATCAAGGTATGTACTAATTTCAAAATTATTTTTAAAAGACTACTATGGAAGTAGATGTTGACATTTTCCTTTCCTGAGAATTGTACAGGCTAGCAATAACTTGTTAATGGTCAATAGCTAAAAGTAGGGTCCCTAATGTTGTATGGTCGATGTTACCTAAGTTGGCACAAAACAGGTAAAGCTGGTGAGCTTTAGATTATTCATGTTCCACAAAGAATTGGAAGAAGCACTATTTTGTTATTAAACTTACAAACTTTCTAATTCTTTTAGAATATGTGCACATCTCTTCTTATAATTCTATTCCAATTTTGACCCCGACAGCTACCGGCCTATTGTCTCTTTACAGCCAAAATTCTCTAAGTCCCAGCTAAAACCACAGATTCTAAGATTTCACCCTCCATTTACTACTTAATGTTTAGCAATCTGACTTACATCTCCACCGATCCATTGAAATCATTCTTGGTGAGGGCATCTTGTTCTATGTAATTAATTGATAATTTTTAGCCCTCTCACTGGAGCACTCAATAACATTTGAAAACCTAAAATTATACCTTGATACTGGTGTCATTCCTCTCTCTTGGCTTCCCTCCTGTCACTCTAGATCTTATTCTCCTTGCTGAATCATCTTCTACTCATTTCTTCAATGCTGGGTTTCTTTAAGATACTTTCTTTGACTTATCTCCTAAGATCGATATTCTTATAATCAATACTTTATTAAATGTCAAACTTTTTCTGAAATCATTATTTATAATTGATAACAGATTTCAGTGTAGAAACATGCCTTTATCATGGCAGTTGTAATACTTGATGAGACTCATTTATTTTTGTCTACTTCTTCATATTATAATAAACTTTTAAGGGCAGGGATCCTATACAATTAATCTCCCTTCATTTTATATCCAATGCTTGCTATAGAACCAATATTTATTATATAACAGGCATTATGCCAAATGTTTTATTTGATGATATTATTTTATCATTACTGCTACCCTGAAACATAAATATTATTCCCATTTTACGTATTAAAGATGCTATTTTAGGAGTTAGATAAAAATTTCAAGATCACATAGTTTTTAAATAGCAGAACAGAGTGACCAAGACATCAGTTTTGATTCTAAAACCTAATGCTAAATGCTTTACATACATTATAAGCTGTAAAACCAAAGGTGACAAATTGGTTGCATCTCTTGTGCCTATTTAATTGACCAGTGAAGACCATGGGGAGTTCTGTGTAGATGATTTTGAGGCTGAATTGGTACTCACTGGGAAAGAATACTATATCTGCTCAACATTATCTATGAAGAATATCCAACAGGTAATGACAATATGTTTGCAATCATCACATGATTCTATACAGTCTTCCTACCGATGAAAGAATGATTGAATAATAAATACATTTTATATTTTCTTGAACTTGTAGATCTTAAAGCATTTTGTAGCAGATCTATAAGTAGGATACTATGATTCCCTCTCGCTGTTTATGGTATTCCTAGTTGGCTGAGAAAAATAAATAAAAGTGTCTTTCCTTATTGATTCTTTCCTCTGCCTCCCTTCTCCTGCCCTTTGCTTGATTCCTTCTTTCTCTTCTCTCTCTCTCTTTCTCCCCTCTCCTTCCTTTGACCTTCCTTCCCTCACACCACAATTTTCTACAAATCTCAGTTAAATTTCTAGGCTTCAAGAAAATAAGCATTATTTCCAAAAGGTTGGTGACATCTTGCTTTAATTATCCTGACACATTTTCAATTCAGAACAATACTACTTAAGAAAATTATCAACTTTTGATCATTAATTTTTAAGATATGTAACAAGATTAAAGACAATGCCTTAACTATACATTAAGTCTAAAATTAGAAATAGAAAAATGCATCAAATTGGTTTATATTTCCAAAATCAAAATTTAATATATTTTGCAACTTGTCTAACAATAACAGAAAAGAAGAATTTAATAGTTTATATTTTGATTAATAATATAGTCAAGTTTTGGAGATGCTACTTATAAATTTTACATTGGAAATGAAAGACACAATCAGGAAGTATAAAGTATTTAGTTACTGACTGCAAAATTCTATATTGCTTTTTAAATAGATTTATTTTGAAATAATTTCAAACATATAAAAGTTGCAAGAATAAAACAAAGAATCCTGTAGATTTTCTAATTGTTAACTTTTGCCACATTAATTTTATTGTTCAATCTCTCTCCTCTTTCTCAATGCATGCATATGGGTTTATATATATATATGTGTATTTTTTATTACATAGCATATGTATTCTATGTATATGTATTTGCATTTTATATTATATACTTGAAATATATTCATTTGTTTTTTGAATCATATGATAGAGACAGCATGCCATATCACTTTGGGGTATATTTTCTAAAAGTGTATTCTCTTACAATTATCAAAATCAGAAAATTTAACAGGAATGCAATATTATTCTGCTATATAGTTCATATTTGAATTTTGAAATTATCTTAATAATTTCCCTTATGATTTTTTTTTATCAAGCATCCAATCCAGGATCACACAGTTTACTATCATGCCTCTTTGATCTCCTTTATTCTAGGATAGTTCCCTAGCTTCTCTTTTTTTTCAAAGAATTGATTTTATATTTAGTGTATAGGCTAGTTCTTTCATAGAATATCCCTCAGTTTGGGCTTGTCTGATATTTACTCTTGATTAGATCAGGTTATACATTTTTGGCAGGAATACTACAGAAGTGATGTATCCTCCATGAACCATAACAGAAGCTACATGATATTAATTGTTCCATTATTGATAATGTTAATTTTAATCATTTTATCAAGGTGGTATCTGCTAGACTTCTCTCCTGTAAAGTTAGTATTTTATACTTTAGTATCAGCAAGTAATTTGTGAGGACATACTTTGTACCTAATTCCTTAGAGAGGTAGTGTAGACATCAACAATCGTATTTTTAAGTAATTAGGCAGGAGTGATAGAAGCAAAGGCCCAGTTCTGTAACCATAGAAACTTTCCTTGAAGACCTCCCTTAAGGACGTCCCAGAAACACCGCCCTTTTAAGGTTATAAATTACCCCAAATCCTAAAGCACAAAAACCATAAAAGCTGCTGGCTAAACCAGCTACAACTGCATGCACAGAAAGTACTGCCCATAACATCAGCCTCATTATACCATCATTATAACATCATGCCCGGAAGTTCATGAATCTACTTATAAAAGACTGAATTCTGGGTAGGTACATGGGCAGTAGGCAAAGGGTTATGTAGCAGCCAAGTATCAATAAAAATAACCTCATGAGCCAATCACCTAGGAATGCCTTTGGAACCACCCATCAGAGCCCAAATATAAACAGACTTTCCCACTTCTGTGTGGTTACAGCTCTCTTTTCTGAAAACCCACTCCTCCCTTGGGGTGTACTGTCTTTTCTCTTCACCTCCCAAATTCCATAGGGCTGCAACTTTCCCCAGAGTGACCTATCTTCTTCTAAAATGTACTTTCAATAAATCTTACTTTTTCTAAATCTCGCCAACCTATAATTCTTTGCTGAGTTGATGGGAAAGAACTCAGGGACAACACACAACACCACTGTCTTCCACTCCCATGCCTCTGGGGCAACACCGGAATTCACATCACTCCAGAGGTAATAATATCAATGTAAAACAAAATAAAAAGTAAAAAAAAAAAAAAAAAAAAAAAATGACCAGTCTCCTTTAACTCTTGTAATTCTAGTAAAACTACTTCCCCAAACTCGTTGTATCCTTCTTTGTCTCTCATTTCCTAAAATTTCTTTACAAAATATAGGTAAGATATGATTCCCTCACTGAAAAATATGTGATAGTCTTCCATCAACATCAAGATATCTGTTATATGGAATATAGTAAAGATTTCTTAAAGTGTCTCTCAAGATTCACAAATTAACCTCAACTTCCTTTTAGTGTTACCTTCCACTACCTACAATATCGCATCTTACAATATCAATAGACCCTTGGTTGCTGCTGCAGGATACTCAGAGGTAAATGCTTCTCTTCATTTACATATAGTGTTTCTTGAGTGAAATACCCTTTACTCTTTCTCTATTTGGGAAATTTCTGCCCTTTAAAAAGAAGTGTACATGATATATTTTCTATGATTACTATGAACGAGTAATCATTCCCCATTGCACCTCTTATTTGAATGCTTTTATAAGTATTTCATTCAGATTCTTAATTATACTTATTGAAGCATCTTGCATTTATTTATATATGTTTTTGTCACTTGCTCTTGATTGTGAATTCCTTGAGAAAGAGCAAAAATCATATCATTCATTTTTACTTTATTTATTTATTTTTTTGTTATGGTTGTATTTTGGCCTCCAAAAATTCATGTTAAAGTCCTAAAACTCTGGTACCTCAGAATGTGACCATATTTGGAAATAGGGTCATTACAGATGTATTTAGTTAAGAAGAGGTTATACTGGAGTAGGGTGAGCCCCTACTTCAATAGGATTGGTGTTTTCATAGAAAGAAGAAATGCCCCTTCACCATACACACACAGAGAGCACCAGGTGAAGGTAAAACAAGAAAACAAAAGACATCTGGGTGATGCTGAAAAAGAAAAGGAATGCCAAGGATTGCAAATCATCAGAGCTAGAAAGTGTCAGGGCAGTTACAGATACTGACATCCATGTCTCTATGTAGGTATTTTAATTTGCGCACCATCGTGTAATAAGATGAGCCTTTCCCCAGGCGGACCTGGGTTTAAATTCCAGGTTTAATTTCTTAGCTATCAAGTTCTTCAGCAAATTACATGCTCTCTTTTCCCTCATCTGTGAGGGAACAAATTCTCCCTCCTAGCCTTCAAAAGGTGACAAATTGGCAGACACCCTGAGTTTGTACTTCTAGACTCTAGAATTTGAGAAAATAAGTTTCTGATGTTAAGCCACCTAGGTTGTAGTATTTTGTTATGGAAGCCTTAGCAAACTAATACACTGTGTTTAACTACCTAGTAGATACTCATAAAATATGGAGGAATAAAATATTTTATATTCCTGATCAACAATTTCTGGATATGTATGTTAAGGATCATCACTGGTGTTTTACATGCATTCTGGTTTTTTTTTTTTTTTTTTCTGATTTCTTAACTAGATTGTTGTTCTGGGAATACAGATTATATTTTCCACTACCTTTGTGATGTTTTGTAGTTTGTAATATATTTTAACCTTTAAATTGTTTTAAAAAGTCAGTTGCTTTATCGGATACAACAATTATGCCACCATTAAGAAAAATATTTTTCCAATCAGAGATTTTCATTCAGATACCAAAAATGCCAACTTTTTGTTTAGTTATTTTATATATTGCAGAAGAAGTATACTACCGAAGATATATATTGACAAATGGGATAGCTATGAAGGACTGATTCTGTTCAAAGACAATGTAAAGCACAGGAGAAATCTGCTAGGAGAAATTTGAGGAGAAGATTCAGGGCCCAGGGCTCTGCTACAGGCACCTCATTCTGGTGATGCTAAGGACTGTTGAGTAATAGCCCTCAGGAAATCTTAGGAAAGGTAATTTAAATAAAAATGAGGAGAGTGCACAAGAGACAGTATAGTGTGAATCACAATTTTGTTTAGGTTTGGCCCTATAAATCTACATCAGATCCAATGAAGCACATAACAGTTACATAAACTTAAAAAAATAGAAAAGGATTTCCTTTTCCTTTTTCTTTTCCTAAAAGGAGGATAAAGTATTCTCAAAGAAGGTAGATAAATTTTTATTTTGTAGTGTATCATAAAGAGGTGAGGATTTCCACATTGTCCAGTTCAAGATTAATCAATCTTTACACTGAGATTTATTATTTTGAAGCTTCCCTCAATATAAAAACACTTTCTAATTCACAATATGGGACATTTTCATTATTTCTGAGCATATATTCATTTTCTAATGCATTAAAATTTATCACAGACTTAATGTCTTAAACAATTATGTATTGTGTCAGAAGTCTAGGCATGGTGTGGCTAAATTCTCTACTAAGATTGAAATCAAGGGTTGGCCTTGCTATGTCCCTTTTTGGAGACTCTGGGTAAGAATTAACTTCCAAGCTCATTCAGGTTGTGGGCCCACTTCAGTTCCTTGTGGTTTGAGGGCTGTGATTATAGGATATTTCTTTCGGCTGTAGCTAGAGGCTGCTTTCAGGTTTTAAAGTCACCCACATTCATTGCCACATGGCCCTCTCAATCTCCATGTCCAGCAATGGAGACTCTGGCATCAAATCCCTCTCACAATCTGAATCTCTTTATTAAGGAATAGCCCAGTCTCTTTCAAGGGCACAAATGATTAGTCAGCTCTGTTAGGTCTAGGAGGGCCCTATCCCTACCCCGCATCGTGTGTAGACTCTTCCCTTACCTTTGTATGGGAACCAGACCTTGCAACGTCAGGGTCGGCAACACTACATACTCAATTCCCCTTTCACTGGACTTTACTCCCTTCCCCGCCAATTTGCCCCCTGAAATATTGCCATCAAAAAAGCCAGCATCAAGCCCCATATAAATTTCAGGTCCCCTTGCATTCGGGGCTGACATCATCTTCAGCTCAGCCTTGCTGTCACTTTGCTACAATAAACCTTGCTTAACCCTTTTGGCTTTGCGCTGTTCCTCCTTCAGTGAACCTAATAAGGTTCACCAAAGAATAACCTCTTATTCTTAAAGTCAGCTGTACCATACACAATAACCTAATCATAAGAGAGATGATCCCATCATTTTGTCAAATCCTGGGGATTATACAGAGCTTGTACACCAGAGAGCAGGAATCTTGGGGGCCATCTTTGAGTCCTGCTAACAAAAGAGACCTAATTAACAATAATTAAATTGTGTTATTGATTGTGACATATGGTGAGAACTACATTCTCTTCAGTTTTCTATTGCCATTTTCCTAACTTAAGCACTCATTTTCTCTCCTTGAAACTCTACAATAGTCTCTCAATAGAAGTCCCTGCTTCTTGTATCTCTACTATCTAACTGTGCCATTATCTTAAAGTACAATTATGATCACTGCAACTCCATTACTCAAAATCTTTTACTCCCTAGTGCCTCTTAAATAAAGTGATTTAGATGTACAAAGTGTCCATCATAATCTGCATCGAAACTTTATTTCTAGAATTACCTTTTGCCATATTCCCTCGTTAACCATATAGGCTCCAGCCAAATTAACCCTTGATCTTTCTGATAGTTTTCTGCTTACAAACACTTATAAATAATTATATTTCTATCTGGAGGCCCTTTCCTCTCATTTTTCCACAACTAAATTCTATCCATGTTTCTAGTACTGTTTAAGAGCAAACTTTTCCATGAAGCATTTTGTGGTTTCCCTCAGAACTACTGTAGTTGTACCAATTTTTGGCTATTCACCTAAGAAGAAAGTTTATAAACAATATTCATTTTTAAATTTCATGGCCTCTGCTGCAACTTTAAATCTCTTGAGAATAAGTACTGTGGTTTAGCATTGTTTGTATTCTTCATAATGCCTTGCATATAGTTGGTATTGAATAAATATTTGTTGAATAATCACTTTAAAAAGTTGTCATTCTCTATATGCCTGACCTCCTAATAAGCCTCTTTTTCCAGCCCAATTGATTATAAGAAATGAATTGTTGATTGGGTGGTTTTATTACCAATAATTATGATCAGAGTAAATTAAGAGTACTACTTCTAGTTAATCACTTTCTTCATTATCTAATTTACCCCCCTGACCCTGCTTAAAAATAACATCTTTATCCTGAAGTCTTAATGAAGTTATTCACATTGAAAACCCAATTAGATTGTGCTTTATGTAATATTTTTTCAGTTCTGTGTTCAGCTTAAAGAGGCAGATTTCTGGGATGCTAAAATAATTAAACTTTTACCTGAGAATGATCATTACTGCTGAACATAGCTTCATATATCTAGATTTTTATTATGTTAATACCCAAATTCTTTATTATTGTAACTTATTACATATACATAAATCTTAGAAAGAGCAATACATTAAAGACAATAGCTTTAAAAGACTGCAAAGAAATAATGTTGATTGAAAAATTCAAATGTTTTTCACACTAATGAAAAATACTTTAGAATATGTAAATAAAGTTAACAGATAATCTGAAACATAATTTGGCTTCAAAGTTGCAATTGCTTTAGAGTTATAATCCCTTTTTACTAATAATGCTTTCCACACTAGAGAAAGTATTACTATTTAGGATAACAAATGTGATTATAAAAATGAAGAAGTAAAAAAATCCTAGTTATTATAGAGTTCTGAAACTCAACAATAAACTATGAAAAAAGATTTGATTTCCTGGATTAGAAGAGATGGGGTTTTAAAATTTTTAATCAGAATGGATAAATATAGTTAGAGATCAGAATATATAAAATGCTGACATCAAATTCTTGCTCATATACATGGCAGATATTACTAATCAATCATGCTATTTTTTCACTCTAAGTGGGACTTTGGTTCAGGTTCATCCTTAAAACAGCATTGTTATCAATGTGAACTAGAACAAGAGATGAAGCCTGGTCACTCTGTAAAATCGATTTGTCTTTTCAAATGATATCAACAAACCTTAAAAATCAAGGAGGCTGGCAAATTCTCTCACACTCAAAGAATATAGATATAACTCAGCCTTAGTAAAATCTTTCATATACATATCATATTTTATCTTTCTTTTCCTTTTACTTGACTAATTATTTGCTGTGCACCTTTCTCAGCTGTGGAAATATGAGCTGAGCTGATAAATAGAGTTCATAAAAAGAATCCAACACCATGGATTCTCATTTTTTCTCATTCTTTGGAATCTAGAAAAAGGGGTGTGTGTGTGTGTGTGTGTGTGTGTGTGTGTGTGTGTGTGTGTGTGTTTAATACAAATAACACACAATGTTAGAGTGTGGGCTGGACATACCGTGTGTGTGTGTGTGTGTGTGTGTGTGTGTGTGTGTGTGTGTTTATTACGAATAAAGCACAATGTTAGAATGTGGGCTTTGGACATACCGATGTGGATTTTAATCTTGGCTTCAGTGCTTGTCATCTGCGTGAATTTGTACCCTGAGGCAGTCTCTCACTTGTGAATAAGGGATGACAGCATTTACCTTTCACCTCTGTTTTCAGGATTAAATGAGGTTGGTGTCAAGTATCTACCATACTGTTAGCCAGAGGAAGCTGCATAAATGGTAGCTGCCAATCCTTTCCCATTTATCTTATTACCCAGTTGACTGCTGTGAGCGTATCTCATTTCTCTGACTTATTACAACAAGGACAGGGACTCTATCTTTTGTGTCTCTGCTCAGGTCTATGATTTTTTCTTTTTTATAGTGGAACTAATTTTTTTGTGTCTCTGCTCAGGTCTATGATTTTTTCTTTTTTATAGTGGAACTAATTTTTAAACTGTCATCAGATAGTTTGTATTATCCCTTATATACCTGTGTAAACATTTTACCTTTTCAGCCTATTTCTTCATCTGAAAATTGGAAAGAATGACACTTCCTGGGCTGGTCAAATAATTAAGATATACAATATTTACAAACAGGCTTAAAAACTATATATTTGTATAAAATTTAAAGGATACTTAATGTTTTAACAATTAATTATAATATAAAATAAATATTTTTAAAATTTTAAATAAAAGGAAGAAACCCAGTTTTCAAGATGATATTGCTATTTTTGGAGTGAAATAAATGACACCTAAGGAAAATATCAGAGCTTAAGTTTTTAGCTAGGTGAGACTCATATACTTTTGAATAGAATAATAATCTTTAAGACAATCAAAGAAGAGATGGCATGGAAATTCTGTCTTTTCACAAATATTTTTGAGATCCTATTGATGTTACCAGGTGCTAAGAATTCAGTGGTGAACACCACAGAGTTCTAAGCCTCATGACACTATTATTCTGGTAAATGCAAAACAAACAATTAAACGAATAAATATATAACACTGTGTCAAATACTCTGAAGAAAAAAATAAGGCAAGAAAAGGACTCCACACATGCTGAGAACAAGACTTTTGGATGCTCTTTTAGATTGAGATGTCAAGGAAGACCTCTCAGAGAAGGTGGCATTTGAAAGCCATTCACAATGAAGCGAGGGAGCCATCCAAGCAAGACCTGGAAAAAGAACATTAAAGGCAATGGGGTCAGAAATTTCAAAGTCCCTAAGTGAGATTTTGGAACTTCTTGAAGAACTCATCAAAATCTTTCTTCTTGAAAAGCACAGTCTATCTATTTCTTACACTGAATCTGGCTGCTTCACTCTGAGTGTGGTGATAAAATATCTTATTCAGGTTATATTTTGAGAGATAGAGCAAAAGTTAGATGAGTTGTATCTGAGGTATGAAGGAAAGAGAGGAGCTAAGGATTATTCATGGGTTTTCACTTCTAGAAGCTGAGTGAATGAGCATTATTTACTAGATTTTGAAAATAAATTGAAGCTAAGTAAGGAAGTTCTTGCTAAGTTTAAGACGGTTCTGAAATCCAAATAGAAATGTGAAGTATGCAGGGAAGCATATGAGTCTGGGGTTCATTAATGATTTTTGGAGCCTCTTAAATCTCTAATCTTTTAAGGATAAATAAATTTAATAGAGAAAGTTTCATGGCGGCAATCTGATTTTCAGTAAGATTTTCTGGATGATGCCTTCTGCCAATTTAACAAGAGGAAAAAAACTTGAGAATGAATTATTGAAAACAATAGCTTTAAAGAATTGTACCTGAAGAAAAATGACTGGAAATACATTCAAAGCTTCTAGCAAACATTTTTAGAAATAATGTACTCTACTGATGTGGATCCAATTCTGCATCTATGTTGTACTTGCGTTTATAAATAAATTGCTGAATATTTCTTTACCTTTAAACTGCCTCACATTCTCTAATTTCTTGAAGTGCTGTAATTCAATAACTAATTCTCAAGAGGAAATAGGATGGCCATTGTATCAGTTAAGGTTTAGCTGAAAACAGTTAAAATCACCTTATTTAGATTAAACAAAAATAAATTTAATACAGGGTATCGGATACTTATACAATTGTTGAAAGGACTGAAGAAACAGGCTCTAGGCTGAGCTTGTGGGAATTATTCCCAGAAAAGTGTTGCAATAGAAGACAAATATATAGTACATCCTATGGTGCAAAGATTGTTCTATGTATTTCTTTTGCATTATTAATACTTAATCTTCATAAAGCATTTTTATCTAGTGACTTACTCAACATCACATAACTAGTAAATGACAGATTTGGCATTTAAATCCAGGTGGTATAGCTCCTAAATCTGTGCTCCTAACCATTGTGCTCTATTGCTTCTCTAGGTACTGACCTAACATAAGAAAGTTGTTATCTCTGCTAAGATTAATAATTTAAGGAATTAGGAGGTAGCTACTTAAATTGCTGGGTCTAGGACCACTGTTTCAATCCCATTCATGCCAGCAAAATGATTGTCCTGAGACTAATAAAACCAGGACTCAGGCTTTGGTACTATAGCCAGTAGAAACAGAAAGCAGAGGTAGTACCTGACTGTACTTCATTTCAATTACTGTAAGAGTGAATCATCTTGGTGAAATCTTGATAACCTGTAGAACCCAAACTAAAGTGTGATGTAGCCTTTAGTTTTCAACCTCTTGATTTCCATAAGGCTACATGAGATAAGAGTGAATTTATCTCCAGTGCACGCCGCAACCAGGCATAATAATGTGTGGATATGGTGAGCCTAAAACTGAGGCCAATACATATCACTGTTCAAAAGCAAATAGTAAATTTTATGATTACAAATGTACTACAATTACAAATGGTTCTATATTTTCTTTCACGCCAGAACAATTGTAATACTTGGGCATATCACATCTTCAAATTATCGTGACATAATATGCACCAACTTGTCAGTCCTTGAGTATTACAATAACCAGTGCTCAATGA
>NW_006436298.1:17916520-17935243 GCF_000325575.1 Pteropus alecto | reverse complement strand
AAGAGAATTTTCTTTGTTATGTAATGGAAGCCTCCTGATTAAAAGATAGAACTGTAGCAGTATATGTATTTTTGTCTTTGTCTAAATTTCCTTAGTCATGGAAGGAGAATTACATCAGTCACTGCCTCAAATTATAGGAAATCATAATAGATGACGAATAACTATTTTTAGAAAATAGGGGATTGTGACTTAAAATGGGACAGCTTGGATTCAATTCCTTAAGCCAACACTTGAGAGCTCTATGACCTTAAGCAAGTCATTAAAACTCTCTAAACTTTTGTCTTCTCATTTGTCAAAAAGGAAAATTAAAAGTAGAAATTTCATTGGATCCTTGTAAGATTAAATGAAACAATGTAAGAGATATGCTGAATCTTGGGACTTCCATGTATAAAATACTTATTAAATGTTAATTATTAATAAGCTCCAGTAAAAATTAACAGACTTTCACCACTTCTCTGGAGTTCTAATGTGTATTATCATTCATGATCGAATAAAATACTTTTTGGAATCCCCCAACCTCATGACTGGCCACCTTATTGCACACCAGGTTCCTGATCCAATGGTTCCGTGTAATTTATTTTTCCTAATAGGCTTAAATTAGACCTAATTCCAATTTACCTCTTTGGTTCTCTTAAGGTACATTTGATAATAACTATTAATGAAACAAAACTGAGTCATTGGCATTTGTAGAATTATTTATGTTCAAGAGACAACTATGAAGACAGGAAGAAAACACAATTCTTCAGGCAAGAGAGAAAAAAGAAATTTGTATAAGAGTGAAGAAATGTCACTTTACAAAAAACATTTCCTTGGTGTTTGGTTTCTAATAGCGGAAGCCATAGGGGAAGATAATTTTTGAAATTATATTGCTAATTAGCCCAGAATAGTCTCAGAAGCGCGACTTCAGCCTGACTGACACAGTGAGTATTTGGAATGCTAAACAGAATTGTCATGGTTTATTCATATCATTGTAGCAAAAATGTGCCCTCAAGAGCATTAAATTATCTTTCAGTCTTAATAATTCCTAATTTAAAACTGGACTAAATAATTTTTATATTTTCACTGCTGTGAAGAAGGTAAATAAGTACAACTATTGATAAGTTTGTTAGGCCTCAACTATTCCTTAAATGTTTAGGATTACTCAGACTCTGGAACTGTTAAGACACACACACACACACACACACACACACACACACACACACACACAGACATCTGATAAGTGAACTTAATATTCACAGAGCCAAATTTTGATTCATTGCTGCAGAAAAGATATTGCATACATGTCGGCTTTCTGCTATTTATATTCATTTAAAAGAAAAAATAAAGCATAGAAGATGTATTACTGAATTAGATAATGGTGTACATCAAACTATAGGGAATATAATCAATATAGTTATTGATATCATTTATTTATTCGTACCAGTAAATTCTGTCATCAGATGGTAGGTTCTTAATCAATCTGTTAATATTGCCTTCATGATTTTATTTTCATACAGGTAGTTGGCAGCTATAAAAGCTTGAAATAAGCATTCTGAATAATATATTGAGGCAGCTAATTCAATTCTAGAAGTACTTAAGTTGTTCATTAATGCTGTAGCCAGTAAATAAAATGTTTAATGTGTCATTTTTTATGGAAAATATATTTCTCCCTTTGTGGAACTGTAGCATGAATAATACTGCCGCATTGTTTTACAGGACAGAAAAAGAGATTTTAGTTAAGTTATGGTGAGTAAAATTTTTTCTCCTCCTCCCCCCTTTCTTTTTCATTTAAGGGAGAATGGACGATAATAGGCTCAAAATGAGTGGACTGACACATTCAATCTCGTAAAAAAAACAAAATAGGTAGTTTTATTTCCATTCCCTTGTTCTAGATCAGAAATAAACTTAACATTTATCCTGTGAAATGGAGGAGAACAAACTTCTTGGTTGGGAAATCCTAGTTATTTGTGAAATTTTTGAACATGTCTCATGTTAAGTCAATGAGAGGGATTTATAGCTCAAGTTAAGGCAAACTCCCTGATTGCACAAGAATAATAGAGAAAATGTGTCTATGGATGTTTCTAATTTAAGGTTAGATCTATAGAGTGAAGCCTATTAGCACAGGGTGGGCCTTTTTCCATTTTAAAGGAGATATATAATTGTGAACTCTTTTTGTTTGAAATTTAACCTATGATTTTATGATCTTAATGCCATTTTTAAGATTGCTGAGGACAACGGCACTGTCAGGGCAAGTGTTTATCAGTTTAAGACTATGAGCTAATTTGTTATAAATGAATATACCTTCAACCCTCCCTAACACTCGTTCAACCCCATAACACAAAGATTTAACTAGAGAGTTGTTAAAATTGTACATAGGTTATCTGAAAATGGTCTGGACCTCTGCCGTCTTCTCTTGTTCCTCTGGAAATCATTTGTCACAGAGCAGCACAAATGATCTTGTAATAAGATAACCACCATCAAAGCATTTCTTTTTTTTTTTTTACTTAAAACCTTTCGAAAGTATCTCATTGCATTTAGAATAAAATTCGATTTCCTTACCAGGTATTAAATGTAGGACCTTTATGATCTATCTCAGCTTAGCTTTTCCATTTCATCAGCAGTGTTTTATTTGTTCAATATTATCTAGCAATACTGTCTTCCTGCAGCCCTTTGAACGTGTGACTCCCTTCCTCTGCCCCAGGAACTTTGCACACGCAATCCCACATACTTTTCCCCACTCCTCACACACATAAGTCCTGCTTATCCTTCAGGTCTCAATTGAAATATCATGTCCTTTGATGAGATCCACTAGTCTTAGGCTCTTTTTTAGTTTACTTTATGGCAGTATTGCAATTTATAAATATTTTACTGAATTGTTTGATGATTATTGTTTGCTTTTTTTCTTTCGTAAAGTAGAAGCACCAAAAATTCAGGAAGAAAATTGCCAATCTTGTTCATTGAGAACATTGCCTAGTACACAACCATCACTGATTAAAACCAGGTTTGTCCTCCTCAGACTTATACCACATGTACTTTCCATCATTATAAGTAATTCTTTATGCGGGAATCTAGTCTAGGGACTTGGGTAGTTTATAATTAGCTGGCTACAGTACATGAAATGACAAAATATCTGAGTGGTTTTCAAGCATGAGTTTTTTAACAAGCTTCACAGGGATCAGTTAGCAGAACATGTTTAACTGCAGGGGGCAGTGCCGTCTAATGCGCCACACAGCAATCCCCTGACTCACAACCAATACTGTTTATTTGATAACCTTTGACTGATGCTCTAAAACGCTTTCATTACTGTTTCAGCGGCGTGTTATGCAATTACACTTTAGAAATGACACTTCTTATAAGAAATATCAGAGTTTTAGCTACAGATGCACCAGAGTGTTTCTTAAATTAACTGAATGGCCCTTTGGAAATGATTCTTTGAAAAATTGTAAATACTTTCATTTGATCCTAACTTCTAACTTCACTTCCTTTAATCTCCCCTTTAAAAAAATGTTTTTGGGATTTAATCAGATTCAGCAGTAAGTAATGCAACTGCCAAGCAGTCTCACTAACTTTTAGAAGGCTAAATAGACTTCAAATCTAAAGTACTTTCTCTCATGTTCTTGCCTACAAATTTTCTGGCCTCTTGTCTTCCTTATCCCATCCATACTGAATACTTTGCCAGACTAATCTTCAAAGCATATCTTGACCAGGCACCTTTAAAGGTGCCTGATTGCTTCATTAGCCTTACTCCATCTTCAAGACATTCCAAATGTTGCCTGATATCACCTATCTGGTCTTGTTCTAAATGCTTCCTTAGCTATTTGAAAAGTCTCTAGACCTACCCAGTACTGCCCTTTCCCATGTCTTTGCTTGTGCTGTTAGCACCAGCCAAATCTGTATCAAGGAGGGATCCTCTAAAAATCTGGCAGACAAATGAAAGACCCAGATTTCTGCCATTTCTTTGGCCTCAAATTTACTCTGTGAATTTTGGAAAAGTCTGCTTTTACTTTCATGACCTATACGATTGAATTAATTCCCTGATATGAGGAAAGAGGCTTCCTTCTCAGAGTGATGATCTGAGAAAGGTTTGAGAGGCTAAACACAGGGGAAGGAAGGAACTAGCTGGTAGGAAAGTGTTTTGTCTTTGGTACTCTTTTCGATACTTGATTTCCACTATTTTAGTCATTATTTTTTTTCTATTCCTTCCTTCCTTTTTAAAAGTACACGTGTTATGAACCTGTTTACGTCACATCTCTTTATATGAGATATCCAGAAAATACTATGTTATCTTTTTTATTCATCAATAATAGGACATAATGTATTAATGAAAATTTAAAAGTTTTTAAAATTTCTTTCATCTCTTTTCTCTTCTTCCTTCTTCTTCTATAACATATTTATAGATTCTGGAGGTTAGGGCATGGACTTTTTGGGGAAGCTAGTCTGCTTACCACACTAGCTTAGCCCTTAATGTGTATAGTATTGGATAGATTTTCAGATTTATCTTTTAATGTTTCTTATTATTTATTTTTTATAACCAAATTTATTACTCTTTACTTTTGGGATGATGTATTTTTGAGTTTCTGTTAGAGTCAACTCTTTATTTCAAGGAAATGAAATTATTCTGCCATGTTTTATTCCAGAATATTATCGTCTCATTTCATTTTCATATTTAAAATTTTAATCCACTTGGCAGTTACCTTACTATACAATGTGATACACATCCACATTTCTTTTTCCATGTGATTAATTAATTGTTCTTGTGTACAGTTTTCTAATTTAGTTACTCTCATGGCATCCATGAGTGTTTAATGTACCCCGAAAATTTCAGCAAACTTTTGCATGTACATGCATTTTTCTCAAAGAGACATTAGACTCAAAATAATTTTCTTATTGTAGAAAGAATAGGACCAGACTTAGGGACCTGGGTTCCTGACATTTGCGTAATGTGGGCTGCATCTCAGAGTTTGAGAATTCTCACCTCTGAAATGAGAGAGGTGTGATTACATAATTTATAAAATTCTGTTCAGTCTTAGAAACATGAACTCCACCAAACTAATTAAGTATAAATCTACCAAAAAATATACTGAATTTGTATGCTAAAACTACAAAAGAATGATAAAATTAATCTAAAAATCTCTAAATAAAAAGAGAGACATATTGTCTGCATGGATGGAAATATTCAATATGTAAAGAGGTCAATTCTGCTCACACTGACCTATAGATTTAACACAATTCAATCCCCAAGCCAGCAGGATGTTTTTTTAAAGATAGACAAGCTGATTTTAATCTTTATGTGGAAAGGCAAAGGAAGTAAAATAGCTAAAATGATTCTAAAAAAGAAGAATAAAGGTAGAGGAATCACACAGTAAAGATAATACTGTAATGTTATATTAAGCAACATAGACCATGGAAAGAACAGAGAGTCCAGAAATAGACCCACACATATGACTAACTGATTTTTAGCAAAAGTACAAAAACAAATCAATGGAGAAAGTAGTCTTTTAAACAAATGGTGCCAGGACAAATAGGCATACATATTCCCCCTCCCCACCAAAAAAGACCTCAAGTTAAATCTCACAGCATTTTCAAGAATTTAAAATTGATCATCAACCACATATAAAACACAACACAATAAAACTCAGAAAAAAAATTTGGAGAAAAATCTTTGTGACCTTATATTTGGCAAACAAGTCTTCGATGATATACTAAGAACACAATCCATAATATATAGTTAAAATATTAACAAAACAAAACTTTTGTTCTGTGAAAGGCATAATTAGGAGAATGAAATATAAGCCACAGACTAAGGTAAATTATTTTCAATCACATATCTGACAAAGCATTTATATCTATAATATATAAAGAATTCTCAAAATGTAACAATAAATATACAACAATCTAATTTAAAAATGAGTGAAAATTTAAACACATCCCATATGAAAAAAGTATGAGGTTAACATATAATAATATGAAAAATATTGAACATCATGTTGTCATTAGGGAATTGAAATTAAAACCACAGTATGATGCTACTACATATATATTTAAATGGCTAAGAGAAAAATTACTGGTAATACCAAAAGCTAGTGAGATTGCAGAACCACTGTATCTGTCATACATTGCTGGTGAAAATACCAAATAATATACTGCTCTGGAAAAGAGTTTGCAGTTTTTTAAAAAATAAAATTAAACTTACCATATTACCCCTGACTACATACTATATAGAAGTAAACCTTATATTCTTTAAAAAACCTATACATAGATGTTTATGGTAGCTCTACTCATAACCACCAAAGTCTGCTACCAACTAAATGTCTTTCAACTCATGAATGGATAAACAAACTGTGTGTAATACTACTCAGCAACTAAAAAGAATAAACTATTATACATGAACTAACTTGGTGAATTTTAAAAACATAATTTATTGGGAAAATTCTTGGAATTTTTTTTCAAAATAGCCAAAATATGGAAATAA
This sequence comes from Pteropus alecto, assembly GCF_000325575.1. NCBI lineage: Eukaryota > Metazoa > Chordata > Mammalia > Chiroptera > Pteropodidae > Pteropus > Pteropus alecto. The sequence continues at coordinate 17,928,792 of NW_006436298.1, read as the reverse complement.
TTCAAATATCCATCACAGATGAATGAATGAAAAAAATATGGCATATATATATTTCATTTGCTGATGGATATTTGAATATACATACATACATATGGAATGTTATTCAGCCTTAAAAAAGAAAAAGAAAGAAAATCCTGCCATTTATGACAGCATGGATAAACCTGGAGGACATTATGCTAAGTGAAATAAGCCAGTCACAGTAAGACAAATACTGTATGATTCCACTTATACAAGGAATATTAAATAGTGTAACTCACAGAAACAGAGAATACCATGTTTGCCAGGTGCTGGGAGTTGGGAGAAACAGAGAGAACTTGTTCAATGGGTATAAAGTTTCAGTTATGACAGATATACAGATTCTAGCGAAAGATCTGCTGGATAATATAGTTAACAGCACGATGTTGTGCCTTTCAAAATTTGTTTAGAGGGTAGATTTTATGTTAAATGTTCTTGTTGCAAACAAACAAACAAACAAACAAAAAAACAAAGGGGCATAGGAAATTTTGGAAGGTGTTGAATATGTCTATTGCCTTGAATGTGGTGACGGTATCACATGTATTTGCATGTATCCAAACTTATTTGAATTGTCTACATTGAATATCTGCAGTTCTTTGTACATTAATTATACCTCAATGAAGCTGCTTAAAAAAGTATATGTACAATAAGCTAATATTTAAAACATGAAAAAAAAAAAAGATAAAACTATAGCATAGAGAACAAATTAGTGTCTGCCAGAAGTAAAGATGAAAGGAGGAAATGACTACAGAGTAATAGCATGACAGACTTGGAGGTTATATCTTGATTGTGGTGATAGTTACCAAATCAATGCATGTGTTAAAATTCATAGAATTATATGCTAAAAAAGTCAATTTTACTGTATGGTATATTAAAAACTAAAATTAATTTTAGAAAATTAGTGTACTTTTTTTCTTAGAGAAAATTGAAGGATCATGAATAATCCCAGAAGTATCTCTAAAATTAAAATGTATTAAAATTAAAAGCTGATATGTTTGCAGAAAGTAGAGTGTGAAATTTCTCCCTTGGTTTGCATAAATGTGTCCAAGTAAGCATCATTGCATCTTACTGAATGACATATTCCTGAAATTAGATTTGATTCGACTCTATGTAGTATACATTTTTATTTGACTCCTTAGTTTGTGAGGGAGCAGAGGAAGAATGGAAGCTACTTATAAAAGTGAACTGTGAAGCTAATGTGTTTATAGAGTAATACATACCAAAGAACTCCATGGCTCTCATAAGGGTTCTAAATCTACATAGTGAATGCTAAATAAATTCTCAAGGGTTCACGATATGTACCTTGACAAGCATCTGTACCGCTGAGATAAATATCTCTCTTTGGATTCTGAGTTTAAGAAAAATGTTTTTCTTTAGTCTTGGTATGAAAAAGATGTCAATGGAAACATTGTTTTTTTCCTCTTCTTATTCACACAATTTCTTTGTTATATATTTTGCTTTTTAACAGGCATTGCCTCTCCAAGGATGACCGGGAAATTTTGCTTTGCTGCCATCCAAATATCTTTTCTGAGACACCTGGTTAGAAATAAGCACATCCTATCCTCTCCAGGTTATATATGCAGAATTATTGTAAAGGTTGAAATGAAAACTTTTACATAGATGTGTTTTATACAAAGACTCTTTGACTTCCACTGGGGTTTTTGTCTGTTGCCGTGTTTAGGTAAAAATAAACATTTTTTTAAAGCACTGATTATTTTTCAAGGGTGAGACATTTCAAACAGACAATAGTTCACTTGAGGTGCATTCAAACCAGTTCTTCAGACAGATCTTTCTCGATGACCCCAGACTGCACACATGGACACATGACAGACTAACAGTTTTTCAGCTCTTACCTGGAGCGATATTATTTTGATTTTTGGATAACTATGCATTATTAGTTTCATTTTATCTGCCTTTTAACATAATGGATTGCAACTATTTTTCTCTTTCATAGATTCCTCCTTCTCTTAACTCTCTTTTTTAGACAATCACTTTTCCTTCTTATTTTAATCTCATTTTTTTCTTCTCAGAAGACATAGTAAGCAATTCTATATATACCCTAGTTGCTAGATTGTGAGAAACCAACTTCCACTACTACTTAAAAACTAAGAATATTTTTATGTGGTAGCTAAATTCAAAATGAGATAATTTACTTATTTTGAAAATGGAGGTTTTATTGAATATGAACACAATGAAAACAGTTTTGGCCTAGAAACTCTAAAGTAAGATGGAAATATTTATTTGAAAACTTTAGTAAAGATTTGAAGGGCTTTTCCTCCTCTAACAAGGAAAGAACTAAATTCTCCGGCAGGCAACTCTGAAAGGCCATGAATTTGCTGGAAATTTATCAGACTTCTTAGAACATACTGCATCTGAAGAAAAGGTCTCCATTATTTGAATGTGCTCTGTGAATCCAGTCATCAATTCCATCTATTCTTAGGCTTTTCAGATGGAGACTCTGAATAAAGTTGGTAAGACTTTAATTTAGTTTTGAATTTTTCTCCCTAAAGTTAAATATTTGCTGTCCATTGATCAATGAAAGGCTCTGCTATTTCTTGGTATTACTCTGACAAATCTTAAGGCAGACTGTAATTTCCTGTGAAATATAGTTGTCTTGAGGTAGAACTGCATATAAGCTCAATATGAAAATAGGAACAGAGGAGCTGCTACAGGGCTTTTTTTTTTTTTTTTTTTTAAATGCTTTTTCCTTACCCATGCTCCTTCTCATTTCCAACAAGAATAATTTCTCTGCCTTTTACAGACTTTTCCAGTTCCTGTTTTACATTATTTTCATTTTATGGGTATAGATCAAAATCATGTGGGTGGCAAAGAGAATTGCTGTTGTGTTTGAATCATTTAAAACGTTACTGCCACTATACTGAAGGGGTGAAGAAATGAAAAGATGTGAGCCCAGTGGACAAATGGGAGTCTATGGGTGCAAATGGAAAGAAGAGTGGTATGTGCGGATGAAAAATTGGAAAGAGAGAGGAAGGAAAAAAAATCTATTATTAAACAAAATGTTCAGATATTTGACATTTAAAACCAATTTAATAAACAAAGAACAGAAGATTAGGGAATGTGTATCTAAGATGCCACCTTAATGACCACAGCCCTTCATTCAGGGTGAGGGCTTGTATGACAATTGCTTATATTTAGAATGGGAAACACATTATATAGCTGTTTATTCATTTACTCAATAAAATGGATTACCACATATCAATTTAGTAGTGAAATTCTTCTGATAATAAAAACAAATACTAGAGTAGTCCTTCATGAAGTCCCATTATTATTAAGAGGGGTGAGAGAAGTTGTGCTAGTTTTTGGTAATTTGTTTCTTTTGCTTTGTTTGTTTGCCCCATATAAGATCTATTATCTATACTAGGGAACTTCTCAATATGTGTAGTCTTTGTACTTTTTTCTAACATCAAAAGCAGAAGAGTCAGATACTATTCTTTGCCCCATGGCAATGAGGATGTAGGCATGTGATTTAAACCCCACCAATCAGATTCTGCAGCTCAGGATTTGGAATGTTGAGCTGGTCAAGCAAATGCAAGGGCACAGTCAGAATTCCCTTGCTGTTGCCACCATGATGATGAACTTCAGTAGTAGTGTCTGGAACAGACTGCTTCTGCTAAAGACGATGGCTTTATTTCCTGCTTTTTTGTCCTTCAGAATTGTCTTGATGCCTACCTGTTTCCAAACTTGGTCCTCTGAGTACCATCCAATTAATTCCATTTTTTTTTTTTTTTGACCTGAGATCCAGAGTCAAGTTCTATTACTTGCTGTCAAGAACCCTATCTGATTCAGTAGAAAAAAATCTTTTCTAGGAAGGATGAGCCTACATATTAAAAATCAATTATATCCGGTTAGTTTGTTTTTATTTTTTAAAAAGGGTCTACCTAAGTATAGAAAGAGGGAACTGACAGGAAGTGTCTTTCTACTGATGATTTCTGTTCAGCACGTATCCTCTGTTATTACATAAATGATTTTTATCTGTATGAACTTATCAGCGGGTATGTTTATTTTCTTTGGCTTAAAAGTGGAGGAGAAAAAATGGTCTTTTCGAGGCTGTTTGAAGAAAGATTTTGTGTCTGAATTCATTTGTTTCTGAGAAATTAAAAAAAAGAATTTAATTTGAACTCACATGCCATATTTTAAATTTGAGATACTTACAGAACTTAAACATATATGCATATTATAGACAATTCTATGTTAAAATATTTATATGCAATTAATACACATAAACATAAAGAATAAAGTAAAAATTAAAACACCAGTTAGAGTGACTCACTTAAGTCTCTCTTTAAATGAACTTAGTTTCTATCAGAAATATGGCACTTTTGTTCCAGGGATTTTGAAAACTGCAAAATGTCTAAATTTCAAGCTAGGAGTAGATTTGTGTCCTCAGAAGTGGTTTCTCCTTTTCAAGATAGGAAATTGAATTTAGTGCTAAAGGGCAAAGCACTTTCCTTTAGAAGATCAGGATATGCCACTGTACAAAAGATAGAGAGCTCCCTTTTAATCCTAGTAATCCAAGTAAATACTTTATCTACTAGGTCAGTTAAATATAACAATTCATTTTCAGATCTATGACAGAATCATCTAAATTTGGGATATTTAACTTAGAAAATGTGACTTCAGATATGATATTTTTTTGTGGGGTGTGTGATTTGTTCCCTCAGTATTTATGTTATGTATCATCACCTGACCTCATCCTCCTCAGAACAAACACCTTTAACATATATCACAATCATGTTAGAATTCCATATATATATTTTCTAGAGAGATGTAAAGGCTTTGTAAATGCATACCACTACCACCAAAAAAGGAGAAAATTAAAAAAATAACAAATTTTACCAAATTAAAAAGTCACACGAGAGGATTCTTTATTGGTTAAATTTTCTTGTGAATAAGTTAATAGCAAGTTACAAACTTACGCAGATACAATGCAAAAAGAATGTCACAGTATGTATTTAAGGCATCATAAAAGATCTTAATCTCATTTTAATTCATGCCAACAGAAATTATTTATAATTAAAAAAGAAAAGCCTCTTCTCAATGATATAAATTTCCTTTACTTACCTATTTTCTAAGTTTTAAAAAATACTTCTCATGTATTAGTTACCGATTTCTACAAAACAAATTACCCCCAAAATTTAGCAGCCCGAAATAACCAACAACAAACTATCAGAAGGGAAAATAATAATAAAAAAAAACAATATTACTTTCAATAACATAAAACATAGTAAAATACTGAGTAAAAATCAAGGAGGTGAAAGACCTCTACACTGAGAACTGTAAGACAGTGATGAAAGAAACTGTAGAAGACGCAAATAAATGGAACTATATTTGTGTTCATGGATTGGAGGAATTAATATCATTAAGATGTCCATGCAACCTAAAGCAATCTCCATATTCAATGCAATCCTTATCAAAATTCCAATAGCATTTTTTCATAGAAATAGAAAAAAAATCTTAAAATTTGTATGGAACCACAAAAGACTCTAAACTGCTAAGATATTTTTGAGAAAAAAACGAAGATGGAGGCACCACGCTTCCTGATTTCAAACTATATTACAAAGCTACAGTAATCAAAACAGTATGGTATTAATTTAAAAATAGACACATAGACCAATGGAACAGATACAAAGCCTGGAAACAAACCCATGCATATATGGTCAATTAATTTATGGCAAAAGAGCCAAGGTTATACAATGGGGATAGATAGTCTCTTGAATAAATGCTGTTGGAAAACTTGACAGTCACGTGCAAAAGAATTAAACTGGGCTCTCATCTTATACAACACATAAAAATCAACTCAAAATGTATTAAAGATTTGTATGTAAGAAGCCATAAAACTCCTAGGAGAAAGCATAAACAGTAAGCTCCTTGGTATGAGTTTTGGCAATGATTTTTTGGATTTGAAACAAAAAGCAAAGGCAAAAAAAAAAAAAGGAAACAACTTGGACTATATCAAACTAAAAAGCTTCTACACAGCAAAGGAACCATCAAAAAAAAAAAAAATGAAAAGTCAATCTATAGAATGGGAGAAAATATTTGCAAACCACATATACAGTAAGAGATTAAAATTTAGAACATATAAGGAACTCATACAATAGCAAAAAACCAACCACTAACCAACCAACTAACAAAAACAAAAAAAACCTCAATTAAAAAATGGCCAAAGAGCCTGAATGGACATTTTTCCAAGGAAGACATAGAAATGGCCAACAAGTACATGAAAAATTGCTCAAAATTACTAATCATCCATTAAATCTAAGTCAAAACCACAATGTGTTTCATTTAACAGGATACATTAGATTTAGAAAAGGAAAGCTTGGGAATTAAATGTTAAGTGATGATCACTTTTCTGTCCTCATGTTCTGTTATCTTTCAGTAGCAATTACCACAATTGATCATTCATTCCGAACTCCTTTTAGTATTCCTTTAATCTTATGAACTTTATCTTTTTAGCCTGTTTTATGGGTTCCTCCTCTTATATTATAACCCTAAATTGTAGAGTGCCAGGGTCTGGTCCTACGCCTCTTTTTATTTTAAATATTTTTGGAATGGAATTTATTTTATTGTATTTCAACCATTTATTTTGGTTCATTATACATACAAGAAATATACATGAGTGAACAGCTTAAAGAGTTTTCAGACTGAACACATCTGTGCAACTAGTACTCAGAATGAGAAACAAAATATTGCCAACATCTTAGAATTCATCCCCATATGCTTTTCAGTCACAATACTCTCTCAAAAGTTTTCTCTGTTTCTATACTTCATATAATGGAATGACACAATATATATTTTTTTGGAATTGGTTCTTTTTTTTAATTAGATTTATTGGGGCAACATTGGTTAATAAAACTATATAGGTTTCAAGTGTACAATTCTATAATACATCATCTGTATATTGTACTGGAGTGGGTTCTTTTAGTTAATGTTATGTTTGTAAGATTCATCCATTTATTATTATTGCTGTATAGTGTTCTATTGTATTAAAATATCACAATTTATCCATACATCTATTAATAGATGCTTAGGCAGTTTTTATTTTTCATTTATTACTAATATTGCTGCTATGGATAGTCTAATGCATGTCTTTTAGTAGACATATGTATGTATTCTTATATGGGTTAAGAACATGATTATAGTGTAAGCCTCATTGTGTTCTCCTACTTACTAGCTGTATGACTTAATATAAGCTACTTTTATAAAGTACTTGTATCAAGTACTGTTTCAATTTCCTAATTCATAAATGAGAATCAAACAGCACTCAATTTATAGGGTTGTTATGAAGACTAAATGAGTTAAATCTTTACAGTGACTAAGTGACTAAATATTTAAAGAGACAAATCTTTAAAGTCAAGAAGAGTGCTCAATTCTTAGTAGATATTTTTTAACAAATATCATCAACTTCCACACAGTTGACCAGCTCTCAAACCTCTGTAGCATTCTTGATATCTTCTTTTTATTATAAACTCAACCTATCACCAAATTTCCTGGTTCTGCCTATAAATATGCCCTGAATTGATCTTTGCATGTCTTCCAGTCTCCGCTATTTCAACTTTAGTTCACACCACTTCACCTCACTTGGTTTTTTCCAAACTGTTCTTCTTGTTTCTATTTTTGACTTTTTATCAATCAATCAACATTAATCAGAATAATTACATATATATGCCTTTATATATAATGGCATTTCACTCTATGCATTCAAAACAAAGCAAAGCAAAACAAGTAAATGAACAAAAATATGCAATGGCTGCCCTTCCTAGCTAGTTCATCATAGCCTCTAAAGCTTCATAATCTGGCCTTTCTCTCTGACTTCATTTCTTGCTGTCTTTTATTTTACCATAGGCAAACCATCATATTGGCCTTTCTATTCCTCAAGTGAACAGAAAGTTCTTTAGATTATTCATTATATTAGGAATGCTCTATCCAGAGATCTTTGTAAGCTTTATTGTTTTTGTCATTTAGATTTCAGCTTAAATGTCCTTCTCTTACTTTGATTTCTGAGAAATAATTTTCCTGACTTACCTGTTTGTCTGCTTCCTCCAAACATTCCCTAAAACATCATCCTATTATATTTCTATCTAGAATAATCTTGGTCAATTAGTTGGTCACTTGCTTATTCTCTGTTTCCATCTCTCTAGAATAAAAGGTCCACAAGAACTTTATTTGTCTTGCTTATTAGCTCCTTTAATCATGCCTGATAAATTGTCCAGGTTCAATTAATACTTGGAATAAATGAAGCAATGAACTACCCATTCAACTTCTTTTTGAAGTTTATTGTACATATTTAAGTAAATATTCCAAAATGAACTGTAGCAATAAATATATAATGATACTTTATTTATAAAAATTTATGTTTATGGTTGTAATAATTATGAGCCCAGTCTATTATAGGTTAGAACGGTCACTTAAATGGCTAAAATGACCAGCTATTTGATTAATTTGCTCTTCTCTTGACCAATTAAATTTAAGTGAAAAGAGATTTCTGGGAAGTAAGAAAAATTGAAATGATTATGCCTTTTATCTTTTTCTTTTTCCTGATGCTGTTATATTTTATCTTTAGGAAGTCAAAACATAAGCCATGATGGTTTTCTATCATACAGAGGAAAGAATATTGGTTAGGGATGACATATTTTCACACAGGAAGAGTATGAATATTGATTTTCTATGTATGAATTAATTATGTGAGCCCTTTTTACTTATAATGAATAAAAATACATTTCTATCCATTATTATTTCTTTAACCATACTCTGTAATAAATAACATGAATAAGTTTCTAGAAAACCAAATTAAAAGTTTTCTCCTTATCTTTGAAGTTATTTTGTTTCTGATTCAAGGACTCCTTAGTATTTATGATAGAAAACAAAACTTTCCTATATTTTGATGTTGGGAAGTATCTATAGAATGGTTTAACAACTTCTCTAAGATGACTGGTAAAACTTGAGAAAAATTGAGTTCTAGTTTGAAGTCTTACTTTTTTAATTGAAAGATTTTGTTTTCGATATCTAAAAATGTTTTAACAATTAGGATACCCTAGATTATGCTGCAGTAACAAACAAACCCCAATTTCAATGGCTGAAAACAATGAAGTTTTTTTTTCCCTACTCAGTAATATGTACATAACAAACCCACAGAAGGTTCTGCACAATGAAATCACTCAGAAATTCAGGAAACCAGAGACTTCACCTCCAACATGCTTCCATGATAACAAAGGCTTAGAAAAGCAACTATGATAAATTGTTTCTAAAGTGACACATATCATTGTATTTTATTAGGCAAAAAATAAATAAATAAATAAAGTTACATGGCTATTCTTGAACTCAATAGTACTGGGAAGGATACTACATTTTAGTGAACAGAAGAAAATTTACTACATCTCTTTCATTGATCACTGCATTGCTTTGAGGAGACTTATTGGTACATATAAGATCTTGAATAAATATGGCTAGTAATTATTATTATCATCATTTTACGGAAAAGGAAACTGAGGCACATGGAAGTAAGGCAACTTACCAAATTCTAGGAAGAGCAGGATGTGAACCAGACAATATAGCTTTAGAAACTAGCCTCTTACTAAAAAGAGGAGTTGTGGTTGATGCTGAACTTATATTTCTCTCTCAGTAGAGTTAAGTATGCTCCAAATTTTTATGGAGAAATTGTAGCATAAACCAAGATAGAAGTTAGACTTCATCTGGCATACTGACTCACCTCAAAAAAAGGCCTTTGAAGTTTGACATTTTGCAGAAAATTGGGAATACACTTTGTCTAAGGTGCTAGGGCAGAGGTACAGGTTGTTTTGTGGTCAAAGGTACTAGATATTTACTCTCCTTAAATTAATTATTCACAAGACATATATTTTTCATCAATAGATGCAGAATGTATATGTGCATTATGGAACCTTCAGAATGTAGAAGAATGTGCTTTTAATAATTTAGAAACCTCAGAAATATAAAACTTTTATACTTATCTTACATCTAACAAAATAGACATAGGTAAACATGGTAATATTTTACATTTTGTTGGGAAAATCATTGAAAAAAATTTGAATTAACAAATCAAAAAGCCTAGCAAGATGGAAAATAAAACTCCTATATATTTATAAGCTAAAAATATAAATGGATCTCAATGTTGAATAAGATATTCCTTGTTTGAGGGAAAAAACATTAGTTTTATAGCAGAAACTGCTAGTGCACACTGGAGAAACTAATGTTTAATTTTATGTGTATTTTATCCAGAGGAAAGCAAATTATACCAAAATATAGACCAAATTGGTTTCCAATTTTTAAAAGCACAAATACGATACCTAATATGAAGCACATTTGCTAAAATCATTCATTGATACACAAAATATTTATGAGGCACATATCATATAGCAGAGGGTTAAGTGAAGGTATTATAGCAAGCTATAATATCAATTGGATAAGTTTTAAGCTCATCTTATTCTTTCTGGTGTTTAAAAAAACTGATTTTGGTTTTTGTAAGGAATTAGGTTTGAAACATGTGTATTTTGATAAATTTTGTTGAGCAGTATGTACATATAAAATGATACCTAAAATAAGGTGTTATTATGGATCTCTGTAACTGTTTTTAAAGATAGTTTGTCTTTGTTAGTTTATTATACCATTGCAAAACTTGAGAAGGAATTCCTCTCTATTTCTCTTTATCATGTAATACTATTTTATATTTGAGCATAAACTAATCATTTTCTCAGAGATTTCTATATGCAATTGCCAGTATCATACTCATATTCTCATATATATTTTCTTATGTAACTTGCTATTTGAAAGTTATATTTATATTATATTTTACATGCTATATGTATAAAAATGATAGATCAATTATACTTTTCAGAAATTAAACAATACTTTTCTATATTTACTTGATGGGCTTTCACTTGGAATGAACCTAACATTTCCAAAGTTATTTCAATTCCCTTTAACTGCTACTTAAGGCAATAAAATACCTAGGAAACATTCAATAGCAGATAACATGCAGGCATTTTTTTTTTTACCTTTTTCTTAATACAAAATCTTTATATTATTTTTCCTATTTTAACATTTTAAAAATTCGTTTAATTTTACTAAGATCTAAAATAAATCTAATATTACAAGGTAAGAATGTTATGATTTCACAGAATTAATGTCTCCAAATTTTTTCTCGATTTGACTGTAAATAAATAACAGTGGTTTGCTCATTTCCCACCTTTAAACCTTGAGAAGGGGAGAGAATAATAATAATGGCTAACATTTACTGAACAATTCCCATGTGGCAGGAATTTTACTAATGCTATTAAAAGATAAACTAAGGCATATTAAAAATTTCAAGAGTTAATTTGAGCAAACATTTATTCCAATCTACAAGGGCCAAACTCAAAGTGGTTAGGATCATTCAACTGACAGGAAATAGGGAAAAGCCTTTTATAGAGAAGAGGTGGAAACAAAGCAAGGAGTTACTTGATTGGCTATAGATTAATTGGTTGTATTATTTGGGAAAGCCTAATTGGCTCCTGGTGTTTGGTTATCCTTAGGTTTTGATTTCTTAACCTTAAGGCATTTACAGGCTTAGGCTTTGTTTGCTTGTGTTTCCTGCCAAAGCATTAGAAGCACCTCAGCCTAATGGCCTCCTTGTTTAACAATGCTATACACACATTATTTTGTTTAAACATCAGAACATCCACCACAAGGCATGCAGTATCATTACCTTTATTTTAAAAATAAGAAAACTCAGGCCTAGGGAGATTAAGTGGCTTGCCACAGTCATTGAACCAGGAAATGTAAGAGTAGATTTATAAACCTAGGCAGCATGATGCCAGATCAGACTTTTACCTGTCCACAGAATTGCCTCTCTCTGAGGGTGCAAGGGCACCTGCTTGGAACTGGGCAGTGTCAAGAGCACCTCATCTTATTCTCCACACCAACCTTGCCTAGGGAGGTATTAATTCCCTTTTACAGATAAGAATACACCTAATAGTTACATGAAACTGCTCAAGATCTCACAGATAGCAAGTGTTGGGAGCAGAATTCCAATCCTGCCTGAGACCAACCATGGTGGAATTGATAAGGCAATGTACCAAACTGTAAATATGTTTTTTTCTGAATGATTTTTGAGGGGCAAAACAAACACCAGTTTTTAATTTTCTTCCAAATAAATTGTACTTAGTTAATCAAAGAGTAGAAAACATGTACAGCAAGCTCATTTAATATCTTCCCAACACCTATAAATCAGCTAGTAAATTTAT
>NW_006436298.1:17896081-17916484 GCF_000325575.1 Pteropus alecto | reverse complement strand
TTTTTTTTAAGATGTTAGAATGATTTTGATTTTCAAATTGCATGTATACTAAAGCAAAACATCATTAGGGAGTTATTATCTTGACAGAAACCTTCACACAATTTCAATAAAATCTCTCTTTAGTGGGGGATATATGTTTTAAGGGGAATTATGTTAAATAAGGCATATACTGAACCATATCATATAAATCAAAATCAACTGTAAAATAAACATGCTTTCTGTTTAGTAAAATGAGACAAAGATATGAAAATAAGAAATATAAAATTGAAAGTACCCAGGAAGTATTGAGATATGAATTTGTTGAATTCTTTCTAATAGCAATATCAAATTTTTTCTCAATAGGTAACGTCTTAAATTTGAGTAAGTGTGAACTACCAAGGCATTAAGGTAAACAACAGTTAATAGATCATGAATTTTAGAGGACTATAAGTGATAAGAACAGCAATTAGGGTAAATTTAGTCATTTTTTAACATATATTCATTTCTGATTAGTTGTGAAATATTACTTTAATTCGTGTTTTGCACCTTTTACTTTGAAAATGTTAAACCATTATTGATTATTCATTTTTATCCTTTCTTTTTCCTTTCTTTCCTTCTCTCCCTTCCTACTACATATGTTTATATTATATTATTCCTAGTATGTTCCACGCATTAAGCTAATTATATTCTTTCAAGAGCTGGCTCCACCACTATGAGCTGTGCAGCATTGGGATAGTTTCCTTTAACATTTTTCCTTTTTTTAAAACTGGAATACTAAAAATACTTCTAACATTATTGAGATGTACATTTATTATTGTGACACTGTTATTTCAGTACCTGGCTTATAATGGGTTCTCAACAAAGATTTTTACAGTGAATGAATGAATGAATGAATGAAGAATAGTAGCCATGCGATGAGAATTTAAATGTATTTATAATATACAATCTTTAAAGAGAAATGAAACAAGAAAAGTATAGTACAAAAAAAGACTATTTACAGGCTGATCTTTCTCATTATATGCATGCAGAAAAATTTTAACAAAATCAAATCCTAAACAAAAACAAATTCTGTAAAATATTAAAAGGATAATACATCATAAGCAAGGTTTATTTCAAGAATGACTTTCTTTATCCAGTTTTATTGAGATTTAACTGACATATAATATTGTGTAAGTTTAAGTTGTACAACTGACAATTTGATATCTGTAGATATTACAAAATGATTACCACAATTAGGTCAGTTACCGCATTTATCACCTCACATGCTTACCACTGTGTGTGTGATAAGACCTATTAAAATTTACTCTTAGCGACTTTCAAGTCTATAATACAGTACTGAAAAATGTAGTCACTATGCTGCACATTAGATCACCAGAACTCATTCACCTTATAACTAACTAGAAGTTTGTATTCTTTGATTAGCTTCACCAATTTCCCCTACTCTCTTGTCCCTGGCAATCACTAATTTACTCATTATTTCTCTGTGTTCGTTTTTTTTTTTTTTAGATTCCACATATAAGTGAGATCATACAGTATTTGACTTTCTCTGTTTGACTTATCTCCCTTAGCATAGCTCTTGTACAGGGCAGATGATCATTCTTATTTAGTAAGTCTTTGTTTAAAATAACATGCAAAGATTATTGGCAGATTCCTTAATGCTGATCTATGATTATGGCATTATGCTTAAAATCTCTAAATTGTCAGTATTCATCTTCCAGTTAATACCAAAAAATGAAGTGAATCATTTTTAGCATATCATATTTTGATACATTTTAATTTCCTTTGAGATAAATGGCTGAATTAAGAAGACATTTAGATGGATTATTTTCCTATTTTGAGTCTTGCTGAAATCAGCTCAAAATTATAACAAAATATTTATCCCTAATATTTGGTTTCCTGTTATTTTAACTCATTTTTAACATTAGTCCTTTTTTTCCTAATTTCGTGAGGTTTTTCTTAAATATGGCTCCTATAGTCCCTTATGTATTTTGATTTAACAAAAAGTATAATTTATTACTTTCACACTGATGCTTTTTAATGCATTCTGTTGTTCCTTTAAAGGAAAATATTCTCCTGTTACTCCCCGAGCAAACAGGTGGTATGGTTTCTCCAATGTCAAAGTGACAGTCTCCCAATCATAATCATTTCCCAAATAATATGCAGTGGGAAAATAACACCTGCAGATTAACTCAAACCATCTTGATAAAATGAAGCAGGTGCTCATATTAGCATTTCTAAAGCTAGAGAAATTCATCTGCAGAAACTTGATTTACAGTAACTTTAACCTGATTAATTCTTGATTATAAGTAAGTGCAATATCCAAGAGATATATGAATCATGGTCCTTAGTGAAATAAGCATATTTAGAAGATTATGATCTTGTAGAAAAGCTGTTGTTACTCTCTTGAACAAAGCTCTTTATAAATCATTTGTTCCTTGTTTTATTTAACATATCTGCGAAAAATAATTTTTCTTTTGATAAATGACATTTTATAACTCACATATAGATCTAATATTTTTATATGGGTTATTTTGTTTTGATCATGTATGAAAAGCTCTAGGCCCATTCAAAGTATCTAAAATTTAAATATAATTCGAATATATATTTCTTAGAAAATATAATTTTTTCTGTACCTGGGTTGAATGCTATCAAATATTCCAAGCAATTAATAACAATTGAGAACCTGATTGTAAATTCTTTGGCATGACGGATACATAATACGCAGTCCAGCAAGGCCAACTAGCCAATGGTAATTTTCTGATTGCCATGGCATTTATAGAACAGAGATGACAAGTTAGAAGAACAGTAGCAGCACTGAAAGATTCTGATCTGTGATGTATTGTCTGTTTAGATGGAACTGTATTTGTATCAGTTTATTTATTAGAAAATTCAGAATCTGGATTTCTCCTGAGAGTATCAGAGCAATGAGTTGAACTTGCTCTCTCCTGGGTAGTATTTTTCTTTGTCTCAAGTTACTTTTTGAAGGACTGAAATAGATAAAGAATAATATCTCTATAATAAATAAATATCATCAGAGATTTCCTTAGAAATACAGGGAGATTCAGAGTCTGATAAAAATCATTTTATTTATCATACCTTGCTGTTTGCACCCCATCTTACACACCTCCAATACCCCCTAGCCTTCAAAAATGTTAGTAAAATCAAGTTACATAAATAACATGAATGTTAAACTAAAGAGAAAATAAGAAGATATTTCAAATATAGAATAAAGTAATATGATGGAATTGGGAATGATGATTTAATATAGGCATTTTGGGGAATTTCAGTTAAATAAATGTATATGTCTCTTTTCTTTCTAGATGTACAAATTATCTTTATTAGCCCCTCATAAACTACTAGATGCCTGATTTCTGCCACATGACAGATTACTTTTTCTTGATTTATCTTTTAACAGAATCATGGTAAATTTTCAAAGAATTAAATCTTTAGCCACATCATTTGCATCTCTGGGCTAAATTCACATGCCTTCCATTTCTTTTGCAGACCCTACACATTTAGCCAGGTGATTTTTCATTTTTCAGTTAACTCCCTACATTGCCTTCTTTCGAATCTAAATTTCTCACCCTTTCTTCCCTTATTCTTATGTAAAGTTGAGTACAAAATATGTTATAATCATTTCCCATGTCTCAAATTTCTGGCTGTGGGTTTACGTTTCTTTTTCTTTTTTCTTTTTTTTTTTAATTTTTAAGCTAATATTCACCATAGAAAAACAGATCAGGACAAGAAAAAAGGTGCAACAAACATAAATATGAGGAAATCTGCAAAGTTGTTAGAAATCAACCTAAATTTTCATAATATCTCCTTAAGTTAGGTTCTCCAAAAGCAGATACTGAAACAAGGATTCAGTGCAAGTGATTTTATTAAGGAAATGCTCCTAGGTGAAATTCTTAAAGGGGTGGAGGAAGCAAGAAATGGAAATGAAGGAAGTCAAAAAAGGGTGCAATTTCACACAAAATCCCAGCTTCAGTCTGATCCCACTGGGGAACTTTGGAGTGAAATTTATGCCTCAGTTTGTCTTGATTTGAGACAAGGTC
Organism: Pteropus alecto; assembly: GCF_000325575.1. Lineage (NCBI taxonomy): Eukaryota > Metazoa > Chordata > Mammalia > Chiroptera > Pteropodidae > Pteropus > Pteropus alecto. Next base: position 17,912,450 of record NW_006436298.1, on the reverse strand, counting down.
TCTAGGTTTTCAGTCTTCTGCACCAGTTGACTATTCAGTAAGACAGCCCTGCAGGGGCAATGTAAACTCACTCCTAGGAATTTCCAGCTCCCAGTACAAGAGGCAAAGTGATTCAGTAGCTCAAGGGCAAGGCTTTGAAGTGTCTCAGGTGCTGGCTGTTAAAAGCAAGGCTCAGAGAAGCTGCAAGAAGGCCTTACAGGAAAGATTAAAGGATTTCTGTAGGATCTGGCCACATCACAGAGTTTGCTATCATTTTTATTAAAATGTAGTTGAATTTGACTGGCCTTTGTGAAACTTCCTTTTATTTTTCAATTTGTATTTTTCAATTAGAGCTAACATTCAATATTATTGTATATTAGTTTCAGGTGTACAGCATAGTGGTTAGACATTTATAGAATTTACGAAGTGATCCCCCGATTAGTCTAGTGCACACCTGGCACTATACATAGTTATTATAATATTATTGACTATATTCCCTATGCTGTACTTTACATCCCCCTGACTATTTTGTAATCATTTCTTGATTGCCTTCTTATTTCTTCAGGATAATTTTTTCTGCTCCCTTTATCTTTCTTGAAATTGTTCCTCTGAGGTTAAAAGTCTTTTTGAATATGTTCATCATGTCTCCCTATTCTTCAGCAATGAGAAATAGAATTTTCAGAAAGGCAACATAAATATGAGAGAAATATCTTATTATCAATGATATATTACCATTGGGGATTACTAATGTTCCCAAAGATAGTGTATATTTCAAAAAAAAAAATGTCATTTCTAATCCAGTATATATTTTTAGAAAATTCTGATTTAAATTAAGTTGGGCCTACTGGAAGCAATTCTGATATGTAGATCTACTTTTAAAAGTGCCCAAATCACGGGGAGTAAGTTCTGCATCATTCTCATTCCTACAGTTGTGCTACTGGGTAATGACTAAAGATGATTCGCTATAATGAAATAAAATTCCTCAGTATGGTTATATTTGTGTATTCATTTCCTCTTTCATCTGAAGCCTTATAACTCTTTAAGCAGTGATCCCCAACTTTTTTGGCACCAGGAACCCGTGCTCCTATGAGAAGCCAATGCCTGATGATCTGAGGTGAAACTGAGGCAGATGCTAGCGCTGGGAACTGGCTGCAAATACAGATGAAACTTTGCTCTCTTGCCTTCTGCTCACCTCCTGCTGTGTGGCCTGACTCCTAACAGGCCACAGACTGGTAGTGGTCTGGGGGTTGGAAATCTCTGTTTTATAATGTCCTCTTAACAGGATATTTGAACTTTCTGAACTTGTGGAAAGTGATGTGTATACCTGTCTGATGCCTTCGAGTATGCTAAGATTGCCTAAAATTATTTTTTAAAGTATCTATTGAGATGTTACAGTAGGCCCTATATTTAGCACTTTATAAGCATAATCTTATTACTTCCTTAAAACAATTGAAACATTTTTTTTTCCATATAGATGGGAATAGTGGGATATTAGAGACCAACCCGAGATCTAGTAAATAGAGAAAATAAAACTTAAGCCCAAATCAAACGACTCCAGGGCCCTTTCATTAAAACACTTCTTAGCAGATTATATTTTTAAAAAATAAATTTAATTAGTAAATAAATAAGGAATGTTTTTTTTTCAGACAGGGACATTAAAAAGACTATGTTCCCAGTCTTTCAAATATGGTGTCTAAATATTGCAATGTAATTTGTTTTGAAATTTTCACTGTTATACTCTATATGAAACAGCATATTTTAATGACCTATTGCCTTGAAGTCATACTGAGAAATTTTAAAAAGTATTATATTGATGATGACCTTTGCACATTTCAACTTATCGCCCTGTGAGTGTATATTCTGTATATTCATATGTCTGTTAGGTACTTAGGTAGACATAAGAGACTGGGGAACAAAGGCCCCATCCAAAGACTTCCCTTAGGACCGCCCTAAAATATCCATTTTATGGTTGTAAATTACTCCTACACCCTGAGGCACAAAGAAGTGAAAAGCCATAAAATAGCTGCAGGTTTGCTTCGGCCACAAGCACCTGTGCAGTTAGTACTACCCTAACTCTTCCATAACCTTAGCTCATTATACCATCATTATAATATCATGCTTATTTCTGGAAGTTCATGAATCTAATTATAACAGACTGAATTCTGGGTAATTGTATGCACAATAGGCAAAAGTTATATAACAGCTAAATATCAATCAAAATGACCTTACATGCTGATCATCTAGCACCATCCTCATAATCTACCATCATGGCCCTAATGTAATACTGACCTTCTCACTTCCACGAGGCTACAGCCCTCTTTGGTGTTGCCTGTTTCTTTCTTGAAATATACTTTCAGTAAGTCTTACTTTTCCTAAATCTCACTGATTAATAATTCTTTAATGCGTTGGTAAAAAGAATCAAGGAATCCTCAGTGCCACCATGGCAATGACAGATTTTAGATTACCCCAACAGTAATGTACATATTTAGTTGTTATTTTAATATTTTCATTCTATTAAAAACATGTATGTATATGTCTGTGTATATGTATTCATATGTGTGTGTGTGTTTGTGCTTGTGTATCTGTTAGATACATGCCTGTTAGTATAGGTAATATGTTAGGTCAAATTAATTGTGTAGATTTGACTGTTTATAAACATAAATTTAAATTTAGGCACAGTTCATTACATTTATAAAATCTGACAATATTTTGATTCTATAATGAGTACTTGGTATTGAAAAACTCCACAAAATTTTGTTTGATCAGCCAGACTGAGAGATAAGAGAAGAACTTCACTTTGAGAGCTGTTTGGTCTCTCTTAGACCCTTAGGCCAGTACCTGTGTTCAGACAGCTTGCTTTGGAGGTAATCTCAAGGAAATACTAGAGAAAGGGTAGAGATAGTGGAACTGAGAAGAAAGAGAAGTCCTGCCTCTTCAATTGATGAATTCTGACTGAATTGGTCTGAATACAATGAAGGGAGGCAGGCAGCGCTTTAGTAGAACACACATCTCAGCACCCATCACCTAGAATTATCTACCCAGCGAGATCTTTGCAAGGTCTATAGGCAATTGGAGATTACCCTCTTTTAGCATTGTGCAGAGGCCACTTCTGCTGCCCTAGAGTGTTTAGGAAATCTGGAGTCCAATGTTTCTAAGTATTTCCATCCAAGCAACCTCTTTGCAGGTCTTTTGGGGTTTGTACATATTCCTATCAGTCCTCTCTGACTTTAGCAAAGGAGATCTGCCAGATCTATTTTAGATTTAAAGTCTGACAAGAGATTTCTGACCACACTTCAATGAATTTATATTTCAGTGTACAGCTTAAATGTAACAGATATAACTAGTCAGAAATTTTTATAAAAATTTTGCAGTAAAATTTGTATGTATGAAGACCTAGACCAACTCATTTACCTAATGTACTTCTTATCTATGTTAGTTAATGTTAAGTATAAGATGTTTCTAGCTTAAGAATCAATGAAGAATTCAATCTTAATATTTTGACCATTTAATATTAGTGGACCTTTGGCTGTCATTCCTATCCCAATTTGCTTTCTTAATTTTCTCTAGAATATATCTTTTTGCTTTTGTCTTGCTTTATCTATCACTATTTTATATTTAGGTCCCTCCAGGAAAGCACACACATGTTTATTTCTTCTGTTTTATTTCACATTTCTTTTTAAGTTTTTTTTAAAATTTATTTTATTTTTATTTTATTTTTTTTAGGGAAAAAACTTAAAAGAAAAAAAAATGGTTGTAGTAGATCTGTTTTCCAGCAGGGATAAGTGTTTATATGCCAAGCATGAGTTATCTTCTTGTTTGTAGCTCTTATGCTATATTTCAGAAGAAAGTTTAGATCCAACTTCACTGTAGGTCTGTGGTTTATTTCTTGTAATCATCATGTTAGAATATATTAAACTTCTTGCTTTTCTTTTTGTGTGTGTGTGATTACCAGTTTAGGAAACATAACTGGATTTCTTTGCTGACTGTATTTATATTTTAATGAAGCTGTAATTTAATTTAATATTGTATAAACTTATCTTTTTGAACATAACATCTTTAACAATTAACATTACTTTTCATCTACCATTATTTTCCCAATGTTTGTAAATCTCTTTTGAAAAAGTTCCAGGCAACATTTTATTATGGCAATGCCAAGCAGAGATCAGAGGTCTTCAGCAAGGAGTTGAGAAAATGAGATAAGAAGGAAAGATTCCAGAGATAGTACAAAGTATATAAAGACCTGAGGGTCAGAACTTAAATATATTGGTTCCCAGAGCACTGAAGGATTTAAGCTGTGTAGGTAAGATTTATGTGGTTTCTGGAGGCAGTTATTTACTCCCTGAAAAGCACACCTTTCAGAAGAGCCAATTCCCATGAAAATGACAGAGGAAGAAGATATAATTCTGCAAAGGGAAACTATTAATACTTATATTTGCCATTTGTCTTAAGACTTTTGTTTTTCCTAACAGATTCACACATATAATATTGACTCACTATTTTAAAGTGAATTAAGTAAAATCACAAATGATATTAATGAAATTTAGTTCACCAGATCACAATTTTAACAAATATAGCAATGTTCATACATTACTCTCCATTGTCATTTGAAAGATTAAATGTTCGATCTTAAGAATCTTAAAAATCTTTCAGCATGTTGAACAACATAAATTGAGCTATAAATTAAAGGGAATCCAAGATCTCATAGTTAAGTGGTAGTAGACATCTGTGTTTAAGACTTCAGACCAACAGACTAAAAATAGAAATCAATGTAGAATACAAGTGAGAGATGAGAGCAATACCTCTAGGTTCAAATCAAACACCTCAAGTACAAATATTTTGTGCTTGAGATTTTAATGAGGTGGGAGACACTAATAAGATAAGGCAGGAAGAAAGATATTACTATTATGCTTGGGGACAGGAATTGGTAAACTATGGGCTTTGGGCCAAAATTGGCCTGCCACTCATTATTGTAATTAAAGTTTTCTTGGAACATTGTCTCATTAATTCTTATGTATTGTCTTTGGCTGTTTTCATGCTAGAACCACATTACCTGCAAAGCCTATAATATTTACTATGTGGCACATTTTCAGAAAAAGTTTGATAACCTCTTCTTAGGTAATAATAATTTTTAACATATTAATGGAAAAAATGTATCATCATTGTCATTTTTAAGAACACTAGACTGCAATTGTGTTTTAATCTTCAACTTTGTAAACTCTGAGAGTGTGATTTATATCCCTGGACAGATTTGGAAAAATGATTTTCTAAACTAGTCTTTCTCAAAGTGTGTTACACATACACATCATTTAGGAATTTATTCAACTTAGTTGCTTAAACAAATATAATTTTATGTTTCCTCACCTTATATCAAGTCTCAGAATAGTTTTTTTAGAAGTTGGTTCCACAGCTCTGAGATGTCTGGGCTTACTTGTGGTAATTTCCTTGGCCTTTGCTCTTGCTTTTACTTCATGGCTTTTAGGTAGTCACTGATGCTCCAGACATCAAGTCTGCTTTCCAAGCAGGAAGAACTGAGAGAAAGCAGGATAGAATTGGTACCAACAGATTTTAAACTAAAAATCAATGGCTATGAATGTGTCTTGTAATTTCTCTTACCTATAAGGAATTCTGAGAATTTAAGAATTTAGCCAGTTATTATTTATTTTTTACTGTGGGAAAATATGCATAACATAAAATTTACCATTTTGAGCATTTTTAAGTATACAGTTCAGTGACAATAAATATATTCATCTAGTTGTGCAACCATCATCACTATTCATTTTTAAAACTTTGCTATTCAAATTGAAATTCTGTACCCATTAAAGAGGCAAAGATGAGAGGAGTTTTCATTGTTGGTGCTCTGAGGTAGTGGGGAAGTAGACAAACTTGGGGTATTCACAATGAACATAGCAGTCCGGAGAAATCCTTTGGTTAAGAATTCCAAAAATTTTTGACCAAAAATATCTTTACTCTAGTACTATCTATTTATTTTGGAAGTTCTGTTCCACAGAAAATACTTTGTTTAACATCATTTGTAATTTGAATATTAACTTACATATAATAAATTTGTTTGTAATCTACCACTTGGTACTGTTAATGTTGAATGACAAAAGTTTATCTTTTGTAAAAACTATTTGTTTCTTTTAATTTTTTATATTTACCTTCTAATCCATTTAATCTATTATATTTGTTGTCACACAAAGAATCAATAATCAATGATCTCATTATAATTTATACAATTATTTATGATTTTCCACTCACTTAAATATCTTTTATCATATGCCAAATAGCATATACTGTGTGGGGTGGGGAGGGTGGGGGGAGAGAGATGAAACCACCATGTTAGGTGTTGGCACCTGTTAGGTTATGTGGTCTTTTCCTGCTGTTGACTTGTCCCTGTATTTTTAGCTTAACTTTGGTACATATTTGACTGTGATATCAATTAATAAGAGCATCAAGTAATAACAACCTTGAAATACATCCTTTCAGATCCCCCGCCCAATACACTGCATGATGTGTTGGAACTCTCTGTGGTCCAGGTCTCTAGCCCCAGTTTTTCCAGGCAACTGTCTCTGCACCGAGAATCAAACTTGTAGGAATGTTACAATTTCAAACACTTAAGTGCATAAATCTGCCTGCAGCTGTTGCTTTGAATGTAAACAGACAAAAGGGACGACAAATGGAGTTTTTTTTTTTTTATTACTACTGGTTTTATTGTCTATTTCTTTGCTTGTTAACCCCAATGTCTGTTCATAAGACAATATCTGAGAATTATCAGAGGTGCTGTTGAATAGTTAAAATAGGACTAGATGAATAAATAGTCTAAATGTTGAGCTTAGCATGGTAAAGTGGCAAGAGTATCAATTATAGGAGACAAGGGACCTTTACTCTAGTTGTATATTTGTCTTCACTTTTCTTTCTATCTTTGGTCAACTTACTTATTAACCTCTTTCAAACTAAGTTTCCCTCATTTTTAAAAGAAGGCCAACGATCCTCTAACAGAGATAAATTGAAATAATATATTGAAATATTTTGAAAAATAAGGTGCATTATACATGAATGGCAGGAGCTATTATTTGTTCACACATGAAAAGCATAATTTTTGAATTTGGAAATGATATGATAAAAAAAAATTAGAAGTTTTTTTTAGAAGATGAATTGGTACCTGTGCAAGAAGAAATGAAGGAGGATGTAACTGCACTGGATTAGAGTGGTGCATTAAGTGGTGACAAAAAAGAGAAGATGAGTGCAATCCTAGGAATATTTCAAATAACGAATCTATGGAACATGATAACTAATTGGATGTGAGTTGAAGGAGAACAGTTTAAACTAACCTCAGAGTTTTTAATTTTGTGAATTAGATGAAAGCTTGTATGATTCACAGATATAATAAATTTTGAAAAGAAAACCAGAGAAGGCAAAAAACAAAACAAAAAAGGAAAGGCAAGGAGAACAGGAAAAGAAACTGATAAAGGATATGTGGACATTTTACCAATTTTTTTTTACATCTACAATTAAAAAATTAATATCATCCAATGCATTAGATCTATGTATATATTTCCTAAGTCATTTTCTTTTCTCTCAAAGCCTACATGGTTTATTAAAAAGTGAATGCTCTTATATTGCAAGAAATAAGAAAAGATCAGAACTCTGCTTTAAAAAGCCACAGTTAAAGATTTCTATCAAGGTATTTCATTTCAAACTAAAAGTGCTTTTTTATCTAAACAATAGTAGATTAGATATGCATGGAATAGACATGCTTATCTCTTGCTTTCTTTTCCCTTTGAAAGGCTGAATTAAAAAACACCATTTAAAAATATGAATTGTTTTCTTTCAAGAAATTATTGCATAGAAAAGAGTAAAGAGAACTTAAAATGTCATATCTTTGAAATAATGTTGAAAATATTTTAGGGTTATTTATTTTTAATTAAAATTATCCTTGTCTGAATTGTTTGTTATTGCCATTCATTGTCTCAGGCAGAGACTGTGTTAAGAAAGAATTGCACAGGACCTACTTAAAATGTAACAGTAAAGAAAATTACCTATTATTATAAAGTAGTCTTACTCCTTGAAACATGTAATCCCCATTACATTAGTGGAGTAATAATAACACATTGAAAATACTAGACTCCTTTTACTGCTAACAGAATGTTTTGTCTTTTGTCTTTAAAGAACTACAAATAAAGTATAATGACCTTGTAAGGTCTGAAAATGAATGTACAAGAAAGTCGAGAACCTGGTTTTCTCATTAAATGCATTAGTGACAAACCTGGTATTTTTCTTAGTGTTCTTAAAATGACCCAGCCTCATTATGTCTCAAATGGTGCTTCCAAAGTCAATAGTAGATGAGCCTTAGCTCTTCACAGGAAAAGTTAAGGTGCAAAATGAAGGCCATAGAAAATTTTCCAATATACTTCTTATTATATTGTAGAACTAAATAATTTATTAGAGTAGCCAAAAAGTAATGATTCGTATTTACCTTCATCAGCATATATAATATACATACACAAATTATATATACATAATATTCTGCACACAACTTCATTTACCTTGATGGAACTATACTTGAACCATGAAATTTGACATAGTTGTCTTCTTTCTCCACCTTCTTATAAAGAAACTCTTATTTCTTAGAGCTTGTAGCACTGGAGTGTACTGGTGCCCTTCGTTTTTACCTCTCTCACTGTATCAGTTGTCTCCTTCATGGACTTGTCATATCCTTTCATCCTTGTGGGAGAATACTGTGCTTTTCCTAGGATGAGTTCTTTCTTCTCTGTATACTCTCTTGTTCTCCGATTTCATCCATTCCCTTATTTTTAACAAACATCTCTATTTAGATGAAAACCAACTCTATATCTAGAATACTCACTGCTGTCCTACGGTTATGACTTGGAATTTCAGCTACTTCTTAGACATTTCAAATTGGACCTGAGACATTCCCCTGAAACAGCTTTTGTTTACAAATAGCCTCTCTACTATTAGCATTAATAAATTCTTTTTATTACCCTTCTTTTGCTCTTTGCTATCTCCCACCTTGAATCATCCTCAATTGCAATCAATTTTTTCCGTGTCACTATTTTTTTTCATTTCTGTATTTCCTATCTTCAACTCCATCCTTTAGACTCTCATTATCGTCTCTGAATAATTATTAATCATTTGCAAAATTCTATTATGACTGTAAGAAACAAAAAAAATGAAGATATTATAAACCTTATCAACACAGTTTGAAATCTAGAAGGATGGATAAGATATGCCCCAAAAGTGACCACAAAATGCAGTATTGTTCATATACTAAGTTGAAGAAGACCTATACTACAGAGTGGATTATTGAGGAAGATTTCATTAAGAAAACAGCATTATAGGTGGAATGGTAGTTAAATGGAAGCCATAGTAGTTCTAGGTGAAGGCTATTGAATAACCCAAGGTGGAAAAATAGGAAGCTCCAATATGGATGAAGTGTAATAGATGTATAATAGAAGTGTATGATAGCAATGACAAATAGATGGTAGCCTAATTATGGAGAGTTCTCTGTGTTGGCCTAATACACTGGGATTTTATTCCATGGTAGTAAAGAAAAGCTATACTTCCTATTAGTTTCTTTCCTAAAATATGGTCTGATTTAGAGAGCATTGCTCCCTAACCACCACTATGTTCTATATATGCCTAGTCAATGAATTAATTTGAGGACTGAGAATAAGGACTATAAGCAATTCTATAGCTAGCCAAAATATTTCAAATATTATTTAAGGAAACAATATGTTATATTCTGTATATTAATATGGTAGTTATTTAAAAAATATGCAATATATTCACATGATTCTTTAAACATAAAACTATATCAATAAAAATCTTGTTTTCCTCCTGTCCACATAAATGCTTTCTCTCTGCCTCAGGAGTTAATCATTTCTAAAAATCTTTCTGTGTATTATTTCATATTATTCATAAAATTACCAGTGAACATGATCATATATTCTTATCCTCTTTATTTATATACAAATACCCGCCACTATATATTGTTCTGCTTCTTGCTTTTTTCAGTTAATGATATATCTTGAAGATACTTCCTTATCAATACATAGAGTTCTCATGGTGATAATTTCAGTACGTTCCAATTTTGGTAATTTTCTATTGTGTATTTAAATAGTCACAAAGAGGGACGTTTGGATTGTTCCTGGCCTTTTGCTATTACAAACAATGCTGCGTTGAATAATTTGTTCATACACTTTACAGATATGCTGGTTTATTCATAGAATAAGTTCCTATAATGGGCTTTCAGAGTTAAAAGTTAAGGTCTTTTGTAATGTTACTGTCCGTTACTAAATCATCGTATGTGAAGTTATCTCATTTCTCATTCTTTCCAGAAATGTAGAAGTGTGGCTGTTTCCTTTGAGGCACTGCAAAAAAAATATGCTGCTAACTTTGAAATTCTGCCTGCCTGATAGATGAGAAATGATAACTGTATAGTTTGAATTTGCCTTTTGCATTTTTTTATTAGGATTATCATCTTTATATTAATTTAAGAACCATTTCTAGTTCTTTACTGTGAAATTTCTATTCATACCACATAATTTTTTTCCTGTTTAGTTATAATATTTTCTTTTTTGATTTTTAGGAATTTTATATATTGAAAAGATTATCCTTATTTTTCTAAAACAGACATTTGCAAACTTTTCTTTATTTGTCTTTTGACTTTTCTCTTTTTTTTGGCCATGCATGCAGAATTTGGTTTTTTTTTTTTTTTTTTTACTGTAGTTAAAGTTACCCATCTTTTGTTTTATGGAATCTGCATTTTTGAGTCCCAACTCCAAATTTATAGTCATTTTACTGTGTTTTCTTTTAATTTTTCATAGTTTCATTTTTACATTTAGTCTTTATTCTTTTTTAGTTTACAGTGTTTATAAGTGTGATTTATAGATGAATTTAATTTTTATCCAATGACTTCTCAGTTTCTAAATACCATATACTTTAAAAAAGAAGGGAAAAAAAGACTTAAGCTGCATTTATTAGAATGCCGCCTTTATCTTACAGAATTCTCATTTTGTGTCCTATGTTGGACTTTCCAAATTGTTCCAGTGGTTTGTACATATTTTATATATTAATTGTTTACTGTTCTAAGTAAGCCTAATTTTTTTGAATAACAACTAACTATACATATTAAATTTTATGTACAATTACAATACTATTTCTAATTAAAAGGGGGAACTATTTTCATCATATCTTTGAGAAATCTGTCCCTAACCTTTGTAGCAGTTATAAAACTCTGTCCCTCCTGTCACTCTGATCCCACTATCCTAGTCTCCCAATACACACTCTCTATTTCGATTGAATTTCAGTAGCTTGCTCAGATTCAGACATCTTTAATGGTCAAGCCCTTGGTGAGAAGAATGACAAGCTCTGATATAATACTAGATGTGTTTTGCTGAGGCTGTCACCTGGATCTGGGACATTTAATGGTGAATGACAGAGAAGTGGAATACTACATACAAGGCAGGCATAATTTTGCAGGCTGCCATCTCTCTATCAGCTAAAGAAATCAATAGAAATATCTTAAGAAAAGTCAACTGGATTTTCTTCGCAATAATTTGAAAATAAGAGAAATGCTCTGTTTCTTTAAATACAAGCATAATAACAATTGGCTCATATTTTCTCTCTTTATGTTTTATCTCATTTAGAAAATTAGAAGAAAGTGTTTTCATTACTACCATTAATCTGGTAGAAAATATTAAGCCATTTGCAATAATACTGTGATTTAAGTTCAAGTTAACAACTCCAGGCTTTTTTAATAGAAAAAAATAAAGGGATATTTTCCTCATTTCTCTTTTCTGTTTCTTTCATCAATTAACACATGTTGGTGAAGTTACAATGTTCAAGGTGATCTCATAGCTAAATTAGGGAAATAAAACTTATTTAAGTGTATCTCTGACCTCGAGGAACTTATATTTTATCTAGTTATTACAAAAATATACATACGAAAAATTAGATAAAAGTAAAAGGCTGCTTAGAATAAGGACCAAATGCATAAAAAAATAGGTGCAGTATGAATTCAAATGAGGAAGATGACTTCCCTTGGGGAGAGGGGTAGCAATCAGTCAATGCTTTTTGAGGAGATAGGGTTTGAGACCGACATTTAAGAGACGATACATAGATGAATAGAGAATTGCAAAGAGAGTGTGCAAAAGGTGTTGCTTTTTAGGGTGCTGCAGAGCCTCTGAAAGACACCCAAGTGGTAGTGAGAATGTACAATGGAGAAAAAAGAGATTTAAAGAGAAATAATGTGAAGGATTTGATTCCCTATGTGACTGTCTTTGGATTCAGAAAAGTTTTATTGTAAGAGCAGCTTTAATTCTCCCTTCCCATTACACTTTAATTAAAAGTGCCCCATGTCTTCAGTAAAGCAATTGCTACTTAACTGTATAATCATGGGCCATATAACTATGCTTCGGTCAACAATAGACTGTATATATGATGGTGATCTCACAAGTCTATACTGGATCTGAACAATTCCTATTGCCTAGTGACATTATAGCTATTGTAACATTGTAGCACAACCTATTATTTATGAGTTTGTGGTATCATAACTATTGTAACATTGTAGCACAACCTATTACTTATGCGTTTGTGGTGATGCTGGTGTAAACAAATCTGGGCTGCCAATTATATAAAGTATAGCATATGTACAATTATGTACAGTACATTATATTTGATAATGATAACAAATGACTATGTTACTGGGTTATGTATTTACTACAGTATACTTTTAATCATTATTGTGGAGTGTACTCTCTTTACTTATATAAAGGAAGTTTGCTGTAAAATAGTATGTTGTAATAGGCCAGTGATAGCCACATACATCTTGTGTTTACTACATCTCTTGATTGCATCATTTTCTCTAGTGCTTGATTTAATTTCATGCTGTTTTGTTAATCATGGGTCCTAAGCTTACACAATTCACTGCTACTGTTGCCAGTAAGTTGCCATGTCAAGTTTTTGACCTGGAAACAAAATTAAAAGTAATTAAGGACTATGAAGATGGAAAATTAGTGATGGCTATTGTCTCCAGTCAGGCATGTCCAACTCCACCATAGCTATGATCTTGAAGAACAAGAACAAAGTGAAGAAAGCTGTTATAGGATCTGGTTCATTGAAGGCAACAAGACTAACAAGAATTCGAGATAGGCCTATATCAGACATAGAGAAAATTGTAATTACCTGGTTTGAAGACCAGCTACAGAAGTGTATCCCTCAGAGCAACATGGCGATCATTGCCAAAGCAAAAAAGCTGAAGAATTTTTGAAAACTTTAGATAAGTAGACTTGGAGGAAGATTACTTGCCACAGCAAATATTCAATATGAATAAAACCTCCATATTCTGGAAATGGATGCCTGAAAGGACTTTCATCCATATGGAGGACAAGTCAATGCCAGGTTTCAAGCCTTTGAAAGACAGGATAATAGTCTCGCCTGGGAGCAATGTTTCAGGCTACAAATTGAAATCCTTTGTGATGTGGCACAATGAAAACTCCAGGACCTTCAAGCATATCAATAAGCACATACTGCCAGTGTAGTACAGAAGCAGTAAGAAGTCATGAATGATTCAACTCTTCTTCCAACTCTTGAGTTACTATTGATATTGATAATGCTCCTATCTGGTTTTATTGGTGATCTTCATCCTAATATCTAAGTAGTGCTTTTCTTTCCGAACACCACTTCTTTGATCCCATCAATGGATCAAAGAGATATAGCAGCTTTTAAGGCTACTACTTGAGGAGTATCTTTTCCCAGGATATTGCTGCAACTGAGGAGGACATTGAAAAGACACTAATACAATTCTGGAAGGATTGCAACATCTATGACTCCATTAGGAACCTTACTTGGCTTGGGATGATATCACCAAGGAGTATATGGGAGGTACATTGTTAGGTATATAGGTAGACCTGAGTGAGGGTGGAGGACAAAAGGAATGAAGGCCTCTCCCAAAGACCTTCCTTAGGACATCTCTAGAATCACCATTCTATGGTTATAAATTACTCTTACAACCTGAGATTCAAAGGAGTGAAGAGCCATAAACTTGTAGCCAGTTTAATCCCATAAACTTGTAGCCAGTTAAGTGCATGCACAATCAGTTCTACACTAACCTCTCCATGATCTAGCTTCATTATTCCATTGTTATAATATCATGCCTATGTCCAGAAGTTCATGAATCTAATTATAACAGGCTGAATTCTGGGTAACCATATGCACAGTAGACAGAGAGTTATATAACAGCCAAATGTCAATCGAAATGACCTCATATGCCAATCATTTAGCACCATTCTTGTAAACTCTCATCACAGCCCTAATATAATACAGACCTTCCCACTTCTGTGAATTTACAGCCCTCTTCACTGTAATCTAACACTCCCTTGGAGTGTACTTTAATCATACCTTTTGTTTCTGCACAGTTACAGCTCTTTTTTGCATAATCCATTTCTCTCTTGAAGTGTACTTAATAAATCTTACTTTTTCTAAATCTCACTGATCTGTAATTCTTTATTGAGTCAGTGAAAAGAACAGAGGACCCCCTCAGTGCTACTGGGGCAATGATGGATTTTAGATTGCCCCAACAGTAACAACATGAAAGAAGATCTCAAGAAGTTTGTTTATGACTTCAGAAACTTTTCTGAGAATAGAAGAGGTTGCAAAAATCAACAAGGCTGTGATTGAGATGTAAAACAACTGTAAGCTGGGTGTGGCTGAGGATGACTTAGAGAAATTCCCAGAGAATTGACTAATGAGTTGTTGAACTGGAACAGGCATGCATAGCTGAAGAAGAGGCAAGAGAAGAGAAAGCAGCAGAAGGAAAATAACTTAAAAAAAAAAAAAAAGAAACTTCACAGAGAAGGGGTTAGCAGAAACTTTGGCAGACCTCAAAGCTCCTTAAAAAGTTTGAATACATAGACTCTAATAATAAAAGGTTTTCATTAAGATAGAGCAATGTTCATGGTGCAATATCAGCTTACAAGGAAACCTATAACCAAAAAAAAAAAAAAAAAAAAAAAAAAAAAAAAAGAAAGAAAGAAAGAAAGAAAGAGAAGGAAGGAAGGAAAAGGACATTAAGCAAACTACCATGGACATATTTGAAAAGAGTGACTCTTTCTCAAGAAGAGCCTCAGGCAGGTCCTTCAGGAAAGAGTCCAAAAGAAGACATAGTTATCATAGAAGCCCACAGCTCCATGTGTGCTATTGTTCCTGAAGAATTGCCAGTGAGACAAGAGGTGGAGGAGGAAGATAGTGATACTGATGATCCTGACCCTGTGTAGGATGAAGCTAATGTGTGTGTTTGTATCTTAGTTTTTAATTAAAATGTTTTAAAAAGTAAAATAAAAAGAAAATATTTAAAAAATAGTAAAAAGCTTATAAAATAAAGAATATTGTTGTTCAGCTATATATAATGTTTGTGTTTTAAGCTGTGTTATTAAAAAAGAGTTGAAAAGTTAAAAAAAGTTTATAAGGTAAAAAAGTTACTATAATCTAAGGTTAATTTATTATTGATGAAATAAAAATAATTTTCATAAATTTAGTATAGCCTAAATGAACAATTTATAAAGCCTACAGTAGTGCACAGTAATGTCCAAGGGCTTCACAGGCACTCACCACTCACTGACTCACTCAGAGCAACTTCCAATTCTGCAAGCTCCATTCATGGTAAGTGCCCTATACAGATTTACTATTTTATATTTTATATTATTTTTACTGTACCTTTTTAATGTTTAGATATACTTAACATTTTGTTACAGTTATATACAGTATTCAGTACAGGACCATGCTCTACAGGTTTATAGCCTAGGAGCTATAGGCTATAATCTATAGCCAAGGTGTATATTAGGTTATATCATTTAGGTTTGTATATGCACTCTATGATGTTCACACAACAATAAAATCACCTAACACATTTCTCAAAACATATCCTTGTAGTTAAATGCACATGACTGTACTTCTTGAGAGTACTGCCCTTATGTAGAGTGATGAAAGATGGTTTAAATAAAAAGGACAGTCTATTCCACCCTTATCTTTTTATTACTGAAGTCCGGAAGCTAGATTTAACTGAATTACAGGCTGTTTCCTGTAATTTAGGCTTGAGGCAATTTCTTATAAACTATAGGAAATACAGTCTCTACCAGTTATCTTTCGGTAAAGAGCATGTAAAGTTGAGGGCCACATTCTGAGTGTAAAAGAAGTTCCCTGCAGAGGGAGGCTCTAAATCAAAATGATGGGAGCTAATGTTATACTCTGGCAACAAAGAAAGTAGTCATCAAAAGCTAAGGGGTGTGTGTGTGTGTGTGTGTGTGTGTGTGTGCGTGTGTGCACGTGTACTACCAAAAAACATCCTCTAGGATTTTGAATGCATGAATGC
>NW_006436298.1:17880017-17896065 GCF_000325575.1 Pteropus alecto | reverse complement strand
GTGTGTGTGTGTGTGTGTGTGTGTGTGTGTGTGTGTGTGCACGTGTGCTGCCAAAATACACTCTAATGTCCTCTAGGATTTTGAATGCATGGAGTCTAAAAAAATAGGAGACTTTAGATTGCATTATCTTACAGAAAAATTTCTTTTTGAGAATTATGGCACAAAATAATAGAGATTAATTGAATCCATATTGGATACTTTGGTATCTCATGAATGGATTGTATACATAATTGTCCCTGGAGTACTACCTCATTTTCTTTGGGGCTATGTCTGATATTTGAGACATTTGAAGGGAGAGAAAAATTATGACATTAAAGGGACCTGTGTTTTTCTTGCTCAAAATGATGCAGACTATTAAATCTAAATGCTATACTCAATACACCCATCAAACACTTACCTCTGGGCAGCATTTATTTGGATACTACCTGGAATGGTAAACTATTATAATGCATATGGAGAGACTGTCATTAAATGGCTGTGATCTTGGCTATATTCGTGGGGATGATTAACTTTTTTGTTTTCTTTCATAACAGAGACCAGTAGTCACCAGTCCTCCACAGTCATTCATTCTTTGGGCAAAACACTTTTCAAAATTTGTGTTCCCTGTCAAAAATCTACTCTCATCATGAAATAGATTTTGATACTGAATTATTATGTGACATATTCTATGATTGCCACTCTGATTGAATTCTTCAGTTAGAGTGTTTCATCAATACTCATTGAAGATAGGAGAGTCACAGTGTCCAGACTAAATGGGGCAACAGATTCCACATGTGGAATTTCTAGTTCATTTGGCCACTAATTTTACTCTCCAGTTTTGGATATTTGGATATAAACTTTGATTAATCATTGATGTCTACTTTGGGGTAGAAGTAGAGTAGAAAATAGGTTACATTTCCCCAAAGCAGATAAACTAGAAGATAACTTTTCAGAGGCTTATTACTTTATTATAGTTTATAATATTAAGTTTAGACAAAAATATATTTATCTAACTTAAGCACCATGTTAGAAGTTTCAAGCTCCTGTTATAGGACTCAGACGTTCCTGGTAAATGTGCAAGTACTATCTGAGTGTCTGCAATTAAAGAGAATAAATCTTTGTAGAATTCCACTGACTTCCTCAAATTAGGAAGTGGAGGGCTGAAAGTGAGGGCAACTCATAGCCACCAAAGAGATGAAGCTTGGCATTGAGAGTTCTTGTCTCTTGATTATTGCAATACATTCATACTTGTCTTTACTAAGTGGGCAGATACAGTTTTAAAAAACAGATAGGTTGTGAACATTTATGCTTCCCAATAATGATTCTTTACAATCTATCAGGGTTCTCTTTCTATCCTTTGGTCACTAGCATAAGGAGAAAGACTACTTTTTTATGCTATTTAATATTACAAACACTTACTGTGTGCAGGCACTATTACACATACCTTGAAAATACCAAATTCTTGGGAACTCTTGTCATGCCAAAGGCCTCATCACCTTTAAAAGATACAGAGCTCAATTTACACAGGTGATTATTGCCTCTATGTGGCAAAAATTTCCAATCCATTTTAACTATTTAGAACCTAAACTCCTTCCTAGTGATTGAGAAATCCTTCACATTATGAGTCTTGATGGGAGGCTGTAATATGAAATTGTCAAATACTTGCTTTCCTAGACTCCCTTCAGTTAGGTAGCAGGCATACGACCTTGAATCCATTCGAGTTTGATTCAAAAGCCAGTAACTAAGAAGAAAAAATTAGAAAATTCCTCCTGATGGTAGAGTCAGCAAAAAACATGATTGAGTTTTTGGGGCAAAAGCAGCAGTTGCAGCATCCACTGCCAACTGTCACACAGCAGCAGTGCTGCTCTTAGCAGTGGTTGTATACTGGAACTTGCCAAGTAGCCTCAGTTCTACGGCATGATTTTAAGTATCACCTTAAGCTGTTTCTGAGTGTGGTTCTCCAGTTCTGCTACTCTCTAAGCCACTAATATCTTTTTAATACATTAATTTTCTGCTGAAATCAACTTGAATTTGCTTCTGTAGCTGGCAACTAAAATCCCTGACTGAAACAAACCAATTAGACAAGGGTGGTGAACATTTTCCATTTATTATGGAAATCTTTGGGTTTATGATCAATTTTCTTCCTTCATAGGACAGAGAATCAGACACAAAAACTGCAAATTGAAATGACATATTGTTTTCCAAGGCCCCACACCTTCAAAAAACATAAGCAATCAATTCAGAGTGTACAAAATTTTAAAGCGATGTTTCGAAAATATGTTCTGCCAAACTCTAGTTCAAGCGAGGTCTGAAAAAGAAAGGTAACATAAAATATTTGAAAAATAGAGGAAATCATACTCTCTTCTTAGTACATTGTCATATTTTGGGTTCTAAGAAGTCCTACATAAAATAAACCATTTTAAATTTTGACTACAGCTTTCTAAACACTTTAGATGCTGCGATTACTTTCATGCAATACTTATCAGTATTCCTCAAACCAGTGTTCTTTGGAAATTCTTGGAAGACCTAAAATATTTATTCAGTTATTGAGTACCCACTGAGGATAAGATACTATGCTAAGCCTGATTAATATGAAAATTTCAAAACAATTAGTTTTGATTTTTCTTTTTAAGTTACAAAGAAATTCAAACTCTGGGCTTCAGTCTCTTTCATTTTGAAAAGGAAAAAAAATAATAGCACCTACATCATAGGGTTGTTTTGATATTAAAAAAGATAACATGGTTAAAATCCTTAGAGAAGTGCCTACATAAGTATTAGCCTATATAATTGTCACCATTTATATGTATACAGATGTGACATCATACATTCATTGCAGGGAAGGCAGAGATAATTTCTTTTATGATAAATGTGATAAAGTTGGTCTAATCTCTCACTTCCACACACAAGTAATTTCCTTTGTGACCAATTAATATGCATTGTTTTAAGATATTTGTAGAATGTTGTTTCTATAATTTAGGATAGAGTGAAAGTAAGTAAATACAATGAAGATCGAATTGACAAAAAATATGAAGGGCATTCTGTATGAGGTGTCATTATTATAATAACAGCACCTAAAATTTGTTTTCTTCTCAATGTACATCTATTTATACAGCATTGATAATGTTTTCAGGCCCTATGTTACTATTAGTAAAGCTACAATCTTTTTTTCTGACAAGAAAGGAAGTTAATGAAAGTACATAATAGCTTGAATAGCAGGTGTGAAAAAGCTTTTTCTTTTTTTAATGGCAGAAGGATTGATGTAAAAAATGTTATTTTTAAAACTTTCCTCAAACAATTATGATGCTAATTAGTATTTCAACTTCCATAGATATTAGACAGGAATTTATAAAGAGTCGAAACTCCATTTTTAATCAGCTACTTTGACATACTACTCTACAGAAACCTTCTTAAATTCTGATTTTTAGATGTGCCACTTTTTATTGAAAGTTGCAGAAGCAGAATCCCCTGGTAACATGTCAACGGTGCACCTGAAGACTTTTCAAATAATGTACAGAACATGCATAAAACTGTTAAGCAAATAATGGATTTTGTGCAAGGCATGTTCCCAGGTGGTATTTTGTAAATATAGCTTGTCTTGTACTATTATATCAGGTGAACCCAAGAACAGAGAGTAAAATTGCTATCAAGAGTAAATGATTGGAATCCAATTTTTCTGTTAACTGAGCTGAACCCATATGCACATTCTAATATTCCTCGGGTTTGATAGGCATATTCTATCAGCAATGTTTACTTGCCACATACTGTAATTTGGTATTTAATTATTTGCATAAAGTAAATCATCAGTTGAAACTTATTATACTAAAAAATATGAAAATAATCCCTTTTTTAATACACACCAGTGCTTTGAAAAACTGGCTTGTCAAACTTAAAATGGCAAAATTAATAAAATGAGTAGCTAAGCATCTTGTTTGCAACTGTACTCTTGGATGTATTTTTAAACCATAATTGAGAAAAAAATACATTTAATGACTTTCCAATAAGGAAATGTTTACTTTCTTTTATCTAGTAATTATGGAAACAAATTGCCTGGCTACATTTGAAACAAAGAAATCAAGTTTGAGTCAATTTGTTATAGATAAGTAATAAATTATATGATTGCAATTTTTCAGTTTTTTAAATCATTAAATCAGTTGAAAAATATGTATACACTCGACCAAGATGTTAAAATATGCAGAAAACTTGTATGAATATTGAAGGCTCGGGGGTGATTTGATAGTTGTCCATGAAAAGCCTATCCCACTGAAGAAAAATAAGGGTGAACTCCTTGAGAGACTTATCCATAGAGAAGAAAGATTTTCTTCACAGTATATTTTCAAGATATAAATTATGAAAGATTAGAACTATTCTGCTGTAGGCCTGGAAACATCTTTTTCTAGGATAGTTTAAAAGTAGGAAAACTCCTGTTCGCAAAGGTTACAACATAGTCTTAATAAAAATTTGGAGAAGACATCTGATATTTTAAGTTTTTTTCATGGAAAAGATTTAAACACATGAATTTTGTCTTACATGAGAAATGCAGTTGCTCAATTCTTTGTTCAAAAGATTTTTCCCAGGAAAATTAACTAGGAGGTACAGTCCAAATGCTCCCTGGTAATAAATTAACTATTTTGTATGTCCTCATTGCTGATTTTCAAAAATCACATCTCACATACAACCCCTTTCTTAGTTTATGGAAAAAGGGCCAATCCATGAGAAGACAAAGGAAGTATGGTCTACAACCCTTTCCTTCGCACTTGCGCACCTTGGGTTGGGGGCATTTCTTCAGCTCACGTTGAGCCCTTGCTAATGTCAGGTGTGTAGAGGTGGTCTGGCCTTGCCTCTGTAGCTTGACGATTCTACTCATTCCAACAAAAAGTGGTTTCTCTCTCTTACTCTCTTCTATCTCCACATTTCTCATTCTTTCTCCATCTTTTAGGCTCCACATAAACTCAGTTGTTTTCACCAGGCAAGGTGACAGGGAGATTGATACTGGATGGTTTGACACTGAATGTTTTCCTTCTTTCTGAGAGACTGGTTTCTTACATACTATACTGGGTCATCTCCTTTCACACTACTAAGATTTGGATTTGATTTTCTGTGCTTTCAGTTAGCTTCGCCTGTTCGCCAACACATAATCATTTTCTAATTTTCATTATTGTCTTGGAGTCTATACCATATAACAAAACCACATCTATTTTTATTAAAGGGATAATTATATTATCTTTAAAATAAAGCATCAAGATCTTTACTAGTTTGAGTTCAATTTCAATAAATTAATGTCAAGATATTTTGTGCAGAATTAAAAGTTATTCCAGGAAATAGATAGAGTCTTATGTGATAGACAAGATCATTACTGCATAAATCACCTTATTTTTATTCAAATACTTTTATTTAGCAGTGTAGTGAGTACTGAACACAAGGAACAAAAAAATCTACTTAAAGAAGTCTCTTTTTAAAGTCATAGATTTCATTTAAAAAAAGGTACTCTAAGTTTTAAGAATTACTAGTGATCTGCACTAGTACCTGTAGTAATTAAAACCATTATTTAATTTTTTCATAACTTTTGAAAACTGCATTGTAAAGTTTCTAGTATATGGTTATCGATGTTTAGTTTTTCTACAGAGTAAATTAGTAGATTAATTAACTGTTAACAAATTATGGTTCAAGATTAATTCAAAATAGAATAAGACTGTGCTGCATATGTATCCTGAGGTATCTAGAATATTTTATTTTAGTAAACTTGTTTGCACCTTAAGGATAGATCTGACTGCCTGTGTCTATATACTCAGAACTTCTATTTTTAGAGACCAGGGCTGTCCAACAGAACTTTCTGCAATGATGACATATTCTACATCTATAGTGTCTAGTTCAGTAACCACTAGTGTTGTGGGGTGATTAAGCACTTGAAATGTGACTAGTGAACGTGAAGAATCGTTTTTAGTTTAATATAATTTTAACTAATTTAAATTTAAATTAGATAGCCATACAGTGGATATCATATTGAAAAATGCAGTCTAGAACTTCAAAATCACTTAATACACCTGAATTTAAGTTCTTTCATTGGTAAAATAAAAATAATCACCCTTGTCTTTCTCACAGAACTGTTATAAAAATCAAAGGAATGAGGAAAAAGATTTAAATATAGTGATGAAAGGCCCTGGGCAGGCTCTGAAACTGTACTGATTAAGTGTGAGTTCTGACTCTATTAACAACTCCCTTGGGCAAGGTACTACACCTCTCTCTATGTTTCAGTTTAATCTTGTGTAAAATGGGAATAATAATAGTATCTAGCGTATTGATTTTTGAGACAACTGAATGAGATGATACACACAGTCTTTAAATAGTTCCTGGTAAGCATTCGATAATGCTAAACTGCAGTTACTATTCTTATTATTGAACATACAAACATGTGGAAAACACACTCTAATATTTACAGAAAACTCAAGTCTCTCTCCATTCACTTCCCAAAGAAGAAGAACCCTGCTATAATTCAAGGAAGAAATCAGTTAAAAATACATGATGAATGAAACTTTGGGATTATTGCAAAAGAGTTAAAGATTTCCTTTTTTTTTTCCCTCTCTCTCTCTACTATGTGTAAATTGGGTCTGCAGGGAAAATTTCTTGAAGTAAAACTTCCAAGAAAGGAAATCGTTACGGCTTAAAGTGAAGGGGTGATGAAAAGAGATATTGAATATTGTTCATAAGGGAAGAAACCAGAAAAAGGAATTTGAAGTTGACGCCTTAATTAGCAACACAGAGTGTGTATTAGCCTTATGTTAAGTATCTGGACAAGACTTGGGATATGGAATTCTGAGATCTAGAATCTTGACATTATTTATACCTATGTCTATGTTTTCCTTAGAAAGCATGGTCAATAACAGCTGGAGTAGTTAGGGCATCTATACCATTTCAATTCTGATGTATAGGAAAAGCTACTCCAGAAATGGATCTTTTTCTAGAACATGCCCTATATCTTCCATTTTTGATACATTTATTCAAGTTAGCAAGCAAAGTCTCTTAAAATGTTAAGTCCTCTGAAAGGAAGACTAGAACAAAATGCTTACTTATAATTTGGTAAAAATTCCGACAACCAACTTTGAATAAAGCTGATGGTGGCTAAATCTCTGATGGAATAAGAGGGGTGTCTAAGATAGAGAGGTATGTATAGGAAGCACGTAGAAGAGTAATGAAAAAAAACTTTTTTTCTGCTTAGTGTTGTATTTGATTTTTTCCCCCAAATCATCTTTACCACCTACATTTTGGATAATGTCAATCGTTTGGGTCTGCAGGGAAAATTTCTTGAAGTAAAACTTCCAAGAAAGGAAATCGTTACGGCTTAAAGTGAAGGGGTGATGAAAAGAGATATTGAATATTGTTCATAAGGGAAGAAACCAGAAAAAGGAATTTGAAGTTGACGCCTTAATTAGCAACACAGAGTGTGTATTAGCCTTATATTAAGTATCTGGACAAGACTTGGGATATGGAATTCTGAGATCTAGAATCTTGACATTATTTATACCTATGTCTATGTTTTCCTTAGAAAGCATGGTTAATAACAGCTGGAGTAGTTAGGGCATCTACACCATTTCAATTCTGATGTATAGGAAAAGCTACTCCAGAAATGGATCTTTTTCTAGAACATGCCCTATATCTTCCATTTTTGATACATTTATTCAAGTTAGCAAGCAAAGTCTCTTAAAATGTTAAGTCCTCTGAAAGGAAGACTAGAACAAAATGCTTACTTATAATTTGGTAAAAATTCCGACAACCAACTTTGAATAAAGCTGATGGTGGCTAAATCTCTGATGGAATCAGAGGGGTGTCTAAGATGGAGAGGTATGTATAGGAAGCACGTAGTAGAGTGATGAAAAAAAAACTTTTTTTCTGCTTAGTGTTGTATTTGATTTTTTCCCCCAAATCATCTTTACCACCTACATTTTGGATAATTTGTCAATCGTATGTTGAAAGTTACTTATTGGTATGCAATAATTTATTCTATTACTATTAGTTTAAGTGGGGAATAATATAGAATTTCATGAGAAAAGACTTAGACTTATACCTAAGGTTTACATGAATCAGAGAGAAATAACCACTTTGAAAAATACTACTATATCTTATTTTAACAAGTATTTCCATGTTGAACCCCTAATTAAAACATGGGTTTTGTAAAATACATATGCTTGGTTTTCAATGAATGAAAGATGCTTCTATTTGAAAGATAAAATTCAGATTTTAGAACATATTTTAAAATTTTGAAATCTGATAATTTAAACTTCTTTAAATGTAAACAAATATATATATGTTTTTCCTTCAGTTGGAAAACATCGATTTTCTCTTTGCTGGATATAGAAATAAAAGAGTAATATTATACTGTTACTTTTTAAATTTACATCTAAGAAAAGTTGTGGTGTTGTTTTTCTTTGAATTATTGAACCACATGACAAAATATCATTTCAATTATTAACTGTATAAAATTCATCAAATAGGTTTATCAGCTAAAGTATATAAAGTATAAAGAAAACATTTAATGTTGATATGTATCTATTTCTTCTTCAGACAATAAAGAAAACATTAATCCATCTATCATCTCTCAGTCTATTTTTGATCCATCTATCTATCTATCTATCTATCTATCTATCTATCTAATCTATCATCTATCTATCAATCTTTCTTAAAGTTCCTAGCATCTTACTCATTCACCAGATATACTTGCTGGTTAATGTACAATTAACAAAAGGAACGAGACATGGGTTTAGATTACATAATCATGCTTAATATTCACGTACATTTAATGTTCATGAACATTAAAACAATAAAGCCATGAGCTCAAATCTTTGTTTTACAATGACAAATATAGTGGCACTAGGGAGAGTAGATTATAGTGCTTTTTAAATGCTAATGTGTACAGGTATTGTGCTAAGTCTTGTTAACAATAAAAATGTTTTAAAAATCAGAAGTATAAAATAAACATAAATATAATGAATATTAATAATTGAAATAAAATGCTTCTAGAATAAATAAAAATCTTATAAATGTCACAACAAATATACTTCAGACAATTATAAAAGTATAAATAAAGAAGTGTTTTGATTTGGTTGGGATGGTTAGTAAATCTGTTATCTATAGGTGACATTTAAGTTGATCCTTAAGAGATGGTAGAATTTTGAAAGGCATTCATGGAAAGGTATTCTATGTGTGTGTGTAGCGGGGGCGGGGAATGTGATTAGAGACAGAGTGGAGAACAGAGTATTTGGGGTAATGTTGAACAATTCACTTTGCCTGTAGTGTAGACTGCATAAACAAACTAGTGGAATATAAGGCTAGGTAGGCTATATCAAAGACAAATTAAAGAAGAACTTGAAGTCTTAGCTGAAAAGTACGATGAATATTATCTACAAAATGCACAATGAGGAGAAATTATTGAAATAAGAAGCAACATAATTAGAGTTGAAATTTTAAAATTTTTCTAAAATTATCATGTGTATCAAAATGGGTTAAAGAAGATTTAAATCATGGATGCTAGTTAAGAACTAAGCACAGAGGAAGTGAGAAATATGAGGACATAACTTAGAGCGGCATGCATGGATGAAAAAATTGAAGAGTTGCTATAGGCACTGAAAAGCTCTATTAGACTGAGCTTGAATGTAGTGGAGAAGAAAGCATGAAGATAAAGCAAACAAACAGAAAAAACATAGGGTTTGGGGAGATTGTACAATGATGGTAGAAGAAGCAGTTTGAAGATTATAAAAATCATGGGCCTAGCACCTGGGATGAAGGATAGGTCTAGTGATATGAATGTGAAAACTTAAGGATAGTGCCAGGAATATACATCAGCCCATTGCTCTCCATCCTTAAAACTTCTAATGAAGAGAAATTTAAAACTAGTAGGAACCCAACATTATTCACAAAAGAAAATGAAATAAAAAATATTTGCAAAAGACACATCTGATAAAGAACTATTATTTAAAATATACAAAGAATTCTTAAAATTCAATAAGAAAATGCAAAACTCAATGAAAAAATGGGCCAAAGACCTTAAAAGATATGTCATCCAAGAAGATATATAGATGGCAAATAAGCATGTAAAACATGCTCCACATCACATGTCATCAGAGAAATGCAAGTTAAAACAATAATGAGATACCACTACACACACATCTATTACAATGGCCAAACCCAGAACAATGACAACACCAGAGGCTGGCAAGAATATGTAGCAACAAAGGAATTCTCATTCATTTGCTGTTGGCTATGCAAAATGGTACAGCCACTTTGGAAGACAGTTTGGTGGTTTCTTACAAAATTAAACATACTCTAACCATACAATCCAGCAATCATGTTGTTTGGTATTTACCCAGTGTTGTTAAAACATGTCCCCACAAAAATCTGCACATGGATATTTATAGTAGCTTTTTTATAATTGCCAAAACTTGTAGGTAACCAAGGTGTTCTTCAGTAGGGAATGAATAAATAAACTGTGGTACATCCAGAATGGAATGTTATTCAGTCGTAAAAAAGATATGAGCCATCAAGGCATGAAAAAATGTGGAGGAAACTTAGATGCATATTAGTAAGTGAAAGAAGACAATCTGAAAAAGCTAACATACTATATAATTATAACCATATAACATTCTGTAAAAGGCAAAACTATGCAGTCAGTAAAAAGATCAGTGATTGTCTAGGGCTGGGGGAGGCGCTTTAGTGACGAATGAATAGACAGAGCACAGAGGATTTTCAGGACAGAGAAAATACTCAGTATGATACTATAATGACAGGTTCATGTCATTATACATTTGTCCAAATCCATAAGATGCATGACCCCCAGAGTGAGCCATAATGAAAACTATGAACTTTGGGTAATTATGATGTGTCAATGTAGGTCCATAAAGTGTACCAATCTGGTGGAGGATGTTGTGTGGGGGTAGGAGTATATGGGAAATCTCTGTACTTCCTCTAAATTTTGTTGTAAACCTAAAACTTCTCTAAAAAATGTTTTAAAATTAAAAAAAACTCCTAAATAATAATAATAGTAATAAGGACCTGAAAACAAAACCAGAGACCGGTGGTTGTCATGGGTTTCAGTAGGAGGAATAAATAGATGCAGCACAGAAGATTATCTGGGCAGTGAAATGTTTCTGTAGACAAGGGCCTAGCATAAACTAGATGACATTCAGATCTGTAGTGAATGAAATTAGAACTCATCTAGAGAAAAATTAAGTGGTATCTTATTCAGCGTGTGTGAATATGTCATGAAAAATATTAGCAAATTTTCATGATTTTCTATAGAACACCTGCATGGAAGCAGTGGGGAATCAAATAAAATGTGATTTCTCACAGGGTTGGAATTGGCAGGACAATTGTGTTGGAAATGGACATGGGGACAGATAATACCAGGATGCAGATAAGAGCATTGCTGGAAGGAATTAATGTATCCTTCCAAGCTGGGTAGAAAGCTAAATGAAATGGCAATAATAAATGAGAAAATAGGAGTGTTTGATGTAATGGAGGTAATTTTTACATGTCTTTTCTTCCATAAGGTCAATTTCTTGAGAGTAGAGTCAGAGTCATATCTTTAATTGCTTCCCCAGCGCCAATTGCAGTGTCTAACACAAAAGTATTGTTCAATGAAAAAATTTTAAATTCATAAATGAATAAATGAAAGGTAATGAGACAGATTTATGGAAAGCATGAAAGGCACACAGGGGTGTTAATTTATTCCATAGGTTAGTGGTTTTCAGACTGTGAACTAAGGAATCCTTCTATGAGGTCATCTCAATAGGTCTTTAAGCTCTAATCAGATCAGTACTCTTATGTTCTTCCTATACTAAGTATCTATGTAAAATTTCAATTAAGCAAGAGACGCAGCTAAAAACTCTTCAGAACCACCAAAAAGTGATGGAGCACTATGAATTTTTCAACAAAAGAATGACAAGATAAATGATTTAAAAAATAATAATTTGGCATATATACTTATAGACTTTCCTTTGTCTCTCTCTCATACACATATATACACATACATAATACACAAATGTATTATAATACACATGTATTATACATGTATTATACAGATACAAGTATGCCTGTATTATATACACGTGTGTGCGTGTGTGTGTATATATACATATATACATACATATATACATATACATATATATGTATATGTATATATGTATGTATATATACATATAAGATTATATATACATGCATATATATACATACATATATGTATATGTGTGTGTGTGTGTGTGTGTGTGTGTGTGTGTGTGTGTGTGTATATATAATCTTATAAAATTTACCTAACTTAGGTTTGGCCTACTGAGGCTATAAATTTACTTAAAGTTATTTCCTAAGCTTCTAGACAGATGTTTATATTCAAGATTGTGCTTTGATGTGAAAGTGATAATGCTCAGAGGGGAAGCTACTTTGTTACTGCATATAGGTGATTTGGAGCATATAAACTAAAACGAAATTTTCAGTGTTCCAAGTATTTTGTCTACATGATGCCAACACCCCAGATACTGGCAGACTTTTGGATAGTTAAATTTTCTATTATTCATCTGAATGCTTTGGTGTTATGTAGATACTGCCTTAGAAGATGTCTTTAAGGATTAGATTTATAGAGTTCTCCATTATGGAGAGGACCAAAGAGACCACTTATGTCGAACATTAAGAAATGTAAATGTATTCTTGTTTAATAGTTTGGTCTTTGAATCTCATGAAGAACAGCTGGAGCTGGAATTCTGCAATTTCTAAGGCTAACAATCTGATATTGTGGAATGGCTCTATGCTTACAGAAGGAGTACTATGTTCTATGGAATTCGATGAGGTATACTTGTATCTGTACATGAACAGAATTAATCCTGAATGCAAATGCTAATACAGCAAGATATTTGGCTTTACAGCCTGTCAAAAGCACTCAGAACTATTAGTCATGGTGCTTAATTTTATCATAAAATATCTGTCTAACACATCAGTGTTTTTAAGATTCTAAAGATTTATTCTAATTTTAGGAAACAAAGAATTTGAAATATATCTTTATCAGTTTCTAGGTAAACTGTGATTATAAGTTTTTAACTCTAAATAGTTGCTAAAATTCTAGTAGAAATTTCAGAATGCTTCAGAATGCATGAAAGCTTTTTTCTAATGAGACATTGTAAATGCAACTTCATTTCATGCCTGAAAACAACCAGTATCATGTGAAACTTATTTTTCTATGACTCACCATGTGACTACAACCTGGAGACTGAAAATACTAATACCTGATTAATTCTGAATTACTAAGTGCAGCAGTAAAATATTGAAATGAGAACTACTTAATTTCTTAAGTGACAGAAGCACAAGTAAAATAAATGTGCATATATTTCAGTCATTCAACATTCTTTTATTCATTGAACAAATATTTATTAAGTGCATACTGTGACAACATCATTCTAAGCCCTGGGGATTATACAAGGTTTATACTAAAAGCCAGGGTCTAAGTGTAGGGAGATCTCAATAAATAAAGGAGACATATACCTGCTTACAAATGTAGGAAAATCTCCTTTAAAGGAATTCAACCTAATAATTTAATTGTACCACATACATTGATGCTCTCCACTACTATAACAACACATAACTGATGGATGTCCATGACACCCTGAAAGTTAGGGTAATTTGTGTATTTTTTCTGATTTCATTACCAGTAGTGGTACATGCTTATCAAGAGATCTGGCTATTTTTACCAACCATGTTTATGCCCATCATACTTATTACTAATTTAATTTTTTAAAAATATACATAAAATAGTGTATACAATAAAGTGATACAGCTTAATAATAATAATGAAACACAAGCCCATGTACCCACTACCAGCTTAATGAATATAGCAATCTATATTTTGCAATTCTGTCCCTGTGAACTGTAATTTTTGTAATTTTATAACTTAGTATTATATAAATAAACAAAATATGGACATAAAAATTAGGTGTCATTTATGTGAGTGTTGTGAGAATGGTTTGGAAATAATGGGTAAAGATAAGTCACTAAAATAAAAAGCCAACAAAGGTTGGGAAAAAAATTATGAAAACATGAAATGTATCTTTCTTCAGAATTTTTTATCTTTATTTCCTCCTTCCACTTGAATAAGACCAAACTCTGAGTCGTGGGAAGGTTTTTATATAAAAGATGATGTAAAACTTTAGTCATCAGATTCACAGTCAAAGGGTTTTGGCCCCATATTATAATATTGGCAAATGTAAGTACATTGTTAAGATGTAAATTAAAATAAAATGCTCTGATATAAATGTATTACTTTTCAATTACGTGCCTTCAAAGCCATTTTTTTGTTTGTTTGTTTAACTGAAAAACTACCCAATTCAAGGATTAAGTATAAAGGAATTTCAACCTTAATTGCAATATAATGAGAAGTTTTGAAGAAGGTATCTACGAGGACACCTTATTTAAGAGTTGATTAAGTGCCACTCCCTCAGACAGGTCTTACCAGGTAATCCTAGCTCAACTAGCCTTTCTTCAGCCCTCTTTATTCTCTAACTGTACTTTATTTTTCTTTATGGTACTATTACTACCTAAGACATTATATTTCATTTATATTTATTTTCTGCCTTCTTGAAAAAAATGAGTTTTGTGAGAGCAAGGGCTTTGTCTTATTTATCACTTTATCTTCAGTGCCTAGACAGAAGCAATCACAGAGTTGCTGGACAACATACTAAGTCCTGAATGTTCACTGAGAAACTCATGAATGGCTTGACTCAGAGCTCTTACTAGGGGAATTAGTGTTACTCTGGAAGGTATTTAGAGTTCTGAGATATTAGTGCTGAGGTTTGAGGGACAATTAAAATTCTCTATGAAAAGGGATGAGAAAGAACAATCCTGTCAGAGCAAACATGTCTAAAAGGACACATCTGTGAAACTATGGCAAATGTTTAAGGATTTCAACATGATGTACTAATGAATTCTTATGAGACGGTGCTACAAAACAGGTTGGGGAAGAAATGTTTTGGCCAAATCATAAAGAGCTAAAGACTTTGCATTTCATCCTGTAGGTGATGAAGTTGTTGCTATATTTCAAGCATAAAAATGACGTGTTTATTTTGAAATTATATCAGTTTAAGAGGTAGCATAGGTATTAGCGTGGAGAAACAAATATGACAAATGTACTGGAATCAGTGATGTCAATTAGGCCAACTCTCAGACAATATATTATTAAGGATTTGGTGAATTTGTGAGGGCCTAGAGAGGCTTTGGTTGCTGACACCAAGCATATATGAGACTGCTTGGGACTGTTGAATTGAGAAACATTGTGAAAGCCTGCATCAATCACTAGGGAAAAGGGAAGAAAAACAAAGTATATTTTTCCTGAATACTCAAGAGATTATGTATTTTCATTTAATAGTTATGGAAGGTAAATCCGAAGCCAGATTTTTGTATATTTTTGTGTCCATGGTTTGCTAACTGCAGAAAAAGCAACATACTATTTAAGTCTCAGAAAATGTGGCTAATTTCACAAATTTAGTAAATATTTTACTTAGAATGAGAATCGGCATTTGAAAGAAAAGTTGCCTTTTATCCTTAAAAATGTTCCATTCAGAAAGAAAGGAGAGAAACACAGCAAGAAGAGAGGATCTCCAGGGACATGAGAACATTCTGACATATGCTGCTACTCAGTCTCTTCTGCCAGCTTTGTTGATTTACTATGTGGCCATTTGAAGAGATGGAATGAATCAAAAGCAGACAATATTTGAGTTATTTTACAATAATCCAGGCCAAGAAATGTTGGTTTTACCCAGATGAATGAAAACAACTCTTATTTTTTATAGCAGACAGCTAGATATATTTTGTCCTGTTTAGTATTATCTATACGTATCTGCACTGATTTTTATATTATTTAATGTTCTGAATCTCTCTTGATAGCTTTTCTGTGAGTCTATCACACTGATAGAAAAAGCATCAGAAGTTGAAAAGAAAATTTTCTTTTCAAAACTGTTATTCCATAATTTGTTTCATCTTAGAACCAGAAGTGCTATCAGCTAAACCAACCCAATCGATGCGTATGGGGGCATGGGGGGTGGGG
>NW_006436298.1:17862445-17879985 GCF_000325575.1 Pteropus alecto | reverse complement strand
CTTAAAAATAATCATATTACTACCTGTATATCTTGTGTTTTACTTACCAGGTAGCTGATAAGATCATTATAAAGATGTATAAAAAATGCTGAATAAAAACTCTTAACTTAGAGGAAATTTAAATATGAACAGTTTGATTTTAATGTCTAATGTTAGAAATAAATATATTTGTAAATTTTAACGAAAGAAACCTTAAATCATTTAAGCTTTTGGGATATGTATTAAATCTTACTTAAAATATTTCCACTTAAATAAGATGTATACAAAAGCTTTCACTTATAATGAAGAAATATACAAAAAATTTGACTGCAATATAATTTTTTAAGGTAAAGATTTTAAAATGCATTCATAAAATTTAACTTTAGAATTTTATTCATCTATTCTCAAAACTTTTTCTTGTTATGGTAAACCAATTGTATCCTAAGTGAATATAGGAAATATCTTCTCAAACAGAAAGAAAAGGGGATGAAAAATAACTTAGTTAAGCAGATTCCACCATCTTTACTTCTGACTGACAGCAGAGCATTCTTATTATATGGAAATAGAGGGTGATTTATCTTCATCCTAGCAAATTACTGAAAACTTCACAATGCATGTGAAAAACAGCTTTGTTATTCAGAGTGAAGTGGAAGAAATCAGCAGATCGGTATTTTTGGGCTCCTTTTCATGTTCTTGGCACCTTTTTATTTGCAGATTTTATTCCATAGCAGGTTCTCTATTATCTATAACTAGGAAGAAAAAGGAAATATGAGCTTACTTTGCTATATTTTATTTAATCTTCTTCTTCTTTGAAGAAGTCAGATGCTGATGACATCACTCACTGGTGCTTGGTGGGGTGAAAGTAGGCGGGGTGGCATATTGATTGATGCAGAGGGAAGGATGCAGAATGATAAATATATGTCTCTTTCGATTGCTATTTTAGATATAATCCTTAGGGTTCAGTTTCTCTATTTTGCAGATTACCCAGGCTTTCAAATTCTATTTCTACCTCCTTTGGCTTCCTTCTTCTGAACCATTTTACTATTCATTACCATATTGACTTGGAAAAAAAAAGAATAAAATTCAAACTAGGTTCTTTTAATCATTGTTTATAGTTCTAAATGGGAAAAGGTTTGGTATGGTGGTGTTTCAAACTACTGGATAAAGTTACTTCTGGAAAATTTATTAATTTCCACTGATCTTAGTAAAACAGCTTCTTGGATAATCCTTTTTTAATCATATGACATCAATTACCAGCTATCTGGAAATGATCACGTATCTGTCTTCAGCTTAGATCTCTCTTCCTACAGAACACTACAGAATCACATATCCAGTTGTCTTCTGGCCAATCCACTTTTATGTCCAATACGCAACTGTAACTTAGTATGTTCGAAACTGAGCATATCATCTCCCTCTCTTATACATTTCATATCTACTGGCATCACTAGTTATCCCAAATTCCCAGGAAAAAAAATCTAAGTGACAACCTTGATTTTGCCCTCTCACTTACTGGCCATATTCAATCAACCATTCAGTTTTATCAATTTTACTGCCTTCTAAGACTAGAAATGTTTTACTTAATTCATCAACTTCTCCCCTTCTTTGCCATATTATTTTTATTTAGGTACATTATTATTTTTTATTTGAATTACTACAAAAGGTTCTTAATTGCTATGCTTGTTCCTTTTTAATCCATTCTCCACACGGCACTCTGAAGCAGACAGATTTTTCTAAAAAACAGATTTTACAGTGTCCTTTATCTGTTAAACTAAAACAGAGGTATTATGTTGTTGTTAAGAATGAGACCTGTGTACCTAGCTACTTAGGTTCAAACTTTGGATCTTCCACTTACATTATGTATGATTTGGGGCAAGTTTTTTAACCTCTGTGTTTATCACTTTCCTCCTCTGCAAATAGGTGTGCTAGCAATAGCACCTAACCCATAGAGTTGTTATGAGTAAACGACTTAATACGTGTGAGAAATTTATTATAGAAGCTGATATATGGTAAGTATTTAATAACTATTATTATTATTAATTATTATTATTATTATTATTATTATTATTATTATTATTACCACCTTTCTACAGACATGATTGGCCTTGAGAATTGTTAAAATCAGAACTCTGTATTGCTTAAAAGGTTTTCTATGATTTGGCCTCTGTTTTTCCAGCTCGATCTCTTATCTTTTCACCTCTCCTAACTTATTTTCCAGTGATACTAAAATACTCATTCACTATTATTTTGTTATTCAAGCTATCATTTAAAGCTCTTCAAATATAGACAGCCAAACAATTTTTAATTACTAATTTAATTTGTTTTTAAGCTTTAAATTCAAGACCTTTATGCATGAGGTATATATAATCACAGAGATAAATTTCTCAACTTGCTTCCCCTTTTACTTTTTTAGTTTCATGGGTTATTTTTATTTCTAATATTTCATTAGTAAGATATCCCTAGATTATACTGCAAATGGACTTTTTCTGTAAAGCTTTCTTCTATATTACTATATAGCTAAACTAAATATTTCATTTGGTATGATGATTCATTATAATAGCTAAACAGTAAACATTTCTCGATCTTGTTACAAGATGTTATTTATAGACTACCTACTAGGTTTTGTAAAGTAGAACATATAATTTATTATCTTAATTGAATATTTTGAGATATAAAGAGGTATTATTAATATTATATAGAGACAAGAAATGTAAAATGATACTCTCCTGGACAAACTTGGATATATGGTCACTTTCTCTATTCCTCACAGTAAAGGCTAAAGTTAGGTTTTACAACTTCCATTTTATAAGTGAGTAAACTTGTCCGAGTAAGTGACAAAGCTGAGCATCGGTTTTAGAGCCATTCTTTGATATCCATATTCTTTGTACCACATGGGCCGCCTTAATTTACAGTTCTTTTGACTTTGACATCTTCACTCAATCAACCAACTCATTTCTAAGTAGACTTTTCAAAAGAAAGACAATCTAAATGAATATTTGAGAGTAAAGAGAAATGGTACTTACTGATAGAGACATTTCTATTGATGTGAAAATAGTAAAGTATGTTGAAAAATATGACAACCTAACAAGACTAGATAATCTGGTCCTTCTCCAAAATAAAAGAGAATATTATAGTAATTGTTTGAGTCAAGCAATGTTTTGTGCTTTGATTAGTTACCAATTTACAAAAAAAAAAAAAAAGCCAGAGATGAATTTTCATCTCATTCTTATGCAAATGGATTTGTTAATATATTTTACCATGCTTAGTGTTAACATATATGTATATACTTATGACACATCCAAAGCAATCATATTGTTCTCCTTGTTATTGTGAAGTTATGATTTTTTTGTTTTTGGTCCTTTATAAAATAAAGGACCAAATTATGTTTCAGTTTCAGAAAGAAATGCAGTTTCAGTGTATATTAATCTAGGTAAGAGGCACTATGGAATCTTGTAAATATTAACATTTTATTCTGAATTCACAAGTTTGACTTTATTGTGATTTTAAACTGCTTGAGACTTATAAATTGTATGTCTATCCAATCTCATGCTGAGTAATATTTTTTTAAAGTTTCAAAAATAAAGATTTGCTTTCTGGGGGCATCTGTTTTGAGAAAATGAATACAACAGTATTATCCTGTGGATCTTTAAAACATATTGGCTCATCCTTATGATTATTCATCAAGACTCCAAAGGAGAAAAAAAGAAACTTAAATCATTTTTTATTTCTGTAGTATAAGAGCAAAAAGTAAACAGGCAACAGCTAAGAAGGGGGAGTGGGTGGTGGTGAGATCACTATGAAGAACACTAATTCTTTTACCTTGTCAGAATGAAAAGAAGATGCTTTATGCAACCAGCCATTAAATTCCGTAGGGGAGAGGAGAGATAATTGAAATCTTCCATGTGCCAGAAGAAGTGGCAAAAAAAAAAAAAAAAAAAGAAAAAAAAAGGAAGCCAGCACAAGAGCCATGTTTATGGCTGGAGCATTAAATTTGCTTTCTACCTTTGCATTGACTTGATTAAAAAGCAGTCTTTAGATCTGAGTCATATGTATTATCTGAATAGACACATTTGTGTTTTCAAATCAAACATTATTGCTGTAGCTGCATGATTTAGTGTAGTTTAGGATAAACTTCAACAAGTTCTAAATCATAATTTGAATACACACACACACACACAACAAGATTCTTAAGAGACCTCAGCAACCCAGCTCTAGAATTTAAACTTGCTTGTGGTTAATCTAGTGTAAATATTGTGTTGGCACAATTTGATACCATAACAGAAGTTTTATATTAAGATATGAGTATTTGTCTGACAATAAAAAGCCAGAAGTATTTGCTGTATTGTATTCTACAGGTACATGTGTGGATTGTAAACTTCAGAGAAATTGGAGAAATTTTATTTTGGATATACTGAAATTAGAAGTAACAAAAGTGGCTAATTAGCTATTTTAACAATGTTTAAAAAAATACAAACTATCAGACAGACCAGAGAAGGCTGAGTGAAGCAAGAGAGCAAGAGATATGCTGAGAGAGAGAGAGAGTAAAAAAAAGAAATTCTAACAGTAAATGTATTAGGTAAAATAAATTTTATGTATGGAAGTCTGAAATTATAAAACTGATTAGAAGACTGGTGATTAATTTCAATGAAAAGTATTATTCAATTTATGAACGAATTAACCCAAAGGATCCTTTAGTAATGTCTTCAATTTTTACAAAATATTATCTACTTAACAGAACACTGGTACAAAAAAATCTATAACTGAAGAATTAGAAGCCAGAGCCAAAGAAATTTTAATTAAAAGGAAAGAAAAAAAAAGTAAACTAACTAAAACTAAATCAGTGAAGATCTTCTATTCTTAAATACAGATGAAATCTTAGGATTTCCCCAATGACTGCAACATTATTGACCAAATCTTTTTTTGGTTCTAAATAGTAATATAACATTCTGCCTACTAACCTAAGTTGTAAAGATTGCCTAAAATTAACAAAAAGTAAGGACTTTGAAAATTCAGAATTTTGTAGGAGGAAATAGAATAAATTAAGGAGAATCAGGACATTTAAACTGTTTTTGAAATGGAGCAATGTGCCTTACATCATGTAATGTTATAGTAAGACATTTTAAGAAAAATTGGCTTGAGGCAGTATATATTTTTTTCCTCAAAATGCGCTGGAGTAGTTATGAAACTTATGGAGGTTATATGCTCTTTGACATATTTGGAGAGTTAAGGCCAGTTGTGAGACAGAACTTTATCTGAAATTTTATTGTTGATTATTGTTAAAGTTGTTAAATTGCTCTAAAACTCTTATTTTATCTCCCCATCTTCACCCCTCATCTAGATATAACCCCTACTCTCCTTGCTTTGTCTCTTTCCTTCCCCATGTAAAAATCACAGGTGCTGCACTTATTTTAATCTGTCTTTGTTCAAGGAGCAAAGAGGGTAGTGGCATTTTTGATTTTACCACATTCATTAAAGTAGTTTCATGGCAGTATTTCTATTTTAACTATAAATATTATGCATAATTTATAACATCTTGCAACTCAATTTGACAAATCTATAAGATGTTGGATATGAAGAAATGGATTAAAAAATACAAATTAAAATTTAAATAGAAGCATTTCATACTGAGATGAATTTGAAGCAGATATAGATGACAAAGTATTTGTGAAGGAAATACAGAATAGAATACTTATTGGTACATCATACTCAATGAAAATGAAACTATTGATTTTTTTATCATATCTTGATTTTCAATATTCATCACATTTTACATAAAGTAATAAATTATATTTAAAGTGTTCATGACATTAAACTATCAAGTAAATATTTTATTCTGATAATTATGATCTGCTTAGAAATATAAATGAAATAATTTGAGGAAGCAAACTCTTTTTGCATGATATGCATGAGTAAGTGTAGCATTGTTTATGCAAAACGGATGAAGGTAAGAACAAAGAAAGCTAACTTAATATGCATTTAATTTTCATTTAAACATTTTTTAAATTATGCACATCTGTAGATGTCTAAACACAATTAAGCAATTAATCATTACATAACAAGGCTAAAATGTTATAAAAGCACAGGATGTGATTATTTCAATCTTTTATTTATATATACTTCTTTTCTTCAACATAACATAATTGAATGGTTTAGATACTTGCAAATACGTCAGTGAACCAATCAATGTCTAGAAATAATCCGCATTAGAAACGAATCAGAATATGGCCTAAAGTAAAGGTTCTAAAACCTAGCTAATATCATAATTCCCAGGAAAGCTTTTTAAAAATATAGGTGCCCAGGCTTTCTCTTTGGAGATTTTGATTCAGTAAGTGATGAGAACTGAATATTCTTAAGTGGGATATTAATAAGCATTCCCATTCCAATATTTTTTTTATTGTTCTTCCATCACATTTCTTTGCCTACCAGTATTATTCTATATAAAAGTTTCTTTAACTGAGCTCTATTGCCACTCTCAAGGATCTGTAGCTTCTCTAGTTTTTAAATTTTGTGATTAAATTTTGATAACTTATTGTATGATTTCATTTATGCGAAATGTTCAGAAAAAGCAAATTCATAATGACAGAAAGTAATTAGTAGTTGACAGGGGCTGAGGGGAGAAGGGAAATGGTTGATGTTATTAACAGGTGCAGAATTTCTTTTTGGGGTGATGAAAATATTCTGGAATAGATAAGGATGATGGTTGCACAGCCTTACAGATAAATTATAATCCACTAAATAGTATACTTCAAAAAGGCAAATTTTATGATATGTGAATTATATACCTTAAATTGAAAAAATGATAAAGTGAAAACAATTTTTGATGATAGCATAAAATTTGATATTAGCATGTTCTGGATTATCTAGGTTACTGCTAAATAACCTAGTATTATCTGCATTTGTTTGTGTCGAATTTGTTTGTGTAGTATTTTATCATCAGAAGTAAATGAAAAATAAAAAAGAGGAAGATTTAATGTATAAAACATATGTAGACAAGTAAGAGTAAAACAGGTTGCACGGTTTTTCAAATATAAGAAAGTGGTGAGTACGTTGAATATTTCTAGTACTTATACTAAATAGACACACCAGGTTCAAAGACTGTGCCACACACAGTCAGCATCATATTCATGTTGTGCTGAGAAATTTGGTTTCCACAAGTAAATTCACCCTTAATAAGTTGGTGCTGTATGTGTCATCCATGTCAAGTTAATCTTTTATTCATGTGAGACCATTTCCTTTATAAAAATTTTCCCTTCTTCGTTGCTGTGATATAGTGCCCCACTTTTGGATTCATCCATCCCTTTTTATTTTTATTTTTTAAAATTTATTTATTTAAATTAATTTCAAGTATACAGTATATTGGTTAGACATCTATATATCTCATAAAACAATGCCCCCAATTGTTTCTCCCTCCCTTGGCCCTCCACCTAGATATCATATTAACTGCATTCCTTCCCCGTTTTTTTTAAAGAAACCTCTCTTTTGTAATTCATGCATACTGTAGTTTTTTTTTTTTAAATATACTTCATAAGTCAAAACTATGAAGAGACATTAAAAATAATCTCAAGTCATCTTTGTTTATGCTGTCACTAACCACCCAGGGATTTTAAGAATTTTATTACTTGACTTTAAAGTGAAGCTTCAAGTGAAACAGGATGTATATAATGACTGATTGTAGGGTTTTTCACATACTTCTCAACCCACAAATGTTCCTTTTTTTGATTTATTTTTCAGTGAAGAATATTAACTGGAAAGTGATTTTTTGTGTGAGTAACGCCAAAATTTTTTAAAGTAGTCGTCACACATAGTGTGGAAAGGCAAGAATTGGATTAAAAGCAAATGTGGTTGTTCTATTCATAACGAAACAGTATATTAACCAAGAAATGTAATCAAGACCTTATAAAAAGGAAGTTATTTTATATATGACAGAATCATGTCAAATGTTAGTCATATTAAAAAGTAAAAGTCCCAGGGATGGGGGAATCCTCACAATGTTGCAATAGAGTGTTTCTTCTTGACTTTCTGGTTAATAACAAAAGCCAGCTTACTTATGTGCTTACTATGTGCCTGGACTTGTGCTAAATATGTGTTACATGGATTCTAGTTACAGTTCCATTTTACAGTAGAGGAACACTGAGGCTTAGAAGATTTAAATAAGTTGACCATGGTAAAATAAACAACAACACAACGACCAAAACTGATAAGTGTCTGAACCTGAAGAATGGTTTCTGGAAACACATAAACATTTTTGATTGAATGAATGAATATGTAAATGAACTCAAGTCATCTGCCTCTAGAGCTTGCTTGGTAGATATCATATAACACCTCTAAATGCCATGTAGTCTCTCTATTCTTATTCTCATTTTTATTCTTTTATTCTTATTCTTATTCTTAAGGGTCTGTATATTCTCTATATTTTTAAATTTTGTGATTAAATTTTGATGATAACATTATGTGATTCCATCTAAATGAAATGTCTAGAATAAGCAAGTTCATAGAGACAGAAAGTAGATTAGTAGTGGCCAGGAGCTGGGGGGACAGCACATCTTACTGTGTTAATTTGGTATAAGCAATGAAGTCATATTTAGTTTTCATTTCTC
Source organism: Pteropus alecto (assembly GCF_000325575.1). Taxonomy (NCBI): domain Eukaryota; kingdom Metazoa; phylum Chordata; class Mammalia; order Chiroptera; family Pteropodidae; genus Pteropus; species Pteropus alecto. Next base: position 17,871,412 of record NW_006436298.1, on the reverse strand, counting down.
GCATATGGTGAAATCTCTTGAAAAACCCTAACATGTCTTACTCCAAAAACTTGAATGACACATTTGAATGAGACTTTAAACTATTCAAGCCCATGATGAAGAGTATATGTGATAAATGTGACAATTTTAATTATACCCACAAATGACAAAATACAGATAATTACTATATTAGCAGGAATTATGTATGTTGGTTATATTGCTAAAATTAGTAAAATGATGATAAGTTATGTATTCTTTTCAATAATAGCATGTCTGAAGGGTTAATCTAATAGCCTTATTTGTGATAGTGTCAGTTAAGCATTTGTATTGCTCCCATGATATTGACAATAGAAGTCTAGTTTAGAATTACTGTAAATCTAATTTTCATTCCTTTATTTTGATTTTCATAATGTAGCCTACAACTTTACAGCACAACTGACAATATTTGAAAACATTTTTACAATTTCAAAAGGATGAATGATTCCTTCCCTTTTAAAACTGGGTAACTGAAGATGTCTGTAGTGACTAGCTAACAGTTTATTTTGCAAAAACATTTTGGATAATGAGAATTTCCACACGATTGAGGTTTTCAATATGCTACTAAGTTGTACACAATTGTTTCATTTACTCTTTTGATGGCTGTTTCTAAATTTTACTTAAATAATAGTCGCTTTAATTTGACAAAATATAATCTTAATCTACCTTATGTTTCAAAATCAGATTATGATTTTTAAATATTTACTTTTTAATTAATTGCCAATTATCCTCAGTTTTATTTTATGATTTTTACTTTAGAGTATATAGTTCGGCTTCTACACTTTCCTTCTTTCTTTACTGCAATACATTATCTCTGTTAACTTATCAGCATTAGCCGTGAATCCATTTTCCTTTCTATTATTATGAAATGCATTGTTTAATAACAAACAATATCCCAGACAAGCATTTTGAGGTATTATGTTTTCTTGTTGGTATTCTTAGTAGGCATTGCTTCCAAGGGAAGAAAATTTGTCTTCAGTTGGGAAATTGTTATTCTGCTCATTACCTTACTCTCATTATAATGTCTTCATTTTAGCAGTGCACAATTTCTGTGCACAATATGTCTTGCTGTGTTTGTGCTGGTTTTAGTACTGGGATGCTGCCTTTGACATGACAAAGGTTGGTGTCCTGACAGGTAGAAAAGAAATTTTCCATGAACTGAGCGATGGGTTAACAGAAATAACCGTGTTTAGACATGTAAGATCATTGATCTATATATTGAGTCAACATTTATCATGTGCTCCTGAAGCACAAACCAGTATAAAATGATTTGGGGAATGTAGTAGGCAAATGAAAAACTGACTTTAAGTAGTTTATAATGTATACTATATCTTCCATATGCAGAGCTACTGATTCTAGGAAAATGTGGCTATGCAGTTGTAGAACTAGAATAAATTCCAAAAGTTACCTTAAATATTTCAGTTCATGCATGAGCAAATTCAGGTCATCTCTCAAATAAAAGTCACTTTTCAGGGAAGATCCCACAATTTATGTTTCTACCTCTAGCATTCTAACTTTGGCAGACTTCCTCTGTACTAGACACTGAGAAAAGTTCTTTATCTGCCAAATGTTAATTCTCTCAATAAATCTACCAGCATCACATTAAAAATAGAAAATAAAGACTTCCTGGTGTTAAGGAATCCAGATTTGTCTGGTCCAAGAAGCAGAGTTCTTAATTACTACATTCAGCTCACAAAACGCTTCACATATTACATAATTTTTTATCCATCAAACAAATTCCACAATTTATAAACAAATTCTTTTTCACTTTTCTCAGCTTTTGCTTTTCCCTCATTTATGTAGTATGATTTATTTTTAAATCTCTGAGGAAAACATAGTAGTGAGTCAATTGTAAAAAAACTCTCTTTATAATATCTCTTTATAATGGAATATTTCTTGATTCATTATATCTTCTTCCTTCATGAATGTATCTTGCTCACAAATGCACTTTTCTTATTTTTCTTTTTTTTTTAGGCGAGGCAAACTTTGGTTGACCTCACAGATTGCAAGGACCTTGTCAGTTTACAATCCCTTATTTTTTATTTTTTATGCCTACAGCACCTGGTCTTCCTAGGTGGTCTCCAATCCAAGTACTAACCAGGCCTGATCCTGCTTAGCTTGTTCAGGGTGGCATGGCCATAGACACGATGAATACACTTTTCAAATGCACTATATTATACTTCAGAGCTTTGTTGATTTTGTTCCATTTTTAAAGTAGATTCAGGCATTTTATCCTCTCAATACAGGGTTCATCATTCTTTTATTTTTTTGCTTTTCCTTTTTAAAGGACTGCTCTCCATACAACTAATTAACTACTATATTTACAGATAGGATAATTTTATAGTGACTTTATATATTAGGTCAATAATTAACAAGCAGACACCTGTATATTTCTAGGTTTCAAGGAGGAAGAAAGTAAATGAACTTTTTCATTCAGCAATTAGTCAAATTCCACCCATTTGTATATTTTACAGCGGGTCTAATGGATACTTTTAACCATACCATGACTCAAAACATTTTTCTTTTTTATTTATATGTATAGAAAAGGCAGAATGTCAACTTGATTCATTGATGACAGTAGGGCAGAAAAAATAAGCACTTTTAAAGCTGGAGTAATTTTGGGAGACTGGAATAAGGGATTGAATGAACATATGGAACAGTGTATCAATATATCTATGGGAAATTTAATACAAATTAAATGAAACAGGTGTTCTAATGTTCAGAGCATTATACTTTTGACTGTATTTTGGGAACATTTGTCCTATGCCCATATATAAGTAGATGTTTCTCTTTTCAGAAGGTTTTAACTGACTATAAAAATTAGGAGGAGAGAGAGAGAGAGAGTGAGTTATTAGACATTTAGAAGAACAGAGCTAAACAAGTGGATTATTGTTATTAAGTATATATTATTTACAGTAGAATCCAGAATATATTTTTTTACTTAATATAAGTGTATTAAAATGTGATAGAAATGTGCAAAGTAACCTAAGTAAAAACTGAATATGGATTTCTAGTATTCAAGAATTTTCTGATAAAAGTTAAAAAAAATTCTTCCTATAGGTCTGAGTGAAAGACCAAGAAAAATCAAAACATTAACTTAATCAGGATCAATTTCTTTCATCTGAATATGGACATTTATGTTTTGAAAGTTAATGCAGAATTATTCAAAATATGAAACTGACACACAGATTTCAAAAAGGGCAAATGAGAATAATCACCAAGCTTTTCCTCGTTACTGAGAATTGTCAAAATTCTATGAGGGTGTACTTTGCAATAAAATTGGCAATTCACAGTTTACTTTGTACATATCTTAATCATTGTGAATCTAACAGGCATAGTTAATAAGGATGGGCTTTTGTAATAATTTTTTTTCTCCTGGATGAAAAATGATTCTGGCACTTTCAATATTTCGCCTGGAATCTACTTTTGCATTGCTCTTACAAGACTCCTTCTCAGTGGGGATACAATCTTTGTCAGTCATACAGGAAGAAAGATTCAATAACTTAAAATTAAAAAAAAAACTTTTCACCCTATTCTGCAATATATCTGAAACTCAGAAGATCCCTACCTTATTTCTAGTGCAGCATTTTACCCTTAACTAAAATCTGTGTCAGTTAGAAAAAAAGCATGAAACTCCGCCATAGGATTATGGTGTCTTAATCCAAGAAGAAGGTTGTACAAAGACTAGTATTTCAAATTGTCATTTTGTTTGGCCCTCTGGCAGGTTTTACCCTCCTTTAATGAATACTACCCTCAAGTATATCTTATTTATACCATACAAAGATTCTAGGTGAGTAAGATGTATGGTTCTTTTTTGTAAAGTGGGAGCAGGGCTATTATGAACAAGGACATGGGAAAGGAAAAAGTCCTGACACCTTACTTCCAGAAAGAAGACATATGAAATTTAGGATCTAGAATTGATTTTGTTAAAACTATGTTGTGTACATGAACCACCGGGACACATATACTTCTATTTCATTTGCACAGTTTTAAAGGTAATGCTCTCTTTTTGGAGTTAAAAAAAGAGTTGAATCACTAATTATTCTCTGCTTTGAAGCTTGTTTTACAAGACTAGCATCTGAGGGTGTCCAGTGGAGAATAAGCTTTAATGCCTAGGTGGCTTTTTGAGAACTGTTCTTCCTCCCTCCCTCCTACCTCCCCTCTCTCTCCCTCTCTCTTTATTTCCTGTCAGTGCATGTTATTGGTATTTAATGGTTTCTGGAGCTATATACCTTACCCAATCAAACACTGTGCACTCTGAAAGTCTCTGATACTAAAATCTGAAGAGAGTGTAACTTGTGATCTGCTTTATATTATTTAGAAAAGGTTTGGATTAATGAAGCTTTAAGCCATATTCAGTATCAGTGCATCGAAAACTTCAAATTAAGACATTCTAAATCTTACAACCCAAATTACATTCTCATTCTCATTCATTCACTCCATCAACATTTAATGAGCATTCACTCTGTTCTACGCACTGTGATCAGTTTTAAGAAAAATAAGATGCGATCTTGATCCTGAATGAGCTCACAGACTTTGGGCTTTGGAAAAATAATGAGCAATATTTGTAATATTATATGAAGAAAAATTGTAACAGAGATGTGCACTAAATACCTTTGAAGCCCCAGGAAGAAAGTGACAAATTCTCTCTTGGAGGAGTGGGAAAGGCTTTATCAAGAAGGTGACATTTGAGCAGGGAAGATACTTAAAACAGTTGTTAGAAAAGATCGATTTCAACTAGAGGCTGATTATATATGGGACAATGTATCTCATCATTTCTCTGCCCTCTATGTATAAAATTTTTAGGAACACTTAGAAATATTGGAACTGCAATAGAGGTTTAAGTTATTAGTTACTAAAGAGCAGAGTGTGTTGAAATGACAGGCATCTGCTTCTAATAAAATATCCAGAGAATTTGGAAGACAATTTCACTTAATATATTTCTTGCCTTCTTTAAAATTATAATATGGCTTATCATAGTTATTTCATTTTAAGACTCAAAATAATATATTTTTCTTACTCTTCTGGTTTTATCATTGCCTCTTGCAAGAAATAGATTTTATTTATTTATTTGTTTGTTTACTTATTTTTAATGCCTACAGCACCTGGTATTCCTAGGTGGTCTCTCATCCAAGTACTAACCAGGCCTGACCCTGCTTAGCTTCCTAGATCAGACAAGATCAGGCTTGTTCAGGGTGGTGTGGACATATGAAAAATAGATTTTAAAATTAACATTTGTCTTAGTCTGTTCAGGTTACTACAACAGAATACCATAAAAACAGTGGCTTATGAACAACAGAAATTTACTGAGAAGTCCAAGATCAAAGGGCTAATAGATTTGGTGTCAGGTGAGGACCTGCTTTTTGATTCACAGATGGCTATATTTTCACTATAACTTCATAGGATAAAAGTGGGTAGGAAGCTTTTTTGAGTCTCTTTTATAAGGGCACTAATCCCATTCATGAGGGTTCTACTTTCATGACCTAATCCCAAAAGCCTCACTCCCACACTATCACAATAGGGATTAGGCTTCAGCATATGAATTTGTGGGGGAAACAATCATGGCGTTTATAGCAACATCTACCCAGTATTTCTTAATTCTGGTACTATTAACATTTTAAACTAGTAATCCTTTGTTGTATAGGGGCTGTCCTGTGTTTTGTAGGATGTTTAGCAGCCTCTCTGACCTTTACTTACTAGCATCTAGTAAGATGCTAGTACAGCCCCCTAGTTGTGACAACTAAAAATGTCTTCAGAAAGTATCAAGTGACCCCTGGGGAGCAAAATGTCCTCAGTTGAGAATTACCGATTTAATTTAATTCCATTGTTTTTAATTTTTTAAAAGTCAGATATTATCCTATAATCATTGTTATTTTGCATGATATTATTATTACTATCATTATTATTTTGTATCTGGATGGTCACTAACAATGTAATTTTCTAAGCAGAAAGAAGTGTTATCCTTGATCACATCCAGGATTTTCTTAGGCAATTGAGCCTAGCGTGAATATATCAGTGAATGATCTAGATCTCCTTTTTCCTTCCTCAGAAATATAGAAACATTAAAAGATTTAAAATAGAATCATAAGAAAAGCACAGATGTAAGGTGTACTGCTACCCCGCCTATCCTGGGTCATGTCTCTTGTATATGTTTTTATAATACAACAGAATATAGCTTAAAATTCCTTTGTGAATCTATAGGTTATAATACATCTCCCTGGCTGGCCAGAGGTGGGAGGAGGACATGAAGAACAATAAGAAAATGAACGGTAGGAAGCACCCACCGTACTTAAATCTGAACTAGCTGTGAGTGCCTGCTACATCTATGTAATTGAGGTAGCAAATCATAAGAAAATGAAAAAAAAAAAAAAGTTATTGTTCAGAGAATTCTCTGAGATGTTTCCCAATTTAAAAATAGGGGCAGGCAGGCCGAGATACAATACTAAGAACAAAAATAAAACCACATATTTACCACTTTAGTGCTACTTCCTTATATGAGAGGAAAACATCTCTTTTCTTACCCTTTGCACTCAAGGTTTCTTTATTAAATTGCTAAAAGTTTTATTGCACATCATAGAAACTGAGTTTCCTATTTTCTGAGCAAAAGGGAGAATGTTCAACGAATGGTAAATGAACAACAACGCTCTAAAGAAAAGTAAGTTCAGTGATCACATTATAAAATGCAGGATACTCAGATAATGAAAAGACTCATTTTAAAGTCTGTCTTATTTTTTCTAGTTTAATATTTTATGTATGTGGGAACACATGGAGAACATTTTAAACTGGTTCTCTTCTTAAGGAGAAATCTAAGAGAATTGCAAAACTTAATTAAGATGCACAATATTTTAATTATCAAAGAATACTAGTTTAAAATTCTGTTATAGAATCTCCTCTTTAGCATCTATTAAACACAGCTCTGTTGGGGTGCTGGGCAAGAAAAGCTGCTAGACACTTTTTGGTTTTCTAAGAGCTTCTAATTTAAGATACTGAAAAGTTAAATATGTGTATCTTATATAAGTGGTAAAAGAATCAGTAGAGAGATAATTTTTTAAAATACCCCAACATTTAAATTAATACGATAAGATAAATACTACATAGTTAAAGAAGGAGGCTTTTCTGTAGCTGTTTGGAGGACAAAATATTTTTGCATTCATATAATGATGAAATTCTAGGGATAGGATCCATCTTTGTACAAAATCTAGAGTAAAAACTAGTATGGTAGTGGAGCTAAGCAATAGATCTGACTTTTAATTTTACTTGTTATAAAAATATTGATGCACATATTTTTAATGAGTTATATAGTGCTGCATGATTTATGAGGACAAAAATGTCCCTCTCTGTCTCTCCCTACTTTCCTTCTACATAGTATTCTATTTTCTAAAAAAAGAAAATTGCAACCCATAGTTATTTATTTTTTTTAATTTAACTACATTATTTCCATATGCTATATTAATATTTCTGTTCCTTAATTTGTAGATTTTGGTCATAATTTATTGACTTATTATGATAGATGAGTGTGTTAGGTCTCATGTGACACCTAATTAGACATACAATTAGTTCAATTAGATGAAGATGGAAATTGCTGGGTGAGTTTCTAATAAAGCTTCCTTAAAAGGGTGGTGAGTCAGCTGATGGGCACTGCTTCTATTTCCCTCAACATCCTCTTCTCTGGGAAGAAGGATATGCTGACTGAAATTGCAGCATCCTTCTTATGATCATGAAAAGACACAAAGGGAGAAGTGGTAGGCAGAATAATAGTCTATAATATTCCTCAGGGATGTCTATTATGTCCTAATGCCCAAAACCTGTGAATATGTTGCTTAAATGGCAAAAATAATTTGCAGGTGTGATTAAGGTTATGGAACTTGAGATGGGCAGATCAATCTGGTTTATCCAGATCGGCAAAAAGAAATCACATGATTCCTTAAAAGCAAAGAACCTTTCCCAGCTGTCGTCAGAAGAGATGTGATAAGAGAAAGGTTAGAGAGAAATCTCTTTAAAAAAACAAGCTTTACTTATGAAGGGTTTCTAACTTTGCTACACATGCTAGTAAATATTTTTTCACAGTTACAGTTCTGAAAATCTGATAATCCCAATATTCAAAAGTTTATTTCAAAATTAATTACAAAAGCAAACCCACAACAGAAAGAGACAACTTTTAGTTGGCTTGGAATGTACAGCCACTGATTCCAGCTATTCTTTAAAATAGGCCCACCACTTCCTTGAAAATCAAGTACAATGGAGTCACAGACGGAAATGTCTTTTAATAAGCAAGCTATGTATAGTGATTAAATTTTTACCTACTTTACTCCAGTGTGCCTAGATATATAGTCAAATATTCTTCTGGGTGCTTCTGTGAGGGTGTTTTGGATGAGTTTAATATTTAAACTGGTAGTAAAGCAGTTTGCTGTCCCTAATGTGGGTGGGTCCCCTTCAATTCAATGAAGGCTTGAATAGAACAAAAAGGCTGACCCTCCACTGAATAAGAGGAAATTCCTCCTGCCTTACTGCCTTTGAGTTGGGACATTAGATTTTCCCTGACTTAGGACTCGAACTGAAAAATAGACTCTTTCTATTTCTCAAGCCTGCAAGCCTTTAGACTGAAACTACACTGTTGGCCCTCTTGGTTTTCAGCTTGCAAACTGCAGGTCTTGGGATTTATCAGCTTCCATAATTTCAAGAGTCAGTTCCTTATAATAAATCAACCAATCAATCAATCAATCAATCTACTTCCACACACACAGACACACACACACACAGACACACACACAAACACACACTATTGGACTCTTGGATCTGTTTCTCTGGAAAATCCCAACAAATATATTACTTAATCAAGATTACACACTCCTTAGAAAATACAATCAGAAAACAAGGCCGAGCTGATGAGGTATATATTGTCCATCACCAATTTCATAGGAAGCTTATGGGATGGTGAGATCAGCAGTTGTT
>NW_006436298.1:17855978-17862408 GCF_000325575.1 Pteropus alecto | reverse complement strand
GAGTCTCCTCCAGATCTCACTTAGCCTTTTAGCTCGCTAACAAACAGTAAAGGATGTGCTCTGCAACATCCTAGGGAGAACATTGGAAAGAATTCCAAGAAAGTGTACCAAGTATTCTTTCCCAGAAAGGCTGTATTTGAAAAGAAAGCAGATCCTGGTCAGAGTTTCAATGAGAGGATCTGCCTCCCATCCACTTCTGTTCTCATATAAGACGTCATACAGAGGACGTTCTACCACAACCCTCCAGTCATGTCACTCACAGGATGGTGAGATGTTGGAGGATACTTGAAGCACAGTTCAAAGTTAATGGAAACCATGCAAGACATACTGTGAGATGGCTGGAAAGTAAATCTCCTCAAAAATATCTTTGTAAGCCACATCTGTATTGACACCATTTTTATAAAATATTATCTCATTATGAGAAGCTTTAGACTCTTCTCTGCTTTCTTCACAAATTATTTTTCTTCAAAATGCAAATAACTACTAAACTTTAGGTAGTGACTTGGTTGTCTCTGTGTCTTCAAGAAGATTGATCTAAAATCTCAGGACATCTCCCTATGGATAGCCAGAAGAGAAGAGCTTACCAATGTACTGGTGGAACATAGTTCCCTTTCTGCTCCATTATTAATTAGCTTTGCTGGCTCCGAAGATGGAGGATCAGAGGCCAAAGGTCAAGGAATGCTGGTGGTGTCAAAAAGCTGAAAATGGCTAGGAAACTGATTCTCCCCTAAAGCCTCAGTAAGAAATGAAATCTCACTAACTCTCTGATTTTAGCTCAGTAAGACTCATGTTGGATGTGTGATCTACATAACTATAAGATAATAAATCTGTATTGTTTATGCCACTTAGTTTGTGGTAATTTATTATGGCAAAAAGAAAGTTCATGTAGAAGCCCATTGTCAGAATATAGGAGCAGAAAAATAGAAGGAATTTGGAACGCTGATAATCTCATGGAGCCCTGGGACTACATTTGAAAGAGAAAATTAAATCCCTATCTTCTGTGTGTGTTGTTTTCCAAATGTCTGTTCTCTCCTATCAGGATCCAGTTCTTCACTAATACAATGAGGACTGAGTTCCCTTATATATTCTTCTCCTCTCCCTCATCTTCTAAACTAACGGTTCAATTTTTTGCTGAAATGAATATTGTTTTATATACACAAATAATTCATTGCTGAGCCAAGAAATCTACTACAATATCTTTTTTTACCTCTCAATGGAGAATGTGTTATTTTCCAGAAGCGTGAATGTGTGTGTGTGTATTTCTAAATGGTCAAAGCAATCAGTTTAACTATTAATTCCACTATCTGTTCTTGGGGATTTTCTCCTAGAAGTGTCCAGTTCCTTTGTCCATCCAGACTGGTTGCACAATGGGATTGCTGGCCACCTGGTATACTGAGAATTCTTTTGCCTTTTCTCTGTGTTGGATCCTCTGATTCTTGAGGTCTTCATTACCTTAGTTTACTTATTTTGGTAGAATACCCAGTTTAGTAGATTTCTGAGAAAGATTAATGGAAAGTATTTTTTAAAAAAGATTTTATGAGTTTGAACCATCTTAATTCTGATCTCACAATTGATTTTTGGAGTGAGTATATGATATTAAATTATTTTTCTCTGAAGATTTTGATTATATAACTTTTAATGCTGCTATGGAAAAGTCCAATACTACTTGTCTGAGCTGTTTCTCTGGAAGCTTGTAAGTTCTCCCAATATTGGAATTCTAAAAATTTCCAGTGATTTGTTTTGCTGTGAAACTTTTTTCCAATAATTGTTCTGATGCTTTGTGGGTCTTTTTCATCTGTAGACTCATTTCCTTCATATTAAAATCTGTTCTTATATTTTTTCTTCAAAAAAAAAATTTTTTTTTTTTTTTACCTTTTTACTTTCTAGTTCTAGGGTTTCTATTAGTTGTTGATTTTCCAAGGCTAATGTTTTATTCCTTTTTCCCTCCTATTTTTCTTTCTTTGACTTTTTTTTTTTCTATTTACTACATTTCCTTATTTTTGTCTTCCAACAATTTTGCACTTCTGTTGATTTTCTTCATGGTTTCTAATTTTTTTTTTTTTTTAGCATCCTGCTACGATTTCATGAATTAATCATATGTTCATCGTTCTGAGTACATTATCTCTAAGTTAATTTGAGGAACTATATACCTCTTCTGGTCTTGTATGGTCTCCTTTTTTCCCCAAATTTCTTCTTTGTGTTTGTCTTTTGTCTTGATTTGTAATACTGGAAGTTTTTGCTTTTTTTTTCCCCCAGTCTTTGGTAGTTCATTCACATTTGAGAATGACCAATTAAGAAACATTTGGAAGTTTTATGGTCATGGTCAATCTTGTTTACAGATAAATTTTACTGTGAAATGTTTTTTCCAGTGAAAGACACTAAATGTTGTTTTATGTAAGTCTTTTCTCTGGTGTGGTCCAGGTTCCTTAGAAAAGGGCCTTTTTAATCTCTTTCCTTGAGGCTATAAATATGCCTACTAGATTTACGATTAATCCTTTATTTTATCTTCAGTCCATGACACCATTTTCTTCCTTTTCAGTGCCTAGTGTTCTCAAGTCCAGATTTTTTTCTTATTCTACTTTTGTAGAGAATAATTTTCCTACCGCCTTCAGGATAGAAGAGCAGTATTTGCCTGGTTGAGATAGGAGGAAGAATCTTTGCTCAAAGAGCTCCCTCTTTCGATTTTTCAGCACTTGCTTTACTGCAATTTCCTGAGACACCGAGTGTTTCCATTTATTGGGATTTCTGGGGATTTGTGGAGTAAATAGTCTTGCTTCTATTTGACATCGTCATTCATTTTCCTGTTTTCTGTTGATTTAGCTTACATTTTTTAGTCTCTCATTTTTAATATATCTACTAATTTCTTTCAAGATAAAGTAGGTGGCTCCCATTCTAGTTCTAGTTGTTTTGTTATTCTGATTTGTATTTTTTAATACCTAAGAATAAAGTACAGTCTTAGCCTTTTATCTTAAAGGCGAAATTCTGTTTTAGACATATTTAATGATATTTCTAAACAAATGGTATGATTTTTTTTCCAGTTAAAGTCTGCTGGTTTCAGCAAATAATTTAAAAGTCACCCTAAGTATATGGAAATGAAACATCAGAACACAAACAGTTTTAATCCCATGATTTGTTTTAAAAATCTATTCAAAAATTAAAAGGCAGACAAGTCTGGACATCATTTAGGCAAAACCATTCAGATGATAATTCTCAAAGTGGAGTCTTATCAAGTTCACACTCCTTGTGGCTATGGCAGTATGAGCAAGGCTGTTGATTATAGGAATTTCAATATTGTGCTTGTCCTATTGTATAGCTTGGTATTTTGCTGGTATTTTATGATAGCATAAAAGGCACAGATGAGTAAGTGAAAACTAGAAGCCAGATATATGAGAGAAACCGAAGTAATGAGGGAAGAAACATTAATACTTTCTGGAGTCAGATGTATAAAAGAGAAGGAAATACAAAAAGTCCCTGAGACCTACTATTAACAATCTAGTCACTGTCCAACATTCTTCTAAATTTTTTTTCCCCCTCTTTAAATCCTCCCCTCTCCTCCCCACTTCCACCCCTGACCTACTGATGTTGCCATCTCCCCTTAAGAACTGGACCTCTGACGGTGGATCTCTGAAGGTGGAATGTTTCCTCCCACACGCACTCGTGGTGTGCACCTGAGGCCTGGGGCCTGGGGCTTGGGGCCTGGCACACCTGGGGCCTGGCGCACCTGGGGCCTGGTGCACCCAAGACCTTCTGTGTGTAAAGCAGACGTCTAATCACTACACTATGGAACCATCTCCTCTTCTAAATTTTTATTTCCATGTTTTACCTTATACCACTATTTAAATAAATTTGGAATCCTTGAATAGAACTTTTGGGTTTTTTTGACTACTTGAATTGAATTTAAAGACTAAGTCACATTTTATGCCATTATGTAGTATTTCAACTAATTGTTCTTTGGGTGGATTGCGAACTGGTTTCATATTCCAGCATATAGCAAAGTACTTCTATATGGTAGCTATTTCATTAGTCTTTGAATTGATTTGAAAATCATAATTAACTAAGCCCACAGCAAACTGTCAACAAACTTAACTTGTAAGGTTATCATTTTCTATTTTGGAAACATTTGCATTGTTTTAATTTTTCTTTTCATTTGAATGTAAAGCCTACAGAGAAATAAAATGTCTATATTTTAACAGTATTATTTTCACTCCTGTTTCTCTTTCAGCCCTTCTCACAGGTTCCTAGTCATAGAAAATTGAATATATCTATGTTGATTAAATAAACTGCAAAGAGATGCACTGAAGTAGAGAATAATAGAATAAGAGAAATACATACTGATAATGAAATGGAAAAAGAGAAATGTATCTCTATTTTCTCGGAGAACCATCACAGAACATAGTAATCATAAACTAAAAGTGTTTGGGAACTTATAATTTGTAACACTTGTGAGATGTCAATCTACCATGCATAGCAGGTATTATTATTGATATTATGTGAGTGAGGAAATGTAGCAAGGTTAATAACTTTGTACAAAAGTCATCCTGTCACTAAATGACTTTATCATTACGATTATTTTATTATTATTAATGTTCATCATTATCATCACATTATTTAGTGGTGATTGTGAAGGTAGATATGGCTACCAAATATTTGTTTTAACAAGTACAGTATAGTTATATAAGGCAATATAATCTCTAAATACTTGTCCTGTGCGCTAGATAAATGTAAATGATCTGGTTATTTTTCCCTACTCTTTAATACTATTAATTTCAGATTCTGAGGATAAAAACTGTGTGAAAGAAAGCATTTCTTTGTAGAGCAACTCCTTTTAGCATCATGCATAACACAAAGGTTGTAAGGGAGCCATGTGTTGATATAGGAAAAAGAAAGAAACACTAGCTAACTCTAAAAATTAAACAATGGAATAAAAAGAATAATTATCAAAGAGAATTAATTCTTGGAGATACCGAGGAAACATGGTGGAGTGAGAGACATCCCCAGATCTCTCCCCTCGAAACAACAATAAGAAGAGAATTGCTATAGCAAGATAGTAATGAACGTTCAGCATACATAAGGACAAATTGAGATAACAATGACTGAAAAAGTAAGGATTCGAAGATCCAAATTTGCAAAGGGAAATGGAGATAAGGCACACTCAGAAGAAAATAGACGACTATACATATATAACTATCCTTTACATATTTGTAATGGTAATCATACACCAAAGATTCAGAACTGAAGTATATAACATAAAACAAGAAGAACCAGAGGCAAAAACCACACAAGCCAACCAAAATAAAGAAAACAGAAACACATGGACAAGGAAGCAATGGAAACACCGAGCTAACAGAAAGCAAAAGATAAAATGGCTATAAGAAGACCTCTTATTTCAATAATCATCCTAAATGTAAATGGATTGAACTCACCAATAAAAAGGCACAGAGTTGCAGAATAGATCAAAAAAAGAAAACCCAATCATATGCTGCCTCCAGGAGACACATCTCAGTTCCAAATATAGACTCAAAGTGAAAGGGTGGAAAATGATATTTCAAGCAAATGGCATTCTGAGAAAAGCGGGAGTAGTGGTACTAATATTGGACAAAATAGACTTCAAAATAAAAAAGATAAAGAAAGATACTGAGGGACACTTCATAATGATAAAGGAAATCATTCAGCAAGAAGACATAACATGTATTAATATCTATGATCCCAATCAGGGAGCCTCAAAATATTTAAAGCAATTGCTAATAGAACTAAAGGAAGAAGAATATCAAAAAATTATCATAGTAGTGGACCTAAATACCCCACTGTCTGATGGACAGATCGTCTAAACAGAAAATCAATAAGGAAATAACATCCTTAAATGCCACATTAGACCAACTGGACATAATTGACATTTACAGAGCCTTCCATCCCAAAACAGCTGCTTATGCATTCTTCTCTAGTGCACATGGAACATTCTCAAGAATCGACCAAATATTGAAATACAGAGATAGCCTCAACAAATATAAGGGGGTTGAAATCATACCAACCATATTCTCTGATCATAATGCTTTGAAACTAGAGATCAACTGCAAAAAGAAAGCAGGAAGAACCACGAATACATGGAGATTAAACAACATACTACTGAAGAATAACAGTCAGAGAAGAAATAAAAAGGGAGATCAAGACATACATAGAAACGAATGATAATGATAGTACAACATATCAAAACTTTTGAAATACGGCAAAAGTGGTCATAATAGGAAAGTTCATATCATTAAAGGCCTATCTCCAAAAACAAGAACGAGCCCAAATAAACAATCTAATGCTTCATCTTAAAAAACTAGAAAAGGAAGAACAAATGAAGCCCAAAGTCAGCAGAAGGAAAAAAATAATCAAAATTAGATCAGAGTTAAGAGAAATTGAAACCAACAAAAAACAATAGGTAAAA
>NW_006436298.1:17849933-17855605 GCF_000325575.1 Pteropus alecto | reverse complement strand
GTTAGTCTGATACCAAAACCTGGTAAGGATAACACAAAAAAGAAAACTACAGACCAATATCTCTCATGAATACAGAAGCAAAAATCCTAAATTAGATACTAGCGAACCGAATACAGCAATATATTTAAAAGATTATACACCACCATCAAGAGGGCTTCATCCCAGGGGCACAGGGATGTTTCAACATACGCAAATTGATTAATGTGATATACCACATAAACAAATTTAAAAATAAGAATCATATAACCATATCAATAGATGCAGAAAAAGCCTTTGACAAGATACACCATCCATTTATGATCAAAATACTTAACAAAATTGGTATAGAAGGAAAGTACTTAACATAATGAAGGCCATATACGACAAACCCTCAGCCAACATTATACTTAATGGTGAAAAACCAAAAAACTTTCTGTCTAAGATCAGGAACAAGGCAAGGCTGTCCACTATTACCACTGTTATTCAATATAACATTGGAGGTCCTAGAGAGTGCACTCAGACAAGAGAAAGATATAAAAGGCATCCAAATAGGAAACGAAGAACTCAAACTGTTACTATTTGTGGATGACATGATTCTCTATATAGAAAACGTGAAAGACTCCACAAGAACGCTACTAGAAACAATAAGCAAATATAGTAAACTTTCTGGATACAAAATCAACGTTCAAAAATCCATTGTGTTCCTATACTCTAATAATGAAGTGTCAGAAAAAGAAGTAGAAAAAAATAATTCCTTTTGCAATTGCAACAAAAACAATAAAGTACCTAGGAATAAATTTAATGAAACATGTGAAGGACCTATGTAATGAAAACTACAAGACCCTATTAAAAGAAATCAAAGAAGATACAAAGAAATGGAAAGATATTCTGTGTTCTTGGATTGGAAGAATCGGCATAGTTAAAATGACCATATTACCTAAAGCATTATACAGATTTAATGTAATCCCCATCAAAATCCCATCGGCATTTTTTAAAAAAATAGAACAAAAAATAATCAGATTTGTATGAAAGCACAAAAGACCCCGAGTTACCAAAGCCATCCTGAGAAAAACGAACGAGGCTGGAGGCATCACTCTGCCCAACTTCAAAATATACTACAAAGTGACAGTAATCAAAATGGTATGGTATTGGCAGAAAAATAGACACATGCACCAGTAGAACAAAACTGAGAGTCCAGAAGTAAACCCATATTTATATGGACAAATAATCTTTGACAAAAAATCCAAAAGCATACATTGGAGAAAGGAAAGCTTCTTCAATAAATGGTGCTGGGAAAACTGCAGAGCCACCTGCAAAAAAATGAAATTAGACTGTTATCTATCACCACACACCAAAATTAACACAAAATAGATTAAGGACCTGAATATAAGATCTGAAACAATAAAAT
This sequence comes from Pteropus alecto, assembly GCF_000325575.1. Lineage (NCBI taxonomy): Eukaryota > Metazoa > Chordata > Mammalia > Chiroptera > Pteropodidae > Pteropus > Pteropus alecto. The sequence goes on along the minus strand of NW_006436298.1, from coordinate 17,854,218 downwards.
GCATAGAAGGAAAAATAGGAATTAAACTCAAGAACCTTGGACTTAAAGAGGAATTTATGAATTTGACAAGATACAAGACTCCACAAGAACACTACTAGAAACAGTAAGCAAATAAAGTAAACTTTCTGGATACAACAAAATAAATAAATGAGACTACATCAAACTAAAAAGCTTCTGCTAAGCAAAGAAAACCATCGACAAGGTAAAGAGACAACCATCCAAATGGGAAAATATATTTGCAAGCAATGCCTCCGATAAGGGCCTAATATCCAAAATATCCAAAGAACTCATACGACTCAATAACAACAAAAAGCAAATGATCCAATCAAAAAATGGGCAGAGGACCTGAACAGACACTCCTCCTCAGAGGACATAAAAATGGCCAACACATATGTAAAAAGATGCTCAACATTGTTAGGTATTAGGGAAATGCAAATCAAAACCACAGTGAGATACCATCTCATACCTGTTAGAACAAGTAATAACAAATGCTGGAGAGGATGTGGAGAAATAAGAACCCTCATACACTGCTGGTGGGACTGTAAATTGGTACAGCCACTATGGAAAACAGTACGGAGGTTCCTTGAAAAACTAAAATTGATCCACCATATGATCCAGCAATCCCTCTACTGGGTATTTACCCCAAAGACTTGAAAACCATATCTGAAATGATATTTGCACACCGATGTTCATAGCAGCATTATTCACAGTGGACAGGACATGGAAGCAACCGAAGTATCCTATGATAGATGATTGGTTAAAGAAGCTATGGTACATATATACAATGGAATATGACTCAGCCATAAGAAGAGACCAGACAGAAAAAGTTGAAAATCACATGATGTCACTTATATGTGGGATATAAACCTAAAAGCAACAAATGAACAGGACAGAGACTCAGGGACATGGACTATGGACTAGTGGTTACCAGAGGATAGGGGTGGGGGAGGAAGGAAGAGGTAGACAGGGTAAAGGGGGTAAAATATAGGGAGGCTGGGGGAGGGTGAAGTGGGTAAAGGGGATCAAATATATAGTAGCTGAATGAAATTGGACTTTAAGTAGCGAACACACAATAGAATGTACAGATGTCAAATTATAATGTACACCTGAAAATTATGTGATTGTATTAACCAATATTACTCCAATAAACTTAATAAAAAAAAAAGAAAAAAAAAGAATTAATTCTTATTAATTTCTCTAGTAATACTGGAGGAGTGTAAATAAAAGGGAATTTCACTTTCAGAATAGATGAGTCTGGAACAATTATATATAAAGGTAAATTTAAAATATTCAAAGTTTAAATGTCATAAGGAAAGACCTAATTGATGAGGTCTTATGGTAAACACTACCATAGAGGGAATCTTTACCCTATAATTTATGTTTATAAATGTTTTCTGTTATCAGGTTGGCTTAAAGTGATTATACTTCCACATATATCTTTTTATTATCTTTGATTCCAAGGATATGATGCATAAGAGATCTTATGCATATGGTTCTTTCTTTGTAAGATTTTGATTGAGAGTTTTATTCAACTTTTAGTATTTTAGTTTTTGAAGTTTTTAAGTTCTCTGTTTTAGAAGTAAACATGATAGATACAAAGTTAAGTTTTTGTATGGCCAACCTAGTCTTAGGAACATTTTGCTTTGTCTTATTTTCCCTTTTATCAAAAATACTTTAAAACTAGATGTTAGGAAGAAAATTAGTATGCCCATGTGGAATTATGTCCATATTCTCATTTCTAGATTCCAAAAAATCAATTGAATTTAGAACAACAAAATGAACCAAGCAAACATCAATGTGACTAATATCACTGCTTGCCATAATCAGTGTTACTGAGAAATGTTTATCAACATGAATCCCTTTAATCCCAGATACCAATATGATAAGATGTTTGCTTTTAATAAGTGCAATATTCCAAGGTGCCATTCAACTAGGCTTTATATATTTATCAACACAATAATTATATGTTAAGCACTAAATGTATGTTAAGCTTTCTACTAAGATTCTTAATGTATGTTACCTTGATTAGTCCAGGCAATAACTCTATGAAGTAGGTATTACCTGTATAATCCAGAAAAGGACAGTGAGAAGTTTAAAGGGGTCAAGTATGGTCCAGGGTCATATGGACAGTAGTAGAAGAGGAATTAAATACAGGTAGCATGATTTGAGAAACTGCATTCTGTCTTCAGAGATGGCTATATTTTAACTTCAGAAAGAGATTTAAAAAACTTTAAGTGGATATTGAGGTAAAGTTGATAATAACAATCTGTAATCACAAAATATTTCTTAGAACTGCAATAGGACACAGTGAAATCTTAATATGGTGTTAACCTGTGTTTTCTTTCTTTTTTTCTTTAATCAATTTTATCCCAAACTTTAAATATTATAGAGTGGATTTAAGGATATTAGGAAATGTAGTCTCCTGTTAAACTTTTGTAATTCACAATTAAATATTTAAGATGTAAGTAGAATTATACATAAGCATTTTATTTACAACGTATTATTTTTGGGAATTAAAAGCTCTATGTAGAAATTTGCATACCTGATTTTTGGGGGGAATTATCTTTTTCTCAAATAATAAGTAATTTTGAAGAATGTTATCTCTTTGAGTTACTTTAAATTATTTCTTCAAGGACTTATTAACAAAGATTGTAAAACCATAAATTAAAATAGAACTAGAATCAATTATCAAAGCATTTGTTTTTTAAACTTGAGTAGATATAAATCCATTTTTAAAAGATTGTTTATATTTAAATGCAGAGCAGATATGAATGACTTGATTTTAACTGACAATTTGCTATTATCATTAACTATTCCACAAAAAGTTAACATGACTCTCTGAGATTAAATTTTTCATGTGTAATGATAGTTTAATTCAATTTTTACTACAGATATGCATTCATGCATGAACTTCAGTATTTTTATTCATTAATGTTAAAGTTAAAATCCATAAATAGATTATTTGTAACTTGTAAAAACATCCATAGATAGGTATGAATGTGAGTGTGAGTGTGTGTGTGTGTGTGTGTGTGTGTGTGTGTGTGTGTGTGTGTGTGACTGTAGTTCATAATATTCCTGGCCAAACCAACATATTGTTAAAATGTTTATTTTAATATTTTACTGGTGTATATCATTGCTTTTTATGTAAGTTCTTGAACTCTCACTAAGAATCCCCCAATATTTTTCTACCAGTCTCACATAAAATTTATAAACTGGCTGCACTTCTTCTACCATATTCTTCATTTATCTTACATTTCTTGGTGGATGCTGACCACTAAGTTACTTTAGACAACATCAAGATACATTAAAATTGAGCTAACTTGGAAATTTTTTAAAAATGATACTACTTATATAAATGTGCCAGTTATGAATTTAGCCTCTCAACTCCAAATCCATATTGGATTGCCTGCTCTGTGATCCCGGAACTGGATGCTATACACATTTCTCCTTTGCTAGCTGTCATGAGTCTAACTAAGCTTTGTCAGTATGGTGTACTGGAGAAATTTTGGAGGACAAAGAGATTCCTCTTCTGGGGTTAGGAGGGTTCCTAGAAGCAGGATCCTGGAGTGCATATGGTTTCTGCAGTGCCCAGCTCTTGCAACAAGCCAGCTTCTGTAGCACTAGCCTGTGATAGCACCTGGCTGAACAGTCAGATAGATTGGTGGCTCCTCTGAATGGCCTTCTCTAGCACCCACTCAGATAGCTTTGTAGCCTCCGTGACTATCTCCATAACCAGAGTCACAACTATTTACGTTCCAATGATATCTAGATTTAAGGCCTTGGAAATGAACAAGATGGGGAAAAAACTCTTCTATATGTGCTCCTTTCCTTGGGCACTCTGTCTCAGTCCTAGAGGTAGCAGCTGTACCCTACATCTTCTACTCTTATATAAGTTCTTTAGAGTTCTCTTTACTTTTTCCTAGTCAATATTCTGTTTCTCTAATCCCCTGTTACAATTAGTAATTATTTATATTAAACTTTCTCTTTTCTAATTATTGTGTGATTTCTGTCTCCTGGTTGGATTCTCAATATAATCAGTAACAAAGTTATATATACTATCTGTCCTCGGTGGGACTGAATATTCTTCAGAGTATATTGTTGAAGAAGTATCTGTGTATATGATATGCTGAAGATATCTGTAGAGTAGATAAAAGCCCAGGAACCCACCAACATAAGCCTTTATTTATAATACAACTTCCTCCTAATACTTAGTTTACTGTGACATTGAAACATAGCTAATAGGGCACTGGAAAGCATTTAATTAGTGGAGCTAACTGGCTTAGGG
>NW_006436298.1:17842086-17849920 GCF_000325575.1 Pteropus alecto | reverse complement strand
AAAGAAATAAATGCAAATCACTATAACAGGATAGTTTAAACATATAAATGTGGCTAGGTTCCAAGTCAACATTATTTTCACATTGAAGCAAATAAATTTAATGCATGAATGTGCAAGAGAAGCAGTCATTCCCAGGCAATTTTATATTCTTATTGTAAGTAATGCATGTGTCCATTGCCGACTCAGAAGATTTAAAACAGAATACATGCCAACTTGAAAAGTACTTTACTTCAGCTATCTCCACTCTAAAAATGCCTATTAAGTTAGGAGTCAATGGGATCCTAAATAGGAGAAAGTAAATACTAATCAAGGGAGTGACTTCATCTTCTAAGCATTCCTAGCAGCTTGTACAGATCCTTAGGCATTTTCGGCACACAATAAAAATTTGTTGAATAAATGAGTGTCTTTATATACATGCGGCTAGGATTTTACTTTCCTCTTTATAAAATAAATCTTAAAAGATTTAATAAAGTGAGAAAGAGATTTGAACTATAACTTTATGCACCTGTTGTAGCAAATTAATCTTTGCTTGTAAAATACAGCCCGGATTGTGTTAGGTAGTAGCTGTTTTCACCCTTTTCTGGCATTATGAAGAGAGTGAGGAGACTATGGAAGCTTTGTTTTTAAACACCAGAAAACATTTATTGATTTTATAATATTGAAAAGTCACCACTATTATTGTAAGTCACCTTTTAAATTGTTATGAATGGGTAAAATTTTTTACTATATTTGTCTTTAACATCTTCTTTCTAGACAATTGCATTAAGTGGATACTAAGGAGTCTTGCCTTCTATGGAGTCAGTACAGTGGGAACAAAAAGAAATATTATGACAGGAACTAAAAGATATAGGTTCTTGTTCCTGGTCCTCCAAATTCCCCATCAATGCCTGTCCCACACTATTTCATTTCTGGTCTCTAGGGCAAAGTAAGATAAAAATCATGTCTTAATTTCTCCATCTGAAAATAATAATGACAATTTGCTTTGTTTCATTTCACTAAGTTGTTTTGAGGATCTGAGAAGATAGTGTAAGTAAACATGTTATAGGAATTGTTAAATTATAATAGGTATAAGATATTTTATAACTATACTATGTTATAAAGCATGACTATAAGGTATGGTTAAAAGGCATGCTTCCACAAAATTAGTACAGATACATTGATTAATATTTGCATAAGAGCCTATCTGCCAATACTGGGTACCGTAGAAGCGTGTTGGACATTATTATGTAGTAGACAAAAGCACAATCTTTGAAATTAATCCAGCGTAAGTTAAAATCTACAAACTGTCCTTTATTAACTGAAATACTTTGGGCAAGGTATTTAATCTCATTTATCTCATTCTTTTCTCATCTGTAAGATGGGGTAATATTTATAGTTGTGAAATATAGATAAAATACTTATGCTAAGTACTTATCGCACAGTGTATGAGACATGGTAAATTCCCTGTTAATATTTCATTGTATAATGAATCAGTTACTTTGCACACACATGACAAGCTGGACTAATTATATACACTAATATTGAATTTTTGGTACAACTGCTTTACAGATTATAGAGGGCAAAATCACAAGACATGGGGGTTAGAGGTCTCACCTAGTCATTTTTTCTGAAATCTTTGAATGCAGATCTGACAAATCAGTCTAAGATGATAAAATACAGAATAAATGCATTTGCAACTCTGTTGAATTGACTTGGTCAGTAATTCTCAATTTTCATGTGCATAAAAATCACCTGAGGTACTTGTTAAGAATGCAGATTCTCAGATTTTGGTTCCAGAGATTTGATTTTTGAGAGTCTGATGTGTGTCCTGGGGATTAACGCCTAAAAGCACCTTAGGTGATTCTGATGTGAGTGACGCTACTTTGAGAAATATGGAGTATGTATGTCTAGTGTATGTATGTCATATTCAGGGAGATAATGCTAGTTATACATGATTGCAACAATTTTTTTACTGTATATGTATTCTAGCATACTCTATGATTTCTACTTTTGCTCCTAAAAGGTTTTTCTTTTGTTAAATTGTTAAGACAAAACAAAACAAAACAAAAAACCATTTTGGATCCAAATGATGCGATATATTTGAAATAGCTGCTTTACAAAAACAAATTTCAAATATAATATAATACATAAGATTGGGAAAGACAGAGATTAAAAAGACTTTTAAAGAAATAAATCTAGAGAAATACATATTTAATTTGATATATATTTCTGTGCATTTTAATTGCTCTATTTGTGATGTTCATCTATTTTCCAGTTGCATTTCTGACAGTTTTTAGAGGGTGGTCATGAAAATAGGAAACAGAAAAACAATTAGTTTTGCTTGCTTTCCATAGATAACACAAAATCCCTAAGGCTATTTCTAGTGTTTGTTTACTTTGCTCAATTTTTGAGTTGTTTGCATAATATATTCTGAGAATTTAAAGACTTCTTTCAACAATCATAGAAATTTACTGATTTGTGTGTGATTTGTATTGTCTCAATTTGAATACTGAAACCGAGGGTCTTTATGACTTTGTTTAAATTCAGTTTTAAATCCTAGTTTAGAAATCATCTCTCTCTCTTTCCTTGCCCTTCAGAGACCTGTCCTTTCCCCCATAATCAGCAACCCCTGAGGCAGCAGAAGACAGTAGCCCAGACCTGACTAACCCGTCACAGGGATTGTCAGTCCTGACCTTTGGCAGGCTAAAGATAACATCTTAAGTTATGTTCCAGCTTCTGAGCTCTAAGTAATGACCCCTGGCTACTTTTCCATGAGATCAAACCGAGGAACTCCGAAAGACCTCAAAACTGTCCTCAAGATCTGAAGAAATGATTCATTACCCTTACCTCACCTCCAACCAATCAGCTCCTAACATGACCCAAACCCCTAACCCCAGTGTCTTATGATTTTTGCCCTCTATAATCTGTAACCTACACACCATCGAGAGCCAGTTCTTAAGAGCAGTAGCTCACCTATGTCTCTGGGCTTGGTTCCATTTCCTTAAATAGACCTCTATTTTCTTTGCTACAAACTCTTGTTCTCATCTCCTTTGACTTTGATGTGTGTAGGCAAAATGAACCCCTTAAGTTCAGTAATGATATCTACAATAATCAAATATTTTTTCCTAATAGTAACAAGTGTATTGAAAAAAGTAAGGTATTTATTTAAAATGTGTCTATATAAACGTAGCAATTTCACACTCAGACTTATTAAAAGGTTTTAGAATTAAGCTAAAAGATATGCTAAACAATTGAGATTAATACTATTTATCATTGACTTTATTATTGCAATAATAATAAAATGGTGGTAATTTTGGTAGTTAACATTGGCTGAATATTTATAGGCCATTTAAACTTCAGAAAATTCTGTGAAATGCATACTATTCTAATTCTACTTTATGGATGAAGAAACAAGTTCAGAATAGCATGCCCAAGGTTATAGAGTTTGCAAGTGGTAGTACTGGGATTTGAACGAGTTTATCTGATTCTAGAACTTGAAATTTTAAGTAATACACTGATAGTCTGTTTCTAGAAACAAGAGGACGTGCCAAATGTTAAAGTTAAGAATAGTTTCACGAATTTTCAATGATATAAAACATTTCCTTTTCATTTGGTAGGAAATGGAAAATAAGAACATGCACTTAGCTCCTTTTAAAATCTGAATTAAGTTTCTTAGTAAATACACAAATACATCTTAAATAATTTTATTTGCACTAGTTTTTACTGACTGTTTTTTATTAGGGTAGAAAATTTCAAAAGTTATTCATAGACACAGACGAAGAAAAGGAAAATCTTTAAAGTAACATTTGAGCAAGATGGTTTCTACCTAGAGCAAAAAATAGAGTTGCATCGTTTCAACTGAAAGTTTGCCTTCCTCTGAGGTCAAACAGCTTGGGAGGCTGCCTTTGTTTAGTGTGAAAATCACTTCCTGTCATCAAAAAAGCTAACTCTGGCTTTTCCTCTAGGCTTGTCTCTCCTGTAGATACAATGGCTGGATCTGCTGGCATGCCACAATTATGGGTGTCTTAAAGCAACTGTAGGAATGATTGTAAGGTAAGTGCACATTCGCTCTGGGGATATACAAATTCATGTCCATACACATATCTATCACAATTGTAAGCTTGAGAATAAGTAAGGATCTTTCACAGCACATTTCCTGTGTAAATTCCTTGAGTAGGGCAGAATCAGTCTTCAATTTTCCTACTAAGAAGAACCACATCTTAGGGCTTAACTGAAATCCTATTCCCATGCACCAAATATTGTCTAAATGTTTGGTAAGATGAATATAAAATCTACAGCTTATTCAGATTTGAACTATTTAGAAATTGTTTAAATTGTGTTAAACTTTGAACAAAATCAAGGAAATCAGTTTTGTTAGTTACAAAGAAAATTTGAGAAACATACAAAAGTGAAGTTATTAAAGTATACTGTTCTTTACTGAGTACATCAAGGTTGTATTTAAATTTGAGGAAAATAGCTCAGGTAGAACAAAATATCTAATTATTTGTTTCATATTGAAGATAACTCCATACACGTAATATTTTTTAAGTAAGTAAATGAAAAAACAAATGTATTTTGGCAGGAATAAATGATAAAAGAAAAGAAAAAGAGGAAGAAAGAAAGGAAGGGTGGAAGATGACAAGGATCAGAATGTGAAGGCTGGATAGAAAAAAGGATAGAGTTGAAATAAGTTTATATAAGAGTAAACGGCATAACTAAGAAATTGGTTTTGATGGAATAAAAATAGCAGCATATTGTGTGTAAGAAATAATTACAAACTTCCTTCTATAAAGGTAATGTTGAAATATAAGATATAAGAAAGGTTTTGTTTCCCTTGCTTGAGAGGACATATCCAAAAAGATATTACTGAGACTAGTGTCAAATAGTTATTTCCAATATTTTCTTCTAGGAGTTTTATGGCTTCAGGCCTTACAGTTAAGTCTTTAACCCATTTTTCGTTTATTTTTGTATATGGTGTAAGAGAGTCATTCAGTTTCAATTCTTTTACGTGTCTGTCCAATTTTCCTAACACCACTTGTTGAAGAGACTGTCATTACTTCATTGTATATTTACTTCCTTTGTCATAGATTAGTTGTCCACTGATAGATGATTGGATAAAGAAGGTGTGGTCTGTCCCTGTCTGTCTGTCTGTCTGTCTGTCTATCTATCTATCTATCTATCTATCTATCTATCTATCTATCATCTACCTATCTATCTATATGATGGCATATTTTGCAGCAATAAAAAAAAAAATCTTGCCATTCTCAATGACATGAATTGATCTAGAGGGTATTATGCTAAGTGACATAAGTCAGGTAGAGAAAGACAAATAACATATCGTTTCACTTATATGTGGAATAAAAAACAAGCAAACAAACAAAAACAAACTCAGCAACGACCAAAGGGATAGTTACCAGAAGGGAGGACGTAGGGGATGAGTGAAAATGTGTGTGTGTGTAGTCAATAATATTGTGATAGTCAATAATATTGTGATAAGTATGGTGACAGATGATTATTATAATTAGTAAGGTGATTACATTGTAAGATATAAAAATGTCAAATCACTATACTGTACACACACTTGAAACTAATATAACCAATATAAGATTAAATACTAACTATACTTAAATAAAAAAATAAAAAACATATCGTAAAGGAAATATTTTACAGTAATAATTGCATCCTAGTTATTGCATGGAAATGTAGAGGTAAATGTTACTAGAGATTTTTTTTTAATAAAAAAGAAAGAATATAAAATGATGGGCTAGAGTTTTGTGTGGATTATCACTTAACACTAAGAATTTACCAATTCACAATGAATTGGTAAATCACAATGAAATTAAGGGTTAATAAAAAAACAGAGCCAGGCACCAAAGTTTATCAGTCCACTAAAGACAATTAGAGTCCTCATTCTTCTTATATTAAAAATAGTATATATTAGAGAAAATGAGAAAATTGTATAAATAATTGTATTTAAAAGTTGACAGCCACATTATTGATTATAATAAATGCAATCTCTCCTTTTTTGGATTGGTAAAATTGACATTACAATTTGAAAATAAATACTTCAAGACTAAAAATAAAGTCATAGTTTTTGTTTATTGCATATTAGAAAGTAAAATTTCTCAAAAAGCTCTTTTTGGAATTTAGTAATCAAAGTGTATGTGATCACTATCTCAAACTATTTTAAGTGAATTGATAATTAAATTTCCTAATTGGTGTTAATATTATTTAATGTAAGGTAATATTATTTAAATTTATGCAAACCTAAATATACGAATGACAATTTCCATCCTTAAATGATAGACATTGGAGCATGATGAGAAAACGATTTGCTTTATATACTGAAAGAATTTGGACTTTAAGGTATAATACAAATTTTCTATTAATAATTCAAACCAGAAGAAAACACAAGTAGGATTGTGTTGAGGAAAATTCAAATATAATTTTTGTGGTCATCTTTTTCTACATAGGCAAAGAATAATGAGTAAAAATTATGGTTTTTGTCTTAATATAAACTGAATGGAAGGATTCACTATTAATACAGAGTGATATCAGGATAAATTTCCAGATCAGTTCATTCTCTCAAATAAATATTTACTGAGCACCTACTAAATGAAATTCTCAAGTTCTATATAATGTGAGACATAGAGGAGAGAAGCAATTTTTTTCTCACTGGGTTTCTGGTGAAAATTGGAATGTTTTCAATTGAGATTAAATCAAATTTAAAGACATAGCTAAGAGGAAGAGCTTTAAGAAAACATAATTTCAATATAGAAATAAAAAGATATATAGATATATTTAGTATGATACCAGATATTAAAAAGTAATATAAAATAAAAAGTTCCTTGAAAGAATTTATATATATATATATGCATATATATATATATATACACACATACACATATTTAAATATACATACATGCACACATCTACAATACAACAGCAAATGGATATTACTGTTACACAAACTACTGAATACCTGTGATCTACCCTGAACCTAAAGTGGAATAATCAATTTTGGAAAATCAATTCAGTTCTGAGAAACATTTTAAAAATTTGCTTTTGGCAACTCCACAAAATGCAAATCTCTTGTTTTATACTCTACTCATTATGACTATTACTGTGTTAAATGAAATAAAAAAAATCAACTGAAATATTATAACATCAGAATAAGATTGTAATAAAAGTATATTTATCAAAGTAGTCCCTAGATAATTTCCTAGGGCTATCTTTTGGGAAGATATTTTAATTAGCTATGAAATTGAACAGTGTTCCAATTTGCAATGACGTTTGACTATCTTAACATTTTCTATTAAGATATAATTTTAAATATTGTTATTAGTTTTCAATGATGTATTAAAACTCTGGCAAAACTCCAATAGCAATACTTTTTATTTGAATGAATAATAAATAATGTAAAGATTTTGGAATGTATTACGGCTATTTCTTTCCAGTCATATTAACAAACAAGGGAAATTGCTGATAATGTGTTTGACAATGGTGATTGATATTGATCAGGGGGCAAACATACAGCCTAGAACAGCACATCCTGGACTTTCAGCCAGTTGGAAGTGATCCTGAATGTTTGCCACCAACAGGACACTCTCACACACAGGGGTGGCAAAGAAGAAAGGCTGGAAGTGCGGGATCCCCAGAGAGCCAAAAAAAAAAAAAAAAAGATAATGAAGATAATTGAATGAATTAGCATGTGATGATTTGAATTTCCAGCAGCAGGCAGATATACTCTATGGCTTCCTGAAACCTCTAAATCTATATAGGAAATCAAAACTAGAAGCCAGGGCTCTTTGGTGAGGCAACTAAAGTAGAAGATAAATTGTGTTTGGAAGTGTGT
>NW_006436298.1:17828442-17842053 GCF_000325575.1 Pteropus alecto | reverse complement strand
GGCATTCCTATGAACCCAGCAGTCTCTGATCACCTAATATGTTGACTCTGCCTGCTTGCTAAAGATAACTGGACGATATCTACCATATTTGGTAGGTATAGTTAAGTGTCAGGAAACACTCTCCTAGAACCACGACATCTCAAATGAGACCAGAAACAGCAATAAAGGTAACTAAGGCTGAATAAATTAAAAAGTCTGCTATTCCAATTGATTGATTGATTTTTCTTCTTTTATTTTAGTGATTACAGTCGCAGAGGTTTGAATTACTCATATTACTCAGTTAATTCTAATTATAATCATTGATCCTTGCAAGATACCTTTCTATTTTTTTTATTCCTACTTATCCCCACACCCCAGGGCCATTTTCTCTTTACTGATTCTTACAATATTTTGTTTACTATGTGCCCTTTTGTTTGCACATAACCTTTCAAATATATACTGTTGATTTGAGTGTATGTACTATTTTAAATTTATGTAAATGCCATTTTCTTACCTCTTTTTAAATGATAAAAGCTATGTTTTAGAAGATTTCTCCATTTTTTCTGGGTCTATATTTAATCTATGGGTTCCAGTTGCTGCTTTATACTCTATGATGTACGGATCCATTCCATTTTACCTACCTATATTTCCATTGAATGATATCAATATTGCTTCCAAATTTCACTACCACAAATAACACTTCAGTGAACATCCATGTACATATTTCCTTATGGACTTGTATGAGTATTTCTTTTAAAGTTGCTGGTTCATATGGTCTATATATTTGGATAAATAATATGAGACAGTTTTCCAAAATGGCCACATTAATCTATAATCTACCAGGGAATTTGGCATAAAGGAATCATCATGAATCACTGATGGAATCTTCTTCTTGAATTTCAGGAGTTCCTTGTATATTTTAGATATTAGTCCCTTGTTTGATATTAGATAATGCAAATATCTTCTTCCATTCTAACACTTGGGTAATAATTTTTTCATGATATTCTTATTTGAAAAAAAAAATCTTTTTTAAAAAATTTATTTATTTTTTTATTATGGTGATATTGTTTAACAAAATCCAGTAAGTTTCAGGTGTACAGTTTAGCAGTAAGGCATATATATATATGTTGCATTGTGGGTTCACCACCCATAGTTAGATTTCTTTCTGTCACCACAGATTTGACCCCTTTTACTCCATCTACTTACCCCCTTCCCCTTTTCCCCTCCCTCCTTGCCCTCTGATAACCACTAGTCTATTGTCCATGTCCATGAATCTCTGTTTGTCCTGTTTGTTTGTTGCTTTTAGGTTTATATCCCACATATAAGTGAGAGCCTAATATCCAAAATATACAAAGAACTTGTTCAACTCAATTACAACAACAACAAAAAAGCGAATCCAATTAAAAAATGGGCAGAGGACTTGAACAGTAACTTCTCCCAAGACATACAAATTGCCAAGAACATGAGAAAAGATACTCAACATTGCTAGCTTTTAGGGAAATGCAAATCAAAACCACAATGAAATACCAGCTCACACTTGTTAGAATAGCTGTTATCTACAGGACAAGTAATTACAAGTGTTGGAGAGGATGCGGAGAAAAAGGAACACTCATATGCCGCTGGTGGGACTGCGAATTGGTACAGCCACTATGGACAACAGTATGGAGGTTCTTCAAAAAACTAAGAATTGATCTACCATATGATCCAGCAATCCCTCTACTGGGTATTTACCCCAAAGACTTGAGAACCCATATCTGAAAAGATATTTGCATACCGATGTTCATAGCAGCAGTATTGACGGTAGTCAGGACGTGGAAGCAACCAAAGTGTCCTACAACAGACAACTGGTTAAAGAAGCTGTGGTGTATATATATAATGGAATATTAATTACTCAGCCATAAGAAGAGATGAAATACTGCCATTTGCGACAATGTGGATGGATCTTGAGATAATCATACTAAGCGAAATAAGCCAGACAGAAAAAGCTGAAAACCACATGAAATCTTCATTTTTATATAAGCAAACTATATCAATATTTAGATTTATGATTTAGCTCTTAAAGAATTGTTTAATATTTAATTTTTATAATTAAATTTATTTGAGCGATATTAGTTAATAAAATTATATAGGTTTCAAGTGTACAACTCCATAATATATCATCTGTATTTACATTGTGTGTTCACCACCCAAAGTCAAATCTCCTTCCGTCAGTATATATTTCACCCCTTTGACCTATTTCTACCTCTCCCCTCCCCACTTTCCCAGTGATAACCACTATACTGTTGTCTGTGTCAATGAGATTTTCTTTCTTTATCTTTTTCGTTTGTTGCTTTGTTTTATATCCCACATATGAGTGAAATTATATGGTTCTTGACTTTTACTGACTTATTTTGCTTAGCATGATATTCTCAAGAGCCATCTACATTGTCCCAAATGGCAGTATTTCATCTTTTTATAGCTGAGTAGTATTTTGTTGTATATATGTACCATCTCTTCTTTTTTTCAATCATCTATCAAAGGACACCAGTTGTTTCCATGTCTTGGTTGCCGTGAGCAGCACTGCTGTTCATAGGGGTACATGTATCTTTACAAATAAATGTTTTCAAATTTTGGGGGTAGATAAATAGAAGAGGGATTGCTGGGTATATGATAATTCTATTCTTAACTTTTTTGAGGAACGTCCATACTGTCTTCCATAGTGGCCATACTAATTTAAAAAATTTTTTAAAAAAGTTCTTCTTTGCCTTAGATCATAAAGTTATTGTCCTCTATTTTCTCCTATTTACCTTAAAATTTATCTTTCACATTAAATCTTAATTTATCTAGTTCTACCTTTGTAGTGTTAAGCACTAGATAATCTGTCCTCTCCCCATCGATGTAAGGGTCTAACTTTATCATATATTGAGATGCCATTTGTGTATGAATATTTCATTCAGTATATCTGTTCTTGCACCATGATAGCATAGTTTTTATTTTTAGAGTTTTATAATGTATTTTAATATCTGGTAGGGCAAAGTCATACCTTATTACTTTTTATGAAGGTTGATTTAGTTATTTGTGGGAATTTATTGTTCCATATAAATTTTAGAATAAGATTATTGATACACTTTATCAAAATGCCAGTTGGATATTTTAATATGAATTTCAAAAACTTCGCAATGTAATCTTGATTTCTAATGGAAATAGCTAACATGCAAAGTAGAGTTCCTGCTCTCACAGATCAAAAAGCCAAATAAAATCCTACAATTCTTATAATTATATAAATAGCAAATCTCTAAAGAAAAATCTAATAAGATAACATAAGATGTTCAACTTAATGATAAACCAAAACATAAAATAAGTTATCACTCTGTAAGACATTTCTTTTCATTTCCATATTGGAAAGGATTCAAAAGATTGACCAAACTGAAGACAGTTTAAAGTGTGAAATGGATGGACACTCTCAGGTTTGTTTGAATTGAGTCAGAATTTCAGAAGAACTTTTGTTAGCATTAAAAATATTTAAAATGTTGAGAATATTTAATCTAGAATTTGTATTTTTAGGAATTTAAAAAGATGTGGTCAAAGAGCTATACAAAATAGAGGTAAAAGAATGTACATCATCTAGAAGACTGGCAATAATCTAAAGGCCATGAATAAAGAATTATGTAAAGATATTATCATACAGACGCATAGTGTGATATTATGTAACAATTTATCTGGTCATTCATTTTGATACTCTTTCCATCCTGATGAATATTTTATCAAGCTTCTGTTCTATCATACACCATGAAACTATTTAAATAATGTCACAGATGTTAATATTTTATATAAAATGATGTGTGATTAAATTACTGGTTCATAAATGTTATATAAGTAACAACTGGAATTACTAATTATTAGAATGCTATATTTAGAAAGGAATTTTTCCTTTTACTCACTTAAAAATTTTTATTTTAAGAATGTGTATTTTTAGAATTACAAAATCCAGTACTGCAATTTCATTCTGGAAAAAGGACTTGGATTTATTCAAAAGACAGTTTCTTGAAAAAATTCACAAACTATTCTTTAAAAAAAGCATGTTCCTTCTATATTTACTATATGAAACAGCAGTTCTCAAACAGTTTATGTTCTTGAAACTGTTTAAAATATTTTAAAAATTGTCTGAAAATTTGAAATATAGAGTACTTTTGTTGTATGTCACATATAGTATCTCAAAAAGAATTGGAAATGCCTCATATTATTGAAGAAGAAAATTATCATGCTAAAAAAAAGATCAATACATTGAAAGTTGGCAACAATGCCATCACATATCCATGTAATTAGTTGTAGCAATTGGGCACTTAAATTTCATTCAGAGTTTCCCAGTGATTCAGACTAAAAATATAGTTAAACATTCTCCGAAATCATATTTTATGTGTTTATCACATAAGTCATAAGTAAAAAAATAAGCTTCTGTTTTCATAGATTTTATTTTTAATAAACAAATATTCATCATAAAAACTTTTCTAATAACAGGAAATTGAATTTACTGAAGGTTTTGAATTACAAATGAGACAGCCTTTTTACAGGCAGCTAAGATAATACATTCTGGTCACATTACTTTTTGATGATCTATCTTAATGTGGGAATAAAGCACAAGAAATTCAAATAAATTTATAGTTAATGTGTCCCTTAAATTCTATTCCTTAAATATTGAATATCTTAAGTGGGTTTTTGGTTAATGTTGAATAAAAATCATTTTATAGTTGAATTCTCTGACAAGTGTTTGAGATGCTAATGTTCTACAGTTTGATTTTTACTCATTAGAAGAGTTTTAGGGAGATTATTTGTTTAAAGAGATCTTGTTATTTTAGTACAGTTGCTGGTAAGCTATTCTTTCTCTAGCCACAAGATTTAGAGAGGTGTGTTGCATAGCTGAAAAAACTGACTGTGGCATTAGAATAGATTATATCTCTGGCGCTGCCATCTACAAGCTAAAGGATCCTCAGTTTTCTCATCTATCAAATTAGCATAAAGATATGCTTATAAATTTACTGTAAGGATCAGATGAGATAATGAAAGTGAAAGAGAAGAAAAAGTAGCACCATTTATGGAAACTGCTGTTATTATTGTCATGCCTATTTTATGATGCTAAAACTATATTATTATTGTATCAATTTGCATTCGTTTTAATTTTTTTGGCAAAGAAATGTGATCACAATGACGGGACTACTATTTGCTTACCCAATATTCATTTTCTCTTTACTTATTAACAGAAAACTTTAATTGTGTTCGGAATGCCAATGGGCTCAAGATTTAAACTAAATTTTCTATCTTCCCTTATAATTAGAGAGAGTCTTGTGACTTAGTTTTGGTGAATTATATGGATGTATAAGATGTTAGTTTAGACTTCTAGAATACTTCTTAGATAGGTTTCTGTTATATACGGATAAATACAATTTCTAATTGATACAAAATTTGGTGAATCAGAGTATAGTTTTATAAGTATTAAAAACATATTCTGTGGAATACAGTGGAATGGGGCTGGGAGACAAGATCTACTAATTGCAGAGTGGAAGCGTATTGACTCCTGACATGCAGCAATGAAATATTTGGTCAAATTTTTCTGCTTGAAATGAAGACCATGCAGTTATAAAGATAGGAGAAATGGAAGAAAAAAAAATCCAGAATAATGGCTACTTCTTGCTGTTTCTTGAGTCTGGTGAGAAAGAATAGAGCTAAAAATGAAAGGAAATAATCCTGTCTTAAGAGTTGCTCTCTACTTGTGACCTGCAATCCAATCTGACTGAGAGTTCCATTATTTGCAGTTTCCAGATTTAAAAAGACTACAAATTGCAATGGTTATTATGGTGCTTTTGAAGCTGCAGCATTAACAGAAAGTAATAATTGAGTGATATGCTTTTCCCAACTACTTTCCTTTAAGTGTTATTCAGTAAACAAGAGAGTAGGAGCCTACAACAAAAGGCCTATTTATTCTAAATTGCTTTAAGGCAGCAGCAGGAGAAGCCAAATTGCTTTAAGACCCTTCAACTAAGGACCAGGGGATGAATAACATAGAGTCCAGTAGAAAAAGAATGGAGTCTTTCTTCAGCCTTAAAGACTATCTAAGACAAGATCTTTGACTGTGGTTACATGAAGTTTACCAGAAACATACAGTTATTTCCTGTAGAAAGTTATAAATCCTCACTCTGGTGAACCAAAGCTTTTTCCAATGAAACAGATGTGGGAAAAAGTGACATATGTCATTATACGGCAGAGCCAGTATGTGGTTAATAATCTCTCCTTTCCTTCTACTTCGAGAACTACAATGCTCTAAAGAGAGCTTAATCCTGGAATGAAGTCAATGTGAAGCAGAGCTATGGCTGTCTACCAAAAGACTTGTGGTTGACAGTATATAAGCCTTTGTTATTGTCATATCTAAAATTTGGGTATTCTTTATTAACACAGCATATCCTAACCTGATTATACATAAAGCCTTATTCTCTTGATAAGCCATAAGAATATTCAGAAGATGGTAATTGACTTTCTCTATTATTATACTTGGGTCTTCATTATGGAAACAGATTTGTACCATCCAAAAAGAGAGCTCCATAAAGGGAGATACAAAAGGCTGGGAATAGAGAAGACCTGATAAAAGGCTCAACAAGGTGGAGTTATTCCCATGGCTTTTGAAGAATCACATAGATACTGAGAAAATACTAGATTCCACTAAGGAACTGGTAACAATCTGTGGTTAATTTTATGTGTCAACTTGGCTAGGCTATAGTGCCAACCACCCATCTAAATGTTGCTATGAAGTTATTTTTTAGATGTGGTGTATATTTAAATTAGTAGACTCTGAGTAAAGTAGATTATACTCCATAATATGAGTAGGGCTCATCCAATTAGTTGAAAGCCTAAATAGAAAAAACTTTCTTTTAAGAGGATAAAATTCTGCTTCCAGACTGCTTTGGGACTCAACACTGCAGCATCAACTCTTGCTAGAATTTCCAGCTGACCACCCTGCCATTCCTGTTTCTCTGGAGAACCCTGACAAACACAAGAACCTTAAAAGAGCTCTTGGCCTCCAATCTCTAGGTTTTAAAGTGTCAAGTCATATTTATTTCATGTATCCTAGTCTAATGTAATTCAAATCTATTGAGGAGTATGATTTAGAATGGAATATACAAATGGTGAATATATATCTTTACTGTACTATAACATCTGGAATATAGTTCTTTCCATAAACAAGATGGAATCCAGATTTTACAAACTAGTTGTCTTTGGTTATCTCTACTGCCACTGGAAATACATCGTAAATGGGAAAATGTCATTCTTTATGAATAAGAATGAGATATGATAATGTATTTTTTAAAAATAGACTTTATTTTTTATAGCAGTTTTAGGTTCAGAGCAAAACTGAGCAGAAGGTACTTAATTTACCTCTGCACAAGTCAGTTGTTTCCTGGTCATTTCAGCACACCTATGTATCTTCTCCCCCGACATCTTCACATAATAGTAAATCTTGAGCAGAAAATATGAATCTTAAGAAAAACTACTGATTATTTTTTATTGTAAGGCTATAAATAATTTTAAACCTTATTATATTTTAATGTGAGATGATTTAAAAGTATATATCAAAATCTATAAAAAGAAATATTTTTTCTTTTTATAGATGTCTTTTTTCTCTCTCTCTCATCTGTAGATTTTTCCATTTCATTGAATTTTATAAGATATAATTTCCATGACCTGTAAGCTATAAAGATTAAGTCTGATTATAATTCAGTCAAAGAGGTTTATTTTTAATATCTTGAACAATAAAATATAAAATTCTGTAGTTTAATATATAAGCCCTTTACTTAGAGATATCAACAGTAGAAACCATAATTTGTATTATGTGCAGGCTGGTCTAATAAAAAACATAATTTAAATTCCATTGAATCAATCATTTTGAAATTAACTAGTGCTATGAACAGAATGTTGGAGACTCCTCAAAATTCATATGCTGAAACTTAAACCCCCAATGTGATATTTGGAGGTAAAGCCTTTGGGAGATAATCAGGGTTAGATGAGGTCATGAAAGTAGGGAACTTAGGATAGGATGAATGCTCTTAGAGGAAGAAATAGGGCATATACCAAGGAAAAACCATGGAAGGACGTAACCAGGAAGAGAGCCCTCACCAACAACGTGACCATGCTAGCACCTTGATCTAGAGACTTTCAGCCTCTAGAATCATTAAAAAGAAAAAGAAAACAAGTTTGCTGTAAGCTATCCAGTCTATGTTAATTTGTTATAGCACCCCAAATTGACTGAGATGACTGGTTAAATTCAAGTCTATCTCATCTTTATACAACTTTAAAAATAAATAACCAAGAGAAAATTTAATTTGATCTTTAATCTCTGTTTCCCTGCTGGGCCATCCTCTCTTAGTAAAGTGAATTATAATTCTTTAGACAAATAACAATTATTTTATATATTCTAGATCTAACTGGGACTTCATGAGCAGCTTCTGGTGTCAATAGGACACGCTTTGAAGCAAAATTCAGGATTTCATTACATTCTACAAAGAGATAATGATTTTCAACAGCTTTTGTGTGTATTTGGAAAGAAAAATTATTTTGTATACCATATCACATAACCTCACTCTCCACCTAAACATCTCAATCTTTTCCTAAATTTCACTTTTTTTTTTCCAGATGCCTCATCTCCTTTGTCTTCTATTATCCAACCTCTTGAATCTTCTCAATTATCCTAAACAATTCATCCCCATATGTGCCACCGGGCTAAACAAAATCTCTTCAGTAAAGTAAATCTACTATTTTAATGAAGCAATTCAGATCTGCTTATTAAAACTAACAAAAACTCCCTGAAGTACGATTGCCAGATTTAGCAAATAAAACCACAAGATGTCCAGTTAAATTTGAATATCAGATAAATAACAAATAATTGCTATATTTGTTACATAGTTATACTTAACTGAGATGCCTGTATTTTATCTAGCAACCTTACCTGGCAATCTGACTGCAGCACTCCAAAACCAAACTACTAATGAAAGTTAAGTATCTTAGATTGAAGTCCTAACTCTTTCATGTATAAATTGTATGATAAACTGAATCGCAATAGTCTCATCTATAAACTGGGAATTAGAATAAGATTTACTCATAAGATTGTTTTGAGTAATAAATAAGATAATGCAAGTAAAACACTTTGTATGGTACTTTATATATCATAAAAGCTTAATGTACTTTAGCTATTATTTTAGAAGTAAAGGTAATATCAGACAGCTTGCTCGTTTAATCTCAGATTTTGGAAGTGGCCAAATAAGTCATTATTTATTTTTGTTTTTGTCACTGTAGTCTTCTTTAATGTAAGTTTAAAGAATATCATTATCTGCTCAAATAATTTAGGACTTACTAGGAGTCCAGTGACAGTTCTTTAAATTCATTTATTTAAATTTCTTTAAATTTATTAGTATAAGCATACTAATAAATTTTCTCATTGTGTGGTCACTTAGGACTATAGCAGAAACACAACTATAAAGTAGGGGGCAGGAATATGAGCTGGAGAGGTCCCAATGCTAATAATATATTTATATAATCATGATTATGAATATTGGCATGAAGGAAATGATAAATTAAATAATGTTCCATGAAGTTATACAATTATTCAAATGATTTAAAAATATTAAGGCAATGGGCTAATGTTAAAATTAAAATACATAGAATATAAACAAATGAGACTATGTCAAATTAAAAAGTTTCTACACATCAACAAAATTAAAAGACAACCTATTGGATGGGAGAAGATATTCACAAAAAATACATCTAATAAGGGTTAATATCTAAAATATATAAGGAATTCATACAATTTAACAGCAAAAAAATCCAATTATAAAATGGGCAGAGGACTTGAATAGATATTTCACCAAAGAAGACATACAGATGACCAATAGACATATGAAAGGAGGATCAACATCACTAACCACGGAGGAATGCAAATCAAAACCACAATGAGATATCACCTCACACCAGAATGGCTATTATGAAAAAAATCAGTTAAGTGCTGGCATGGATGTGGATAAAAGGGATCCCTTGTACATTGTTGGTGTGATTGCAAGTTGGTACAGCCGTTATGGAAAACGGTATGGAAATTCCTCAAAAAATTGAAAATAAAGCTGTCATGTGATCTAGCAATTGCACTTCTGGGTATTTATCTGAAGGAAACAAAACACAAATTTGAAAAGATATATGCACCACTATGTTCACTACAGCATTACTTAACAATAACCAAGATATGAAGCAATCTAGGTGTCTATCAATAGATGAATAGATAAAGAAGGTGTGGTGTGTGTGTATATATATGCATATGTATATACACAGTGGAATATTACTCAGTGATTAAAAAGAATAAAATCTTACCATTGTGACAACATGAAGGGGCTTTGTTCATATGAACCTTGAGAGTATTGTGCTAAGTGAAATTAATCGGAGAAAGACAAACCATATGATTTCACTTATATGTGGAATCTAAAGAAACAACAAAAAAAGAATAAACAAAACAGAAACAGATCTATAAATATAGTGTACAAACTAATGGGTACCAAAAGGGAAGGATGTAGAGGGATAAGTGAAAAAATGTTTCCACTTTCACAGCACCTACAATAGGCCAGGCATTGTTCTAAGTACTTTATACCACAGGTTTATATATATTGCCCTTATAATGACTCTATGCAGTATGAATCATTTTCCCCCCACTTTATAGATGAGAAATTTAAAATACAGAGGGCTTAAGAAAAAAATGCAAACATATCTTATGTCCAAGTGTTTAATGACTAATGTATATTTTTACCCCCTTTGTGATTAAAGAATATGTATGTCACTGTGTCCACCTCAACTGAAGGTTTAGAAGTACTTGCTATATTTAACATATGGTTTTTAAAGCATCATAAAATCTATAATTTTTTACCCATTTCAACATACCAAATTCTCATCTGACTACTACTCTAGGTACAAATTTCAAAGACAGCTGCCAGAAAGATTACATTTTATTTTTTAAGATTTAGACACTAGACTTTTATTATTCATTCATTTATTCATTCATTCATTCAAAAGTGATTTATTAAGTACCTTCTATGTGCCAGGCATCAGGCAGAGTTTGAGAATACTGCTGTGAACACAACAGACAAAGTCCCATCTTAAAATTGTTGAACTTGACCAAGAGGCAGGTGGTGACTGAGACCCCATGGAGGGAGGACGCCCCCTGCCATGATCCCTCTCTTCCTGGAAGCCAGGTCTGGAGCTCACCTTCAGTACAACATAGTCAGGGAAATATTACAAAATAAATAAAATAAAATAAAATAAAATAAAAAATAAAATAAAATAAACCAGAATTCTTGGGCAAAGGAAAACACAACTAGCAAAGATCCAAGTATCAACAAGATGCCATGAAAAGTTTTCAGTTGAGGCAATAATAAAATAAAAAAAAATAATTTCAGCATTTGAAGGAATTATCTTCTGAGCACTTGCTTAATATTTTTCTCATAGAAACAGTTGTATAAAACCATTATATTAATGATTACTATAGCTAAAATTTATACAGCACTTTTTATGTACCAATTGATTTACACAGATTGTCTTATTTAGTCTTAATAACAGACCTATGAGGAAGTTACAGTTATCTTCCCCATTTACAAGATGAGGAAACTAAGACTCTCAAAGGTTAATTAGCTCAAAGATGGAAATATAAATGGAAGACTATTTAGCTCATCCAGGAACCCATGCATTTCTAGTTTTTATCTATTTCCTCTAAATGTATCTGAGTAGCACTTTAGATCATTCCACAAAATCTTGTTTAACTTAAAATAAACCAAAATAAACTTTGACTAACTTAACTTCAATCATTTTATTTTTTCAAAGTACTGTACTAACTTTTTAAGGGCCAGCAACTGATCTTAAGCTCTAAGGACCTTAGGCAGTGGCTCACATGGGGGGAGCAGATGAAATGATTCCTAGCTCATTCCTTAATCTGAATAAGGACAGGACCAGTACTGTCACTGAATTACCTTCCAAGAGTTCAGGAATGGGTAACAAAGTCAAGTTGCCTCTACATATCTGGCATTAGAGCAGGATTTGCCAACATAATTAAAATCACTTGAAAATAGTCTTTGTTCAGAGTACCTTTGACATTCATAGGTGATGATTTCTCTTTGCTCTTGTGTGTGTGTATGTGTGTATATGTGTGTGTGCGTGCATGCACGCTTTACTTGTTTGTGTTTAGTAATAACTGGCATATCATAGTGTTGAATGACAAATATTTATAAAAGCAAAAGAAACTATTTCCTTTTCTACTATAATTCCTAGGCATTATGCTGATGAATAGTCATTATTTAAAATATCTTTGATTTATGGGCAGTGACACAGAACCAGTTTATTTTATATTTAAGAAGAAAATGGAGGAAAATAAATGATTCCTAGGCACTG
Source organism: Pteropus alecto (assembly GCF_000325575.1). Classification (NCBI taxonomy): domain Eukaryota; kingdom Metazoa; phylum Chordata; class Mammalia; order Chiroptera; family Pteropodidae; genus Pteropus; species Pteropus alecto. The sequence goes on along the minus strand of NW_006436298.1, from coordinate 17,829,633 downwards.
AATTTTCATTTACCTCATAAATTTGGGTTGTTATGGTTGAATAAACACCCAGCTGATGTATTTTAGAAAAAAAGGCATGCAAAGTTTATTAAATTTGCAGTTTTCTCTGTGTTCAGATGCTGTTCCCCTAAACCATTTCCCCTGCAGCAGAGTACGCATGTACTTTCCTCTTCTGCATGGCAGGGCAAATGCAAAGTTTTGGTGTTTTGAATGGACTTTTATTAATAGTATTATTATATATCTTCGGTTATGGTATATTCTGACTAAATCTTCTGGCAGTCTAAAAAGAGATATTAAATTTAGCCTTATATCAAGTAGATGAAGACCAAAATACAGCATTATTTTATATTTATTTGTACAACTTATTTAATATTATAAGCAGATGATCTGAATTTACATTAAATTAAATAATATCATTAAATTAAAATCACATATTTGTATAAAATAGTTGTAAATACACATATTTACAAAATAAAATATATATATAATATTTTCCCATGGCAAAAATACTCCTTGCTTATCTAGTGAATAACGATCCTTTTTATAACTTATCATGGAACTATTTTAAAATTATGAAAAATAAACAAAAATACTAAAATTAAAGTATAATGTTGTCTATTGAGAAAAATAAAATGATTAGTTAACTTGTAAATTAGAATTTAAGACTATAAATCACTCCTTTCTCTTTGTCAATTAAGTATCATATCCTAAAGTCCTTTAGGGATACTCTGTCAATGTAATATAAATCTTCTAAATGTCTCTTTCAATATCTAAAATATATATATATATGTACAAAATATTTTACTAATATAATTAAATATGTTGTGTTGGTATTATGGATATTATGACTGATGTCCTCACAAGAAGGCTATCTGAAGACAGATATAAAGGGAGAACACCATGCTACAAGGAAAGGAGAGATTAGAGTTAAGCGGCTGCAAGGCAAGGAACAATAAAGATTGCCAACAAACCAACAGAAGCTAGAAAGGACAAGGAAGGGATTCCCCTGCAGATTTCAGATGGAGCATAGATTTGCCTGTGTCTTGATTTTGAATTTCTAGCCTCCAGAATCGTGAGACAATGAATTTCTGTTGTATTAAGTCATCCTGTTTTTGATACTTCTTATGGCTAGATTCAAATATTATTTTTTGAATCTAGATAAAAATAATTACTTCCCATCCTAAAAATAAT
>NW_006436298.1:17823191-17828395 GCF_000325575.1 Pteropus alecto | reverse complement strand
AAATTAATTACTAAATAAATCATTTTGTCTGTAATTTGTTTGAATATAAAGGGGTAGGGCATATGGCATAGAGTGCACATATAAGAAAAAGGAAACTAAGTCTATGAAATTAACTTTCATTGCTCCCTCTGGCCTGCAGTTTCTCCTCCAAATAAGGACAACATTTCTTTGTGTACTTTAAATAGGTTGACTTGAATATTAAGTAAGGCCATTTTTAATTTGAAAATTAAAAGCACATGCCAGCATAAGACCATATTTTTATACATGCTGCTTTCTATTTTGCAAAAATGTTTCAGTTTTCAGATATTGATTGTGGCATTTAATTATTCTTGCTTCGGAGGCTGAAATAATTAAACATTAGTCAAAACAGATCTAGTATCATTCATGACTATTTGTACTCCTTCAATTGTGAATCCTGAAAATTACTTATATTCTTTTAACTTTCTACTGCTAAGACATTCCTTTCTCAGAAACATAAAAAAAAAAAAAAAAGTCTCAGATCTTGCTATATCCAGCTCAGAACTTTCCTTAACTCTGAATCTCTAAATACATATATCTTAGATTTCTCAACAACACATGTCAAATAGAACTTACATATTTTGTCTCAAATATGCTCTACCTACATCAGAGAATAGCTCAAGTATCAGATTCTTAGAAAACTGGTTTTCAATCCTGAACTCTCTCTTTCTTTGTTTCATGTTACTCCACTGGCTTGTCCTGTGTATCTCCTTAATATGCTCCAATCCATCTGCTTATCTTATTTCTATTGTCATCATTTTAATTTTGAGCTCATCATATTTGGCAGTTTCCTCCTACAACATTCCATAACATTTCTAATTTATCCTCCACATTGCCACCAGAGCTCTTTAAACTGCTAGTTTAGTTATAGTGACACTTCTCATTCTTTAGGTTTTATTTCTGGTTTCAGGCACAGTTCAAACTGGCTGCTGCATACAGGCTCCCTCTGTCTGCCCTTTGGCACTAAGAATCATCTTCACTTGTATTCTCTACAAGTGATTTTTTTGCTGCTATGAAAATTTTCTAATTTTCTTTCGCTTATGTGGTGAGGCACTTCTATGTGTAGAACCAAAAAATCAAGAAGATAATGCAAGTTTGGGCATCCTCAGTCAATAGGAGAGCATGTAGATAAATGGCTGCTAACGAAGATGAATAAATTCACCTTTAAACACACACAAACACACACACACACACACTGATCCCTCAGCCAAGTAAACAGAAGACCATTCAGTTTTCAAATGGTAACTCATCTTGCAGAATGCTCCTTGGTGATGGAGTAATATTCCTCGTAGTGACCTTTGATGAGACGTTCTCCAGTGTTACTCTATCTACACATATATTCAATAAATTCTCTATCTTTAGAGATGACCTAAACTCTCCACTTTTCTCTATCTTGCAAAGCCTGAGGTATGGCTGTAAATAAAGGTGATCTTTTTTTATTTTTATTTTTTGTATTGGAGGAAATACTTTCCATCAATTATTCTTCTTCTATTTTCCTATTCTCACTGAATTTTCTCTTATCTCAAAAGTCTGTTCTTCTCAATTGGTCTCAGTAAACGTTGTTTGGAAATAAAAACCTGAAAGACAACACAAATCTTTCATTAAACAAGCAGGAGCAGAGCCTAAATGAAAAGATATAGCAAAAATATAGGAAGGAATCATAAATGAATATCTCAAAAATTACCTTGCCACAAAAATATTCCCTTAGAAAGGGAACTTCTCTATTGAACTATTTGCTCTTTGAAAAATTCAACTTAAAGATGCAGAGTAAGACCTGGAAGGCAGATATCATTAGGAAGATGAATGAGTATAATCTTCTCTCTTCACCTTAAATCATTGGAAAGCAAAAAGCAATGCATCAGTTTAGAAGTATAAGGCAAAAATGACCTCCGAAATTTACTTCTTTGCATAGGAGAATTGCCTACAAAGTCAAATTACTAGTATGTTTAGAATCATAAGATTAAACTGAGAATAACTTAAAGAAAGTTTTAGCTTTTGCTTTTGACATTTAACTTATTTCCTTAATTCGAATCCGACAAACCACTATCACATTAAACTAATTAGTTTCTCCCCGATATATCTATATAATTCTATATAGTTTCCCATTAAATTCTATAGTGGTACACACTATCTAAAATAGCACATTTTCTATATACCTGTAAATATTTTTCTCTCTAATCAAAAATGTTTATAAGACTGACAATGGAATATATATAGTCTTAAAAAGTGATTGTTACATTCCTCACTGAAATAAAAACTTCTCTATGACAATATTCTTTGGTCTAAAAGACATAAATTTTTAATGCTCTTTTCTTTTAAATCCATTATGTTTTACAGATAACTCACAATTCATGTAGTAAAAGGCATCAGGGTTACTGCTTTTTCTAGGTTTAATATTTCAGATCCACTCAATTTTCCTCAACAGACCATTGCCCATATTTTAACCAGATATTTGCTATCTCATGTAAATCATTGGAAAATCTTCTACACATCTTCTTTATATTTTGGGTATGTGCAAATTATACTGAAAGTTTACTCCTGCTACTTTCTTATTTAACATTTATTGAATACCCTGCTATTTGCAAGTTATTATACTATGTTGGGGGAAACAATGATAAATCAGACATTAGACCATTGCAATAGTACAGATAAAATAATATAGATGGTCAGAGGGCCGACAAGGGTGAACAGAGAAGTTTAGTTTTGAATTCAATTATTTGGAGTTAGGAAAAAGAAGAAACTTTTATATATATTGAGCCAAGGCCAAGAAGATGAAAAAAAGCATGTATGAAAAAGCAAGTTTTAGATAGGTGGAGGCTTTGTAATGAGAGGTAGTGGAATATGACATTTAAAAAGAACATTAGATTTAGACCATAGAGTTATCCAAGGCCAGTCTGAGGATTTGGGGCTCTTATATAGAGGGAAGCGGGGATTTATTAAAAGCTTTTGAGCAAAATAGTAATTCTGACATGATCAGAATTAATAAGATTTATCTGTCATTTACAATAAGATGAAGTGAGATAAGGAGATTCATTTAATACCAATGATTTACAAAGTATTGCTAAGTACTACCAAATTAATATAAAAGAATAAGAAATTATGGCTTTAAAACTTCCAAAGTATTTTGGAGACAAGTTAACTATTAAAATAAAACCATATAGTAATAAATAAAAATTAGAAAGAGTAAATCTTTGCTTTGGTGCCCTAGTGATTAATAAAATCAGAAGTGTAGTTTTGTGATCAAGAGCATGAATACTGGAGTCAGACATCACAGATATGGAACTGGATCCGCTGTCTTCTAGCTGTATGACTTTAGGCCACTTAATCTCTCTGTGACTAAGTATTGCATCTACTAACTGGGAAAATAGAACTAAAACCTACTTCATAGTTTAGATATGAGAATGAGATAAATGTGTAAAACATTTAGTAAACTATCTGGCATATGTTAAACACTATAAAACATTGACAGAAATAAAATCAGAATTAACTCTCACGGTAACATGTGGGAGCTGAGAATGGTGAGAAAGAGCATTTTACTAAGATTTATTTATTTATTAAAATTTTATTTTAATTTTTTTTTTTTCATGCTTCTATAATATTTGATAGCATTTACCGGTGGAACTATATGGTCCTGGGGTTTTCTGCATCTGGATTTTGTTTGATTGCTGATGCAATCACTTTACTAATCATTGATGTAGTTATTTGAGATCTTTCTTTCTTTTTTTAAAATTATGGTGACATTGGTTAACGAAATTCAGTAATTTTCAGGTGTACAACTTAGTAATGCAATATATATGTGTGTGTATATATATATGTACATATGTATGTACATATATGTGCATACATATGTACATATATATGTGTATGTACATATATATATATACACACACATATATATATTGCATTGTGTATTCACTACTCATAGATATCTTTCTATCACCACATATTTGACTCCTTTTACTCCATCTACAACTCCTTTACCCCCCCTCTCCTCTGGTAACCACTGGTCTATAGTCCATGTCCATGAGTCTCTGTTTGTCTTGTTTGTTTGCTGCTTTTAGGTTTATTTCCTACATATAAGTAATAACATGTGGTTTTCAACTTTTTCATTCTGGTTTATTTTGCTTAGCATGATTATCTCAAGGTCCATCCAGGTCGTTGCAAATGGCAGTATTTCATCTCTTCTTATGGCTGAGTAATATTCCATTATATTTATGTACCACAGCTTCTTTAGCCAATCATCTATTGTAGGATACTTCGGTTGCTTCCATGTCCTGGTCACTGTGAATAATGCTACTATGAACATCAGTGTGCAAATATCATTTCAGATATGGGTTTTCAAGTCTTTGGGGTAAATACCCAGGAGAGATTGCTAGATCATTTGGTGGATCAATTTTAGTTTCATTCTTTTGCAGGTGGCTTTCCAGTTTTCCCAGCGCCATTTATTGAAGAAGCTTTCCTTTCTCCAATGTATGTTTTTAGCTTTTTTTTTAGAAAATCATTTGTCCATATAACTATGGGTTTACAACTGGACTCCAGATTCTGTTCCACCGGTCCTTGTGTCTGTTTTCTGCCAATACCATGCCGTTTTGATTACTATCTCTTTGTAGTATAATTTGAAGTCAGGCAAAGTGATGCCTCCAGCCTCGTTCGTTTCTCTCAGGATGGCTCTGGCAATTCGGGGTCTTTTGTGTTTCCATACTAATCTGATGATTTTTTTTGTTCTTCTTTAAAAAATGCCGATGGGATTTTGATGGGGATTGCATTAAATCTGTATAATGCTTTAGGTAATATGGTCATTTTAACTATGCTGATTCTTCCAACCCAAGAACACAGAATATATTTCCATTTCTTTGTATCTTCTTCAATTTCTTTTTACATGATCTTATAGTTTTCATTATATAGGTCCTTTACATATTTCGTTAAATTTATTCGTAAATTGCAGAAGGAATTTTTTTTCCCACTTCTTTTTCTGACACTTCATTATTAGGGTATAAAAAAGCTATGGATTTTTGAATGTTGATTTTATATCCAGAGACTTTACTGTATTTGCTTATTGTTTATAGTAATGTTCTTGTGGAGTCTTTAGGGTTATCTATATAAAGAATCATATCATCTGCAAATAGTGACAGTTTGACTTCTTCATTTTTTTTTTTTTTTTTTTGGCTCCCTTTTTTTTTTTTTTT
>NW_006436298.1:17803391-17823033 GCF_000325575.1 Pteropus alecto | reverse complement strand
TGCTATATTCATTTTGCTAGTATCTTATTTAGATTTTTACATATGTGTTCATGAGAGATATTGGTCTGTAGTTTTCTTTTTTTGACTTATCTTTACCAGGTTTTGGTATCACAGTAATATTCACCTCATAAAATGAGTTGAGCAGTATTGTCTCCTCTTCGATTTCTTGGATAAATTTGACTAGAATAGGTATTAAATGTTGTTTGAATGTTTAGTAGAATTCACTGATGAATCCATCTGGTCCTGGACTTTTACTTTTTGGTAAGTTTTTGATAATTGTTTCAATTTCCATACTGCTGATTGGTCAGTCTATTTAGATTTTCCAGTTCTTCTTGATTCAGTCTAAGAGGGTTGTATTTCTCTAAGTACTAGTCCATTTCTTCTAGGTTATTAAATTTGGTGTTATATATTTTTTCATAATATTCTTGTATGATCCTTTGTATTTCTGTGATGTCAGTCATAATTTCTCCTCTTTCATCTCTGATTGTGTTTATTTGTGTCTTTTCTCTTTTTTCTTTAGTGAGTCTAGCCAGGGGTTGGTCCATTTTATTTACCTTCTCAAAGAACCATCTCTTTATTGCATTTATTTTTTTCTATTTTTGTTCTGTTTTGTTTTGTTTTCAATTTCATTTATTTCTGCTCTAATTTTGATTATTTCTTTCTGCTGACTTTAGGCTTCATTAGTTCTTCCTTTTCTAGTTTTTTAAAATGAAGCATTAGGTTGTTTATTTGGGCTCGTTCTTGTTTTTGGAGATAGGCTTGCAATGATATGAACTTTCCTCTTATGACCGCTATTGCCATGTCCCAAAAGTTTTGATAAGGTGTACTATCATCATCATTCGTTTCTATGTAACTCTTGATCTTTCTTTTTATTTCTTCTCTGACCCAGTTATTCTTCAGTAGCATGTTGTTTAATCTCCTTGTATTTATGGTTCTTCCTGATTTCTTTTTGCAGTCGATCTCTAGTTTCAAAGCATTATGATCAGAGAATATAATTGGTATCATTTCAACCCTCTTATATTTGTTGAGGCTATCCCTGTGTCCCAGTATGTGATTGATTCTTGAGAATGTTCCATGTGCACTAGAGAAGAATGTATAAGTAGCTGTTTTGGGATGGAAGGCTCTGTAAATGTCAATTATGTTCAGTTGGTCTAATGTGCCATTTAAAGATATTATTTCCTTATTGATTTTCTGTTTAGACGATCTGTCCATCAGACAGTGGGGTATTTAGGTCCACTACTATTACAGTTTTTTTGGTCTGCTTCTTCTTTAGTTCTTTTAGCAATTGCTTTAAATATTTTGGGGCTCCCTGATTGGGAGTATAGATATTAATACGTGTTATGTCTTCTTGGTGAATGATTTCCTTTATCATTATGAAGTGTCCCTCAGTATCTTTCTTTATTTTTTTTTATTTTGAAGTCTATTTTGTCCAATATTAGTACCACTACTCCCGCTTTTCTCAGAATGCCATTTGCTTGAAATATCATTTTCCACTCTTTCACTTTGAGTCTATATTTGTCTTTGGAACTGAGATGTGTCTCCTGGAGGCAGCATATGGTTGGGTTTGTTTTTTGATCCAATCTGCAACTCTGTGCTTTTTTATTGGTGAGTTCAGTACATTTACATTTATTGAAATGAGGTCTTCCTATAGCCATTTTAAATTTTGCTTTTTGGTAGCTTGGTGTTTTCTTTGCTTTCTTGTCCTCGTGTTTCTCTTTTCTTTATTTTGGTTGGCTTTTGTGGGTTTTGTCTCTGGTTCTTGCTTTGTTATATACTTCATTTCTGAATCTTCTGTGTGTGGTTATCATTACATATATGTAAAGGATACACACACACACACACAAACACACACAGACACACACACGGTTGTCCATTTTCTTCTGAGCATGCCTTATCTCCATTCCCCTTTACTAATTTGGATCTTTTAATTCTCCCCTTTTCAGTCATTGTCTCAATTTTTCCCTATGTATGCTGAATATTCATTACTATCTTGCTATACCAATTCTCTTCTTATTGTTTAAGCTTACAATCCTCTGTTCTTAGTAAGGGTTGCAGTCTACTTCTGTATGCTTGATAGTCACCTTACTCCTAATTATGATTTTTTTTTGTCATTTTGTTTTAGGTGAGCTGACCCCTTTCATTATTTCTTGTAGTGCAGGCCTCATAGGGGAGAATTCCTTCATTTTTTGTATGTCTGGAAAGTTCTTTATTTCTCCTTCATATCTAAAGAGCTTAGCTAGATACATTATTCTTGGCTGGTAGTTTCTTTCACTTAATATTTGGATTATTTGATTCCATTCCTTTCTGACTTGTAGGGTTTGTGCTGAGATGTACGACGATAATCTAATGGGTTTTCCTTTATAGGTTACCCTTACCTTTTCCCTGGCTACCCTGAGAATTCTGTCTTTGTCGCTGATTTTTGATAATTTTAATACAATGTGTCTTGGTGAAGGCCTTTTTGGGTTGTGATAATTGGGTGTTCTGTTAACGTCTTGAATTCCAAGCTCCAGTTCATTCTTTAGATTTGAGAAATTCTTGTCAACTATTTGTCTGAAAATGCTGTCTAACCTTTAGGTTTCTCTCTTCTTCCTTCTGATTTATTTCTAGATTTCTGTCTTCGATGTCACTGATCCTTTCCTCTATTTGGTTGACTCCATTTCCCAATCTTGTTATTTCATTTTTCAACTCTTGCAGTGTGTTTTTAATCTCCAGGAGTTCTACAGTTTTTTTTTTTTTTGAGTGTTTCAATCTTCTAGCTAAAGAACTCATTCTGTTCCTCTAGTTGTTTTTTCAATTCCTGAAATTGTTGATATGAATCGTTTCATGTCTCACTGAGTTTTTCCAGAAGTACCATCCCAAATTCTCTGTATTTAAGTCCACATTTCTACATTCGTAAGCTTATTTTCTGGAGATATTTCTCTTTCTTTCTGAGCTGCCTTGTCACTTTGGTTGTTCATGGTGTTTAATGGACCATTTCTCTACCTGGGCATTAATGGAAGTATTTTGCTTTTTTTCCAGAAATAAGTTTTATTATATAAAGGTCTTTCATTAGCTTGTTGCAAAGAAGGTTTTCCTTTTGGTTTCCAGTAGGTGGTGTCTTAGCTGTGGAGAGCAGGTTGCAAGCTTACAAGGTCCTTGTAATTTGTGAGGTGAACCAAGGGTTGTCTCACCTCTAAGAACCCTTTTACGAATTGATTGGAGAACAATGCGGTATTGATGGAAAAGCAAAAAATTATAGAAGGTTATGTAGCGTGGGGATAATCTATGGAAATGCAAACGATTATAGCAGGGTGTATAGGTTGGATGGGGATAATCTTATTTTAGCCAGCAATTGTAGGCTACTGGGCTACTAGTCCATCATCAGTGGATAGTAGACCTCCTGATCCCAGCTTTTTGTCTTCTTTCTTTTCTGAGTCTCCCAATGTTCCCACTCAGGATTATTTTCTAGGGCCGCGCTGGATGTGGCAAGATTTATCACTTGCTGGACGCGGCACTAAGCCTCTTGGATCCCTGCTTTATATAAAGCTTAATAATGCCTTTTTTTCCCTTGTAGATGTTTAATTCCGCTTGCTACTCTAAGTCTCAGTCCCTGTCAGTGTAAGTGACAGTTTTGATAGCGTTTTCTCAGATTTCCCTGGGGCTCCGCAGTGTTCTTTCTCAGAAGGTGTGGTGGGCGGGGCGTCTGGGTTGGAGGATGGGGGCTGTGGCTCAGCCTTGGTTTTGTAATCCTGGCTGGTAAAAATCAACTGTTTCTTCTCTGCCTGTAGCTTCTCTGCTTTCTGCCCTGGCCCCTCAGCACTGCTTCTGTGTAGGGCTCATAGCTCTCTCAGGCAGAGCTGTTCTGGAACCTGCCATACCTTCTCCATTCTCCCTCCTCTTACAGGGACCTCCTGTGGCTGTGAGAGGCAGCTTCTTTGTTTCTCGCAGTCCACCGCCTGGCACCCAGGGTTCTGAGCTATGGTAGCTGTTATTCGTAGGTCCCATGCTCAGACATGCTGGTGTGCAGTTTGGGTGTTTTTGATTGAGTTTTAGATGTTCAGCTTATAGTTGTTTCAAGGGGAGAAATCTGGGGACATCTCTCACTCCACCATGTTTCTCCCAAGATCTATAATCCCCTGTTCTTAATAAGAGTTGCACTGCTCTGCTTCTATCTGCCTGCTAGTTGCTTTATTTATAGTTATGTATTTTTTTGTCATTTCATTTTAGGTGAGCTGACCCCTTTCAGTATTTCCTGTAATTCAGGCTTCATAGTAGAGAATTCCCTCAATTTTTGTATGTCTGGAAAGGTCTTTATTTCTCCTTCATATCTAAAGGAAAGTTTTGCTGGATACAGTATTCTCGGCTGTTAGTTCCTTTAATTTAAGTTCAAATATTGAATTTCACTCTTTTTTGCTTGTAAGGTTTGTGCTGAGAAATCCAATGACTAATGGTTTTCTTTTATAGGTTACAATCTTTTTTTCCCCTTGCTTCCCTGAAAATTCTTTCTTGGTTATTAATTTTTGAAAATTTTAATATAATGTGTCTTGGAGAAGGCCTTTTTGGGTTGAGATAATTTAGTGTTCCATTGACTTCTTGAATTCCAAGCTATAGTTCATTCCTTAGGTTTGGTAAATTCTTGTCAACTATTTGTTTGATAATGCTTTCTGATCCCTGCTTCTTTTCCTCCCCTTCGAGAATGCCCATTATTCTTATGCTTTCTTTCCTGATGGTATCGGTTAGTTTTTGTTTTTCTCTTTCATTATTTTTCATTTTTGGTTTCTCTCTTTTTCCTTCTGATCTATTTTTAGATTTCTGTCTTCAAGATCACTGACCCTTTCCTCCATTTGGTCGACTCTATTTCCCAAGCTTGTTATTTCATTTTTCATCTCTTTTAATGAGTTTTTCATCACAAGAAGTTCTATTTGGTTCTTTTTGAGGGTTTCAATCTCCTTGCTAAAAAACTCATTCTGCTGATATAGTTGTTTTTTTCAATTCCTGGAATTGTTAATATGAATTATTTTGGATCTCATTGAGATTTTTCAGATGTACCATGCTGAATTCTCTGTCATTTAAGTAGCATATTTCTATGTCTTTAAGCTTATTTTCTGGAGATTTTTCTTTTTCTTTATGAGCTGCCTTGTCACCTTGGTTGTTCATGGTGTTTAATGGACTATTTCTTTACCTGGGCATTAATGGAAACATATTCTGCTTTTTTGCTTTTTTTCCAGAAAGAAGATTTATTATATAAAGTTCTCTTTAGCCTGTTGCTAAGAAGGCGTTTTTCTTTTGGTTTCCAGTAGGTGGCATCTAAGCCTCTTTGATTCCTGCTTTATATAAAACCTTAACAATGTCTTTTTATCCCCTTATATTCTATCACGCTCACCACCTTCAGTCTCAGTCTCTGTCAATGTTAGTGACAGTTTCTGTAGCATTTGTTTAGATTCTCCTGGAGCTCCATGGTGTTCTGTCTTGGAGGATATACGGAGAGGTGTCTGCTGGGTTGGAGAATAGGGGCTGTGGCTCAGCCTTGTGTTTTGCAACCGTGGCTGGTAATAATCAGCTGTTGCTTCTCTGCCATCCTCACTTCTCTAATTTCTGCCCTGGTCCCTTGGACTTCCTCTGCTTGGGCTCACAACTCTCTCAGGCAAGGCCAATCTGGGAATCAGCCTCTCCTTCTCTCCTCCCTGCTCCTCTTACAGTGAGCTCTGTCTACCAGAATCAGCTTCTTTGTTTCTCTTGGTCTACCACCCAACTCTCATGGTTCTGACATGTAGTAGTTATTATTTGTAGGTCCCTTGTTCAGACGTGCTTGTGTGCAGGTTGGGTGTTATTTGTTCAGTTTTAGATGTTCAGTTTTTTGTTATTTCAAGAGGAGAGATCTGGGGACATCACTCACTCTGCCATGCTTCTGATGTTACTCTCTACTCAGATTTATTTGAGAGTGGAATTTAGCTCTAGATAGACCTTATGAAGACATTTGATCTGTGATTAACATGAACTAACTTAAGACACATAGACAAAGAAGGGAATGAGAATCAAGGCGAGGTATATCAGAGTCTTACTTAATTTTGTTAGATATAAGACACTATTGTGTTTGATAAAAATATGGAATGCCATGATTTAATTTATATTTGAAAAGAGACATCTGTGATGGATAACTTAAATAAATGATAGACAGGAGCCATTAAAGGCATTGAAACTGAAATTGCAACAATTCATTTAGCAATGATAGAAATACAAAATAGGACAGTTCAGTGAGGTGGAAGATGGAGCATGGACAGAAAGAATCTTCTGGAGATCACTTTAGAACATGATAAGTGATAAATTGTGAAAATTAAGGCAAGGAAGGAGTAAGGAATAACTTTGAAGTTCCACATACTAGATCTGGATGAACTGGAAAACAACTATAGGGAGTACATGTGGGAGAGTATATTGAGAAAGAGAATGGAGTTCTGCTGAAACTTGAAGGTGGATTGTCTAATGGAAGATGGGAACTAAATATAAATACATTTTGTTAGTGATCCACACAAAGTCAACAGCTTAGGCCACAATATTTGCTGATATTTCTATGGTAAACCCCATAGATGAAAGGGATACCTTCCAAAAAATTAATGGTTTGAATATGTCCATTAAAAAAATGTGTTAAACTTTTTTCTTTCCTTCTGTTTAAGAAAGTATAACTTATTTTAGTTCATTAGAACTGTTGCCTTTCCCTTCACTTTTGAAGAGTTTAGAAGTAATACATAGAAGCAATACTATATAAAGACAGTATTTATCTAAAATTCCACCCTACACAGACTGTTTAATATTTTGGTTTATATCCCTTCAGACTTTCTCCTTTGCAAATAAACATAGGTTTAGAAAACACATTTTCACATCCTTTGTGTTTTCAGTAACCTTCAAATCATCCTGGCCATGGATTCTTTGCTTCAAGTATCTACTGAAATAAAATTTTCCACTACTTATTTACTTTGAATTTGCCTGTTTTAGAGATGACATTATGAAACATTCATAAAAGATATGATAATAAAGCCTGCTTCCCCATTGATTCTGGAAGCCATTTTGTGATCTTGAGAAGGGGTAGTTTCTAGACAAAGACAACTTGTGAAAAAAAGAAAAACAAGAACCAGGAAATCAAGGAGAAAAAGAACCATATCCTGAAGCTACCCTGTCTAAAATCTGCCCTACTTTTAGACTTCTTGTTAAGTTGATATAACAAATTTCCTTATTATTTATATCATTTTGAATTAGAGTTTCTATTATATGCAGCCACAGGCAACCTACATTATCCATACAAGTAAAAGTCAGTGAGTTTAACATGTCTTATCAGATAATCTGTTAAATGTCTATTCATAAAAAAGATCATGACTCTTTATTTACCTAATTTGGCCCATATAAAATGTTCTCTATAATGTCCATATTAGTATAACAGAGGGTTTCTCAATCTCAGCACAATTGATATTTGGAGCTAAATAACTCTTTGATGAAGTTATTGTCTAGTGCATTATAAGATATTTACCACCATATACCAGTAACACCACCCTCCTCCCCAGACACACATACACACACTGGTCCGAAGACCTGACAATAATGAAAAAATATCTCTGTACACTGTCAAATGTTTCCTGGCTGGTCTAACCATATATTAGTTCTGATATTAATATAATTATAAATTCAATTCAGTACCATTTATTGAGCTCTTGCAACATGACTACCCTGAGTCTAGATGCCAGTGTTACAGAGATATTAGTAAATAAGACATGGTACTTTCCTCAAGAATCTATCTATCCAGACATACAATCATTCATTGTTTCTTGGATTTAATAATTGGATTCAGGCTTCTGCCAAATATGTAGAAAGCTGGAAAGGTATTGCGCCCATTCTAACAAGAAAAGGCTGAATAATGGACCAGATTATATATATTTTTTAATCCAACCAAGGGCTGAAGTCACAGAGAAAACTGAAATATAAGGAAAGATGGAGCTTTAGCACTAATTTACCTGTGGCAGGGCTTATAGACAAGGCCTACATAAAAGCAGAAAAGAAGAACTCTACTACAGTTTAGCATACTGGGGAAGTTTGAGAGAAGACTCGCATGCAAATATAGGACACTGGGAGCAGCATATACCTGGAAGCTCAACCTTACAACCTCCCTGGGTGTGCATGAGAAATGTCGAGGGCCAGTAGGAGAGCAGAGAAATGCTTCCTTGGCGGTTCAGGCTTAGAGACGGGAAACTGCCACAGCTGCAAAGAAGTACAAGGACTTACTCAGTTCATTTTTCCATAAAGAACAATAGTCTTATGCCACTAAAAGAAGAATCTAGATAATTAGAAATTTCTTATCACTGGAGAAAAGGTAGAATAACTGAGAAGGCCCCACATCTGAGCAACAGGGGCACAGGACTTACCTAAAAATGAGGGTGAACCACGAAAAAAGATAACCCTCCTTATCTTCTACCACTGTATCAGTGCAGGAAATAAGTACCTCTTGGGGACAGGTAAAGATCATGGAGAGACTCTCTTTGAGAATCAAGAGCATAGTGAAGGCCTAAAATTGAGGGTAGAGCTGGAACATTGAGGAAAATCAGCTGGCAAACCAACCAAAAGCTTAAGTATAAAATAATATCAGATGGATTTGAAGTTGATGGTGCCCTGAAGTATCTATAGCAAAAACAATACCCAAATTGTGCACAATTCCTAACAATATTGACTCACCTCCCTTATTAAAGGCCTAGTAGAAAAAATGCATGCCTATTTCCAGTCACAAACGCCCTTTCTCTCAGTTTCTGTCATTCTACAATTACTGAAATGCAACTGAAAATTATGAGGTACACAATGAAGTAGGAAATTTAAAAAACAAACAAGCAAGAAATAAAGCATTCCATAAGAGACTCAGAGGTGACTCAGATGGTGTAATTATAAAATAAGGAATTAAAAAATAAAACAAAAAACACTAATTATTATGTTACTAGAAAAGGTAGAAAACAATAGGAATGACTCAAAAACTACAGTTAAAGCACAGTAAGAGAGATGAAGTATGATGTTGATGGAATCATCATTAGACTCAACACAGTTCAGAAAATAATCAATGAAACTATAAATAGGTCACTAATAATTATGCAAATTGAAATAGAAGAAAAAATAGCAGAACATGATGAGATGTAGAATATGAAATGTGAACATATGCCTAAATGGAAACACAGAATAGAGAAAAAAGACCAAAGAAATATTTGAAAATATAATGGATAAGGATTTCTAAGAACATCGAAAGACATTTAAACCAAAGATTCCAGTTCAGAGAACTTCAAACATAATGAAAATCCAAACCAAACCCAAACAGAAACAACAATCAGAAAAGCCCACACATAGACACATTATATTCAAACTGAGAGAGTAGTAAATATTTAGTTCAATACAGCGATAAAGAGAAAAATCATAAAACCATCAGATGAAAAATGTACATATTAGATATAGGGGAACAAAGAAAATAATTACAGCACATAACCTGGCAAAAACTATAAGACAGAAGACAATTTTTTGGTGTTTTGCTTGTTTGTTTTAATGAAATTACGCATGCACTCATCATATAGCCTGGGTAAACAGAATTTTAGTCCTACGACCTTTGTCCCCTAGTGTTTGTTACACTACTGAATGTTATCTTACATGGCATAAGAGACTTTGCATATGTAATTGTTACTTATCAGTTCACTTTAAAATAGGGAGATTATTTTGGATTATCCAGGTGGACTAACGTTATTACATGACTTTTAAAAACAAAAAAAATTAAATTTTTGGTGACACTGGTTAATGAAATCCAGTGTTTCAGATGTACAATTTAACAATAAGGTATATATATACATATATACATATCTATATATATCTATATATACACACACACATACATACATATATGCCTTATTGTTTTATATATATATATATTGCATTGTGTGTTCCCCTTCCATAGTTAAGATTTCTTTTTGTCACCACATATTTGACCACTTTTACCCCATCTACTTAAAAGCAGAGCTTCTTTATGAGTGAGGGTATAAGAGGAAGTTAGAGATATTCAAAGCATGGAAAGGACTTTGCTGGTTTGAAAATGAGTGGACCATATGAAAAACATGAAAATGAACTGAATTCTCCCAACATCCTGAATGTACTTGGAAGCAAATTCTTTCAGAGAGTCTATAAGCTATGCAGTCCCTGACAGCTAGATTTCAGACTTGTGAGACCCTAAAAAGATAAATCAGTTGAGAGTCTCTGTGTCTGAAATTCTGACCTATGAAAACTACGAGATAATAAACAGGTTTTGTCTAAAGCCATTTAATTCATGAGAATTTTGCTATAGCAACAACAGAAAACCAACATATCAGATTTCTGCTCAATAGAAATAAAAACATCTTCACACAAAAACTTGTACACAAATGTTTACTCCGGCTTAACTTTTAACTACTAAAAACTGAAAACAATCTAAATGTCCTTCAGCTAATAAATGGATAAACAAGTAGTGTTTCTCTTATGTACCAATAACACTTAAAATTTGATATCTATCTTCAACATAGAAATCTCTCTAAATCTAAAACCATTTGGTTCTGGCTTATAGATGGCAATCACATGAGCTTTAATAAAAAGATATTAAATTGTAAGATTATCCAATATTATCTCATCTTATCCTCTCTGTGTAGTAGTCTCTCACTCTCTCATGGAAAACAATAAATTTGTTAGGGTTTTATTTACATTTCCTAAGTCCATATAAATTGCTATCTAGTATCTCAAATTCTGCTAGATGTCTATAAATTATTAGATGATTTATTTCAGTATCTTCTCAGGGCTTGAGTTAATTGGTTTATGATTACTAATGTTATTCCTTTCCTTTATTTTTTTAAGTTACATGAACTATATTATCTGTACCATGTTTTCAGTGTTTTTTCCCCCCAATGCTTTCAAAAAATGACTTCTCAAAAATAACATCTGCTAAAATTTTTTTGAACAAAATCCAACATTCTTTCATGATAAAAATTCTCAGAAAGTTAGGAATAAAAGGAAGCTTCTTCAATATGATAAAGGGCATTTATAAGAAATCTACCGCTAATCTCATACTCAATGGCAAATGACTAAAAACTTGCTCCTAATATCAGGAACAAAACAAGGATGCTAATTTTCACCACTGCTATCAACATACTGAAAGTTCTAGTCAGAGTAATTAGTCAAGAAAAAGAAAATAATAAAAGACACCCAAATAAGAAAGAAAGAAGTAAAACTATCTCTATTTGCAGATAACATGATTCTACATGTATAAAATCACAAAGAATACACACACGAACATACTGGAGCTAATAAAAAAATCAGAAAAAGTGCTGGTTATAAGAGCAACATTCAAACATCATTTGTGTTTACATATATTTGTACTGAGTAATCTGGAAAGAAAATTAAGAAACAATTCCATTTACGATTGCATCCAAAATATAAAATACTTAGGAAGAAATTAACCAAGAGGTGAAGGAGTTGTACACTGACATTTATAAACCACTGGCAAAAGGCCTAAATAAATGGAAAGATATCTTGAGTTCATAAATCATAAGACAATATTAAGATGTCAATGCTACCCAGAGTGACACACAGATTAAATGCAATCCTTATCATGATTACAATCACCTTTTTGCAGAAATGAAAATTTAATGCTCAAATTTATATGCAATTGCAAAAAACTAAAATAATCAAAGGAGTGTGGTTCTGGCATAAAGACAGATACAGAACAAAAGAAAACAATTAAGAGTCCAGAAATAAACTCATACCTCTATGGTCAATTAATTTTCGATAAGTATGCAGAAATTCACTGAGGAAAAAATATCTTTCAGAAAATATTACCTGGAAAATGGATTTCCACAGGCGAAAGAAAATAGTTGGACTCCTATCTCACACCAGATACAAAAACCAAACAAAATGGATCAATAACATATATATGAGCTAAAATCACAGGGCTCTTAGAAGAAAGCATAGTGATAAGTCTTCATGACTTTAGATTTGGCAATGGATTCTTAGATACGACACCAAAAGCACAAGCAACAAAAGAAAAAATAAATTATATGTTATTAAAATTAAAATCTTTTGTGCACCAAAAGACATTATCAAAAAAGTAGAATGACTACATATAGAGTAGAAAAAAATATTCACAAAACACACATTTAATGAGTCTAGGATCCAGAATATACAAGAAACTATAACAAGTCAATAATGAAAAGACAAATCACCCAATAAAAAAAAGTACAAAGGACTTAAATAGACATTTTTATAAAGAAGCTACACAAATAGACATCAAACACTTGAAAAGATGTTTAACATCATTAGTCTTTAGAGAACTGCAAATCAAAATCACAATGAAATACCACTTAACATCAACTAAGATGGTTATAATTAAAATACCAGCACACACACACACACACACACACACACACACACACACACACACAGTGTTGGCAAATATGGGAAGAAACTGGAATCCATGTACATCACTGATGAGAAGGTAAAGTGGTTCAATGGCTATGGAAAAGAGTTTGGTGATTCTTCAGAAAGTTAAACATAGAAATGCCATGTGGTCCTGCAATTCCACTCCTAGTTTTACATCTCAAAGAATCAAAAACAGGTATCTACATACATATATGTCACAGAGTTCATAGCAGCGTTATTCACAATAGCCAAATGGTGAAAACAACCCAAATGTCTACCAGAAGATGAATGGGTAACCAAACTGTATCGTATACATACAATGAAATGTTATTCAACTATAAAAAGAAATAAAGTATTGATATATGAAACAATATGGATGAACTTCCAGAACACTATGGCAAGTGATAGAAGCCAAATGCTAAAGGTCTCATATGATAGGATTCTGTTTATGCAAAATATCAAAAATTGATAAATCCATGGAGACATAATGCAGATTGGTGATTTCGAGGGCCTAGAAGAGGGAGAACAGAGAAGCTGCTTAACAGGTAAGTGGCTTACTTGGGAGTGATCAAAATATTTTGGAATTAGAAGTGTTGGCTGAACATCATGATGAACATATTAAATGTTTTAAATTGTTTACTTTAA
Organism: Pteropus alecto; assembly: GCF_000325575.1. Classification (NCBI taxonomy): domain Eukaryota; kingdom Metazoa; phylum Chordata; class Mammalia; order Chiroptera; family Pteropodidae; genus Pteropus; species Pteropus alecto. Next base: position 17,809,962 of record NW_006436298.1, on the reverse strand, counting down.
AATGGTTTGTGTCATGTGAATTTTACCTTAATAAGTTATTAAAAAATAGCTGCTAACTGCAGATGCTTATCATCCCAAGATGCTTATCACTGGGCAAAACTAACTTGCATACATGGAGATTTTAAAATTATGCAGTATTCATGCAGGTAAAGAAATTGAAGGAGCGGCTAAGGCCTGCCTGCTCATGTTACCCTGTGGACAGTCTACAAGATCAGTTTCTTTTCCTCCTTTTTTTGGGTTTGGGAGTGATGAAAGCAGGATAAAACAATTAACAAGCTGAAACAAAGTCTGGCTAGGGTAAAAAAAATCATTTCTGAGGTCTCGGCTCTGGTTGCTGCAAAATGGATAATCATATAATCAATAGAATTCATTATAATTTCAAACTGTTTTCCTCTTATACAGTTCTTTAAATTGCTTGATGTTTCCCTTGAATAACAAATCATATTTCTTTGACTTTTTTAGTGGCTGAGTCTGTTACTTCTTTTCCTAATATTTGCTTCTTTGTAGTATTTGATACTTAATCAACTTTCCTCATTGGTAAGATTATAATAAAGTAAATTGACCATTCCTAGTTTATTTCTCTATTTATTTAAACATTATAAATGTCAGATCATACTGAGAGGACCTTAAATATCATGCCATGCAAATGACTGACTTTATGCTCAACAACCATCTGAGTGACTCAAATATCTAATCAACATCTGATTTGGACACAAAGCAGCTCTGATAAACTGACAACATTAAAACAAAACAAAACAAAACAAAAAAAACATTATCTAATTTTCCACCAAGTTTAGAAATGTCAATTATAATTACTACCATATTACCATTTCTTATTGATTCTTCCCTATTAACTTTAATATTCTCTATTAAATTCCATTTGATTGTTCATCTTAAATGTCTCTGTATTTTCACAACATACAATCGGGTAACATCATGTCTCTTCTTTCTATGCTTATCTCTTTTAAATAATCTATGCTAGTTTAAGCCTTATTTTCTCATCATTGGGTTATTTCATTAGGCTCTGGTTATGATTTAGTCATAATTGAAATTGTAGCCTAAGGCAAAGGTTTCCTTTGACATACATACTTAAAATCAATTATGAATCCTTCTGCATGGAGACATGAATAGGAAAGATATTTATGCCAAGAAAGAGAAATTAAGTTTTGAGAATTCTTCCTGGTTTTTGAATTTCTAGGGAAATTTTCCTATTTCACATCCTTAATTTCAAATGTCTATGAGCAGCTTGTGGATTTTAAATGTACTTTGCCAGAGACTTACTAACACTCATAATGCCTTTTCCCCACTCCTAGCCTGCTTCTCTCCTGACCTATGGCTTTAGGCATTTCATTTTCTTTTGGAAATTGTTACATGTGATCTTATTGCCACTTCATGTTGAGTGTACTGATGGAGGTGGTAAGTTTTCTTTGACTGTGTGGTTATGAACATGTTTAACCCATATGCACTCACCAAACACTTAATTTACAGAATGTGTATTGTTTGATATACTAAGAAAATGACAAGCTTGTTTGCAAAGGCTTAGGTTCCCTCTGCATTCATTCACTATATTAAATCATTATTGACATTTTAAAATGTCAGGTTATTTTCCTTTTCTCTTAATATAATTCCAGAGAATACTATGCTCAAGAAAATTAGTCCTGTTAATATTATAAGTGTTCTGAATCTGCTATGTAATATTATTTGTGCTGAACAGTTTTGCCTTACCAAATGCAGTGACAATCATGGTCCAGTGCATTGCCTATTGGCTTTTTATTCTACTTTGATCAAAACATTATTATTTTTAAAAATTTTAAATATTTTTACATAATGTTGACACTATTTCCTTTATTTTGAAAAAACAGTAGGTTTTTTCATTTATACATTTACATATATCTTAAATAGAATACAATCTCTTAAACATATTACTATAATGAGTATGATGTATATATAATTATGCTAAATATAGACTTATACAATGAATAAGACTACTTAAAATAATCCAAATAAACTTGATAAGAGAAATTTCATTATTTCAAAAGGTATTTGAATGAATAAGGTATCCAATTATACACAGCACTTCTTTATTTTCTATTATTAAAGTTTTCATTTAGTTATCACTTTCACCCAGATTTCTGCAAGTATTTTGATGATTTGCTAAATTTTTCTAATAAGGTGCACCTCAATTATTTCTATTTTAAAGAGAAGTTAAAGAATTCTAGCATAGTCTCATGCCAAATATTGGAGAAGACATTTTTGACAGGGTTTTGTAGAGGTTCTTGGGTCTTATCCAAGGGTAGTAAGGGTTTTAAAATTGGTGAGAAACCAATTAGAATCTCCAACTACAAAAACAACAACATAAGAAGTTGGAACTTTAGGTTTGCCTCCCGACTCCAACACATTTTTAGTCGTTTGTTTGTTTTTTACTGGTTGATTTACTTCTTATTTAAATGGACTAGTCAGTAAGAAAGTGAGAAGTACAAGAAATAAGTAAAAGTCACTTTCAAAAATAGTTTAAAAGAAGACTGCTTTATTGTGTAAGAAGAAAATTTACCATGTTGTGTGTCCTTTAATTTCACAGATGGGTGATTAGTGAGTTAGTATAGTGTGTCCAGAGTCAGAAAGATCTGGGTTGGATTCTTGCTCTTAGCTTGATTATTACCTGTGTAAATTTTCCTTAGATACTTAGCTTTTATAACACTTAAGATTTTTAGTGAGAACTAAAAACAGGATACTGTTTATAAAGTGTTTCATGGCTCAGCATGGTATGCACGCAATAAATATTGTTATTATTATTATGCCATGGTATAATGTGTTAATGCCTAGACTAGAAAGAGAGGTAACAAGCTAAATTGTTAATTAATTAAATGGAATTTGGAACTTCATAATTTTTTTCCAAATTTTTTATTGTGGTTAAAATACATAAAACATAACATTTGCTATCTTAACTATTTTTAAGTGCACACTTCAGTGGTATTAAGGAAATTCATACTGTTGTGCAACCATCACCACCATCTAGCTCCAGAATTCTTTTCATCTTCAAAACTAAATTTCTGTACCCATTAAAGAGTAATGCCCCATGACTTCTTCTCATCAACCCTAGCCAGAACCATTCTGCCATCTTTCTTTTTAAAAATATATCTCTCTTCCTGCCCCACCCCAGTTGCTGGTAACTACCATTTTACTCTCTGTTACTACAAGTTTAGATTTTTTTTTCTTTTTTTTTTATTCCCCATATAAGTGATATCATGCAATGTTTGTCTCTTTCTGTCTGGCTCATTTCATTCAACATATCGTCTTCCAGGTCCATTCGTGTTTTCACCAATGACTAGATTTATGTATTTGTAAAGGCAGGATAATATTCAATTGTGTACATATATCACATTTCCTTTTTCCATTTATCTATTGATGAATGGACACCTTCGTTCTTTCTGTATCTTGGCTATTACGAATAATTCTGCAGTGAACATGGGGGTGCAGATAGCTCTTAGACATAGTAATTTTATTTCCTTTTGAGATATACTTAGCAGGGGATCGCTGAATCATATGGTAGTTCTAGTTTTAATTTTTGGAGGAACTCTCATACTGTCTCCCATAATGGCTATTCCAGTTTACGTTTCCATCATTAATGTACAAGTAGTCCCTGTTCTCCGTATCCTCTGCAATATTTGTTATTTTCTGACTTTTTGAATATAGTTATCCTGATAAGTGTGAACTGATATCTCACTGTGATTTTAACTTGCATTTCCATCACAATTAGTGATGCTGGACATTTGTATGTCTTCTTTGGAAAGTATCTGTTAAGGTCTTTGTACATTTTTTAGCCAGGTTATTATTATTTTTAGCCAGGTTATTATTTTTTCCACTGTTGAATTATATGTTTTTTTTATATATTTTGGATATTAATCCTTTATTAAATATATCATTTGTGAATATTTTCTTCCGTTCCAATGGTTGCTTTTCATTCGGTGATCGTTTTCTTTGCCGTGCAGAAACCTGTTTGGGATAATGTAGTTTTGCCTGTTTTTTTCCTATTGCTTGCGCTTTTGGTGTCATATCCAAAGCGTCATTGCTAACACCATTGCCAAGGAGCTCCTCCCTTATGTTTTTTTTCCAGAAGTCTTATGGTTTCAGGTCTTATGTTTAAGTCTTTAATTCAGTTTGAGTTGATTTTCATATGTGGTTTAAGATAAGGGTAAAAATTTACTCTTTTGCATGTAGATATTGTTTTTCTAGCACCATTTATTAAAGAGACTATCCTTTCCCCAACATATTCTTGGAGCCTTTGTCAAAGATTAATTCACTATATCTGCTTCGGTGTATTTCTGGGTTTCTATTTGTTCAATTGGTTTGTCTGTTTTTTTATGTCAGTATCATATTGTTTTGATTACTATAGCTTTGTAATATGGTTTGAAATCTGGAATGTAGTGCCTTCAATTTTGCTCTTCTTACTCAAGATCGCTTTAGCATCTTTTGTTGTTCCATATGAATTTTAGGATTGTTTTTTCTATTTTTGTGAAAAATGACTGGAATTTTGATAGGGATTGCATTGAATCTGTAGACTTTTTTTGGTAATATGGACATTTTAACAATACTAATCCTCCAATCCATGAACAAGGGATATCTTTCCATTTATTTGTTTCTTTCTTAATTTCTTTCAATGGAGTCTCACAGTTTTCAGTATAGAAATCTTTCACTCCTTGGTTAAATTTATTACAATGTGTGTTATTCTTTTTGATGCTATTGTAAATGAAAAAGTTTTTAAATTTCTTGTTTGGATAGTTCATTGTTATTATATAAAAACACAACTAATTTTTGTATGTTGATTTTGTATCCTACAGCCTTATTTATTTTTTAGTTTTAACAGATTTTTGGTGGAGTCTTTCAGTTTTTCTATATATAATATCATGTCATCTGCAAACAGAGATAACTTTACTTCTACCTTTCTGATTTAGATGCATGTTATTTCATTTTCTTGCCTAACTGCTCTGGCTAAGCCTTCCAGTAATATGTTGGACAGATGTGGTAGGAGTGCACCTTTTCTTGTGAGGTGGTATCTCATTGTGGTTTTGATTTGCATTTCCTTAATAGCTAGTGAAGCTGAACATCTTTTCATACGTCTGTTGGCCATTTGTATGCCTTCTTGGGAGAAGTGTCTGAGTCCTCTGCTCATTTTTTAATTGGATTTTTTGTTGTTGTTGTTATTGTTCTTGTTGAATTAGATGAATTCTTTATGTATTTTGGATATTAGCCCCTAATGGAAGGTGTTGTTTGCAAATGTCTTCTCCCTTTCATTTGGTTGCCTCTTTGTCTTATTGATGGTTTCTTTTGCTGTGCATAAGCTTTTTAGATTGATATAGTATCATTCATTTATTTTTGCTTTTACTTCCCTTGCTTTTGAGGTCAAATTTATAAAACTCTCTCTAAGTCTGAGGTCCATGAGTTTAGTCCCTATGTTTTCTTCTATGCAATTTATTGTTTCAGGTCTTATATTTAGATCTTTGATTGATTTTGAGTTAATTTTGGCATATGGTGACAGACAGCAGTCTAGTTTTATTCTTTTGCATGTGGCTTTCCAATTTTCCCAGCATCATTTATTAAAGAGGCTTTCTTTTCTCCATTTTATGTTTTTGGTTCCTTTGTTGAAAATTATTTGTCTATATATACATGAGTTTATTTCTGGGCTTTCATTTCTGTTCCATTGGTCTGTGTATCTGTTTTTCTACCAATACTATGCTGTTTTGATTATTATTTGTTTGTAGAGGGTGAGGTAGATAAGGGTAAAAGAGGTCAAATATCTGGTGATGGGAGGAGATGTGACTTTAGGTGGTGAACACACAATGCAATGTACAGATGATGTGTTATTGAATTGTACACTTTAAGTCTATGTAATTTTATTAACCAATGTCACCCAAATAAATTTAATTAAAAAAAAAAAGAAATTACAGACAAACATCCTTACTGAACATAGATGCAAAATCCTCAACAAAATACAGTAAAAAGATCAAGCACCATAATCAAGTAGGATTTATCTTTGGGATGAAAGGATGGTTAAACATATGCAAATCAATAAATGTGATACATGACATTAATAAAATGGAGAATAAAAAATCATATGATTATCTCAATAGATACAGAAAGAACATTTGTCAAAATTCAACATCTTTTAATGATAAAAATTCTCAGCCAACTTGGTATAGAAGAAATGCACCTCAACATAAAAATGAAACTTTCAAATAACCACAAAATATATATACAATGGAATATTACTCAGCCTTAAGAAGAGAAGAAATACTGCCATTTACGACAATGTGGATGGACCTTGAGATAATCATGCTAAGTGAAAAAGCCAGACAGAAAAAGTTGAAAACCACATATCATCTATATGTGGGATATAAACCTAAAAGCAATAAACAAAGAGTACAAACAAACAGAGACTCATGGACATGGACAATAGAATAGTGGTTATCAGAGGGCAGGGGAGAGATGGGAGGGGACAGGTAGATGGGGTAAAGGGGGTCAAATATATGCTGACAGAAAGAAATCTAACTATGATAAGTAAATACACAGTGTA
>NW_006436298.1:17798606-17803347 GCF_000325575.1 Pteropus alecto | reverse complement strand
CCAATAATAATAATAAAAAAAAAGATAAGAAAAATAGTCACAAAATAATCACATAAAGCATTACAGAAAGGAAAAGAAAAAAGGGAGTTTCCTGTGAAGAAGCATAATAGGAATTGTGCAATACAGTCCACTAAACTAGGAGCTTTTTTAAAGAGCAAAATTTTTTTTTCTCTTTTTTAATTAAATTTATTGGGGTGAAATTGGTTAATAAAATCATATAGGTCTTGAGTGTACAATTCCATTGTACATCACTGCGTATCGCATTTATGTTCACAACAAAAAGTTAAATTTCCTTCCGTCACCATATATTTGACCCCCTTTACCCTATCTACCCCTCAAAACACAATCTAACCCTCAGCACTTAGCACACTATATTGTCAAGAAATAGTACTTACTAAATGTTTGTTAAATGAATTCACCTGAAGTGGCATAGGATCCTGTATATATTATAAAGTAGTTTTATAAAAATTTTGGGAATTAATGAACTGTTTTTGTTAGCTCTAGCTGTATCTTGTATCCAATTTGGAATGCAGGAAAGAGAAAAAAAAGAGGCAGGGCAGTTTAAGCAGATAAAATTTAATCAGAAAAAGGAGGAATGAAGAAAATTCTCTGGAAGGCATAGCAAAATACAGGCAAAGTTGCTATAGAATTAGTAAGAGGTTCCCTCATGCAGCAACTGATTAGAAGAAGTTGAGCCAAAATGTTTTGTGATTCAAAAGAGATATGCTAAATTTACAGAGAAATATCAGAAATGACTATACACTTATAAAAATAAGAAAAAATACTTGGACAGATTCAATGTTGTCATCATTAAAAATCTATAAATTCACGTTCAGCATTATCATATAGGTATTTTAACTGGTTGATATATATCTACATTTGGACAGTTGAAATAAGTATAAAATCAATTCAGTTGAACATAATAATTATCTGCTATGTGCCAAGATTTATGCTAGCATCTGAGGAGATATATATAGATATAGATCTTTATCTATCTATCTATCTATCTTTCTATCAGGTTTTATATATATGTGAATATAATAATATCAGGTTCTCTATTATCAAGGAGTTTAGAAATCTAGCAGAAAAGAGAGATATATAATTGAAATAAACTGAAAATGCTGTATCATGAATCCTGTATCACAGGATTCAAATATTTGCAAAAAGAGAATTTCGAGTGGGTTTGTTTTCAGATAATAGGGAAATTAATTGGATCAGATCTAGAGTCTCCTAAAGTAGACACTCCTCTTTTGTTTTCAGAAACAAAGATGATTGAAAAACAATATACCTGATGAAAGTTATGTAATACAGTGAGTTAATGTTTTGGCCTTCATCTGTATAATGATCAGTCTCTTTTGCAAAGTGTCCATAACAGCATTCTATTGTTCACTGGGTAGTTATGTGAGTAGTGCAGGAGAGGAGAGTGTCCCACTCAGCATCCAAGATACAAATCATTTTGTAAAGGACTGGTTCCCTTTTAATGGACAATGAAACGAACGTGTAAAAACCGTCTTAAAGCCCTTCTGATAATAATCTCATTACAGCCAATATCTCTTCAAATTTAATGACATGGAAACAAAGTTGGGAAGACAACATTATGCACAAACATTTATTCAGAATCTTGGACTTTCAGAAACATGAATAAGCTTCCTTGATTTTCTCCTGGATTCAAGCCATCATAAAAAAATCTAAGTAAGTCATAGTACACACACAAAAAAACAAAAGGCCACATTCTCTGGGACCTCTCCTTTTAATTTTCTCCAATAAATGTGATTAATTTAAAGCATTATCAAATGCAACTTAACTTTTAGAACTGTAAAAGTTTTCATATGATTATAGTCATCCATATGAAAATGATTATTAGATTCTGCTTTGGGATCAGAAAATAATAAATAAGTTTATTTCATAATGAACTGTCTTCCTAATGAATTGATAATAAGATTATGTAAATACAATCAAAGAAATATTATTTAAAAAAATAGAACTGAATAAAACGGAGTAAGAAAAGAGTTCTTTTGGAGGTATGTATTTCTAGCATCTGTCAGGCATAGGCATAACTAATCCGAACACCCTTCCTTATGTTAGATCAGTGGCATATATTCTCACATTTTGAGTCTAGTGCATGCAGCCTAAGAAAGCTTTTCCATTCTGCTGCCTTGTTCAAGTTACTAAGATCCACCAGGAGTGACTTCTTGAAGGCCTGTATCAACAAAATGTTAAACTCTTGTATGATTTGGGCTCATTCTCAAGGAAGGACAGTGCATTTTCTGCTTGGATAGCAGGGCTACATATGGTATGTATCCATGTCCTGTAGTAAGCAGTGTCGTCATTACAACTTTTTTTTCTTAATTTCAAATGTCCAAATGTTCTTTTTCCTATGATATGAGTTCCTCTTTCATCTGAAGGGTCAGAGACACTCTCATTTAAAGAAATGTAATAAATATATGAGGTCCACAGTTGCTTAGGTTCTTCTATATCCCTTTTTAAAATGTTACAATTTCCCCTTTTATAATTTGAGTGTTTCCAAACATGAAGACCTTTGAGATTACATAGTAAGAATTTAGACTGATAATTTTTCTTTAACACTCGAGTATTTTAGATCAAAATAGACACTGACCGCAGAGAGATTAACTTAAATCTGTCCATGTTATTTGTGGGGCAAGAAAGTTGAAACTAATCTGGAGTTCTTTATAAAAGTTATTTCCCTTAAATAAATCATATATTGAAAATACAAAGAGAAATATGCTTAGAACAATACAAATCATATTCTTTTATTAAACGTAAGACAAATTTTTCTTGACTGAAATGTTGAAAATGTGGGAGGCAAAAACTTTACTCTTTTAGGTTCTTCTGTATGGTCTAATAATTAAATTGACATAGACAGATTAACAAGAGACAATAACCAAATTTAATTACATACATACATATGAGAACCCCATATATGTGACAGACTCAGAGACCTTACATACATTGCAGGTTGAGATATAGAAAATTAAAATGAGATAAATATGGCATTCTGAGCTAAAGATGAGGTAAGATGTCTACCATGGTGCTTCACAGGGGAGGAAGGTCATCTGTAGGATGATAAGAAGAGCAGAAGTTCAATAATTGCCATAAAGGTAGGTCATAAAAATTTATTTCTGATAATAATTATTATGGGTAAGACTCTAAATTTAAATTCTTTAAGGGAGAGATAAAAGTTTGTCATGAGCCCATGGAGTCTCGATTGCCTTCAGCTAAAAATAATTCACATACAAAAGTGACATATCTTGGGGAAACCAGTTCTGAACCCCTTCAAAAAGCAATACTTTTATTCCTCACAAATAGTTGTTCACAATAGTTGTGCAAGTAAATACTGCTCCTTAAAAAACTGTGTCGAAGCAGGTAAAGTTTAAAATGAGTAAATAGATATTTATCTGTACTATGATAAAGAGACTTTCTGTTTTTCAGAGCCTCTGAATCCTCATACAAAATGAATTTCTTGCACATTATATTCATGTAGATTTATGTATTTATTATTTCTTAATTTAAAAATCAAATAAAAAGTTTCTTTCATGATTGCCTCAAGTTAAATATTTATTGAAAAAAGTTGAATACATGCACGTATAAATTTAAAATGTGAATAGAAAAGCTGTGAACTTCAATTGAAAGTAATATTTTTGCCTTATGTCAGAAATTTTCAATTTATCAGTTAGAAGACACTACAACATAATAAATGATTTCTATTGCCCACATACCGCTATTTGTTATTGGCTAGACATCTTAGTAGCTGGTTTAAGCTATTAAGATGAAAACCTTTAGGAGTTAACTATAATTATTGGGATATTTGGGGGTTGCCAATTACATGATGTAATAGAAAAAACACACACACACACCAAGTTCTAGACTTAGCTCTATAGCTCATTGTCATCATGATCTAGCATGAATCATTTAATAATTTATCATATGGAATAGCACATCAGGGAGCACACATACTTTGGGATCACACAGATATGTATTCAAATATGGCCCTGACACATAATACCTGGTAAATTTACACTATAATTAACTTTTTAGCCTCATATTTCTTTTCTGTAATTGAAATTAATATTACTTTAGAGGGTCATTGAATAAAATTCTGGTTATCATATCTGGCCCATAAAATAAATGTAATAAAAATGTCTTTTTATCCAGCCCACAACACAAGTTACTAGTGAAATTACTAATTTGAGATGATCATTAAGTCTCTTCTAGTTCTCAGATTTGTAATTTTACCACTTAGTAGTCAATAATCATCTGGCAAATGTCTGCTAATTTTCCTAGGTGAGAGAGTATGTCTGACTCAGTGCCAAACATTTATAAAATGAAAATCTAAATCAATTAAATTCATTGTGTCTGCCCTACTTCCCTTCTGGTGTTTTCAGCAATATATCAATTTTTCCATATGCACACACACAGACAGATAGATACATAGATAGATGATATATAGAAAGAAAGCTAATAGAGATACACATATCTATATCTATTTAAATATACTGATCTGAAATATGAGATATAATTTTAATTTCATAGGTGATAATCTTATATATAAATAATGTATGTATGAACCAAATACTCTACTCTTGATTTTGTGAAATATATGAACTTTCCTGCCAAATATATAAAACCAAGGTTGTGAAATGAATGTTCTCTGAGGTGGACCTCATACAACCCAGAATGCTGATAGGGATGCAGGCTGTGCTTTCTAAGCCTCCAGGGAGCC
>NW_006436298.1:17798145-17798596 GCF_000325575.1 Pteropus alecto | reverse complement strand
AAAAAAAAAGCAGAGAAGTGGCAGCTCTCCAGCTGGCTGTGTTTACACTGTATTAATTCACGAGTGCTTTGTTATTAATCATGTTAAAAGTATGTTTACACCCTCTTTATTTTTTAGCTTATTATTTAATTCTAACTACAGTCTTGGAGAAGAATCAATGTCATTGTTACTTCCAATTAAGAAGTGAAGAAACTCGGTTCAAGGATATTTTGTAACACGTTTAAGATCATTACAAATTAGGAGCAGAGCCCTGTCTGGAGTTTTGTACCAAATATACAAATTTAAATATCATTCATTTATTTTAGGGATCCTAATCATATATCTATGTTAAATAGCTTTGTGACAACTGACAGTACATCAGCATGATTTTGGTGACAAAACAGAAATATGAATGAATGGTTAAGGAGAATCAAAGATAGGTAACACTGCTTTATCCCTCAAAAGTTCTATG
>NW_006436298.1:17764554-17798084 GCF_000325575.1 Pteropus alecto | reverse complement strand
TGCTCTTGATTATTGTTCACGGGATGGAGACTTTTTCATTATTTTTTTCTTATCAAAATGTCCAATTTGAACATAATTTACAATCAATAAATTAATGCTGTTAGAAATTATTTTGAACTTGAAAACTTTAAAGACTGCTTATTTAACAATGGTTATCCACTCTTCTAAAAGATCAATATTATATTTTTTATGTTTCTTTAAGGTTTAACAAAACTCTTTAGGACCTGAGTTTCACATTAATTGTGAAAAATCTGGTTTGAGACTGATTTATAGCTAGTGACTAGATTAGGACCTTATCTATTACATAAATTAGAATGATGGAAAAAGTGTTCCTAGGATAAAGTCCAAACTTCAGACATTATCAACATGAACATGTCAATCTTAACATTTATCAAAAAACATAAGCATATATTAAATGTTAAAAAACCAAATGGACCTACACAATGTTCCTGTCATTAAATGAAAATCTTTTACTACAATTATTTTTCTTTTGTTAGTGAGGAATGCTTTCAAGTTCAGTTAATAAACAAAATCATAATTTTCCACAATATATAATATTTTAGATATTTAAAAAATATCCTGTAAACTAATTCTCCAAATAATTACACTTGTAAGCTCTAGGTAAGTATTGCTTTTACAAAAATATTTTATTATCAACTTTACATTTATTTTTTTCTTCAAAGACATACAGTGTTCTATCTTCTTAAAAACAAAAAAAACAAATCTATGTTTTTAATTTAATTTAATATTTCCTTGGCCATAAAAGTAAGAGAATATTAAAGACTTTAGAAATAAGACAGACAGATGTGCTATGATGCAAAAATTTTAGAGATATTCTTAACATGACTTATAAGAACATATTTTTTACAGCTAGTAACACTGCAGGTTAATAGTGAAACTGAAAGTCTTTGTGACGGATTAAATTTAGTTTTAAATCCTAGCTCTAGAAATCATATCTCTATATATATTCCTCAGAGACCTAGCCTTTCCCCTGAATAATCAGTGACCCCTAAGGCAGCCAGAGATAGTAACGGGGTTCTGCCTAATGGTCACAAGGTCAGGACTTTTGGCAGGCTAAAAACACCTTGACCTAAATTATACTTCAGCTTCTGAGCTCTAAGGTAGAACAATCCCCTGGCTACTTTCCCATGAGACCAGACAGAGGGACTCTGGAGTAGACCTCAGAACTATCCTCAAGACATGAAGAAATGATTTATTACCCTTACCTCACCTCTGACCAAACAGCTCCCAGCACTACTGGGGACCCATGGTGTCTTGTAATTTTGCCCTATATAATCTGTAGCTTACACATCATCAGGAACTTAAGCATTAGCTGCCCACATCTGGATTGTCCAATTCAATATTTAACTATTTTTTTTTTTCTATTCTGCTTGTGCATTTTTTTGGGCCAGTGCATGCAGGCAGACACAAGACATCAGGGTTATGGTAACAATAGCATGCTAAATGATAGTTCGTAAAAATTTGCATGCAAATAATTTTAGCAACACATACAATGTTTTTAATATACTCCAGGATATACTACTTAAAATAAATTGCAAGAAATCTTTTCATAAGTAAATAGTCTTTTTCTGGGTTCAGTTTGAGTAATGTGAGGGGAAGGGAAAATTTCCCCTCTTTTTCCTCATAGTTTTGGCTGGTCTAATAATCCAATTGACATGAGACAGATTAACAGGAGAAAATAAGCCAATTTAATTACATATATCCACATGAGGGTTCCTTAAAAATATGAGACCTGAGGACAAATGGGGTAGATGAGGCTTATATGCTATCTTGAGCTAAGGAGAAAGGGTAGTGGTTTGTATTTCAAAGGTAATGTAGGCAATTCAAGGATAGATGAAAAAGAAAAAAAACATTTGGCAAATTCTTACTGGGCCACCCAGAAACAGTGGTGCACAGAGGGCAGTCTAACAAGTGGACTTTGCTAAGGCTCCTCTCTGCCTACCACAAATAATTATGCTAAAGCTATCTCCCCTCCTGAAGCAGATTTTTCTATCTGAATTCCTTTAGGCAGGTAAAGAGGAGGTAAAAGGCTCTTCCTGAGTTTTTTCTCTTTCTTTCTTTAAACAAACAAACAAACAAACAAACAAACAAACAAACAAAAACAACAGCTTATAATAATCAATGTCCCCAAAAGGCATATTTTGGTATGGCAAAACTCTGCTCCCCCTCAGTAATATCTTCATCTAGTCCAAAATTTTGAATTTATGTACTAATAAATTTATTTAAAATAAAATTTTTACAATGTGGAGAACGACTCTATTCCTATTTTACTTGCATAGATTCATACCTAATTGTAACTCATTTCTAGTCTCAATATCTTCTTAATTTGCTCTATCTCATTTATATTCAGTTTTATTATAGTATGTACGTTTATGTGCATATGTATATATATTTATATATCTCTTTAGAGCTATCAAATTTTTTTTTGATAAAAATAGCAATAGAAACCATTTACTGTGCTCTTAACATGGGCACATTTAATGCCAGTACAATTTATGAGATAGATATTATTTACTCCGTTTTGTGATGGAAACAGAAATTTAGGGAAATAAAGCACTTTGCCCATTGTCACATGTACTATAAAATATAAGCTCACTCTGAATCAGAGATTTTCTTCTTAATCTCAACAGCATAATGTTTTGTGTTGGTCTCAGCCTATCAATAACCACTATTGTGTCTGGACAAACCCTTGCTGTTATTACTGTGAACAGAGATTACCAAAGTGGAGTCATTTATCTGGGTAACTAAAATGAAGCCAGAAGACCAGGAAGAAGTTTGTCTCACACACGTTCTAGACATCATGTTTCTCCATAAACTTTTGAACTTCTCAGCCAAGCCTGTATCTTATCTTTTCCTCATCAAAACAACCAAATCATCTACATTCTTTACTTTGAAAGGAGCCAACCTATTTTGCCAACCAGCATACTTCTTTTGAATGTTAAACTCAACCAATCTCAATTAACCTAACCAGAATCCTTCATTTACATGAAGAGGGCCAGATTGAGAATGACATATGTAGCCCCAGCCTTTATACACTCTGCCTTCCTTTGTTCTCTTGGGAGCACAATTTAGACTGCTACTTGAATTTGTGTTTCCTAGTTGCAACCTCTGATGCTCAAATAAATTATTTTTGTTTCTATTTTAGCTCAACCTTCTTTCTTGGTTTACATTCAAATCGTGAAACGCCCTCAGCAAATAATGATCTGGAACATGGTATACTTGGAGCCACATAGTAAAGAGCAGAGGGAGAACATGTCTGTGCCTGGGCCTAGGGTTTTGCTTTTATTGGGGTTGAGGGTGGGGGTCTACAGTTTCATGGGACAATTCTGTATTGACAAATTTAAGAGTGGGAGTTTTAAGTGCAGGAACCAAGCAGCTGAAATGGTCAGTTATCAAAATCAATCAAGATCTCTAAAAACAAAGGAGCCTGAGGTAGGGGTGGTAGAGGAAGCTGGTCCTTTATATAGTCCTCTGGCTAGCAATGCATTTATTTGAGATAGCCATCTTTAAAGTGGATGCTTTTTTGAAGTAGATGCCACAGGAATTAAAGCTGAAGTCAGGTATTTGTATTATAGTAAAGAAAAACAAACTGTCAGGGTTTATACCACAATTCATAGTATCCTTAAGTATTTTTGGATAGACTTCATTTTTAAAAGTTTTAGATTTATAAAAAAGTGAGAAAATAGCATAAAGAGTTCTAATATACCATATTCCTAGTTTCCCTTATTAACATCTTACATTAGTATAGTACAATTGTCATGCTTAATGAAATAATATTAACACATTATTTTAACTGAAGTCCATACTTTATTCAAAATTTCTTTTTTTTTCCATTCTATTCCATATTATATTTAGTTATAACATTATGCCCCCTTTTAGAGTCCTCTTGACTCTAATTGTTTTGTAAACCTCTCTTGTTTTAGATGACCATTTGATGAGCATTTTGTAGGATGCTCTCCCATGAGAATTATTTGATGTTTTTCTCATGATTAAAATGGGGAGTGGCCTTTCGAAAGGAAGTCCGCAGAGGCAAAGTATCATTTTCATTACATCATATCAAGGTTACATAATATCAGTGTGATTTATTACTGATATTAACATTGATCATCCAGTTGAGATAGTGTCTGCCAGGTCTCTTAACTGGAAGATTAGTCTTGCCCCCACACTCCCCTTCTATACTATATTCTTTGAAAGGAAGTCACTAGGAGCAGATCATACTTAGGGAGTAGTGAGTTACCCTTCTTCTCTTTGAGGGCAGAGTATCTACATAAATTATTTGGGATTCTTCTGCAGGGGAGATTTGTCTTTTCTCCCCCATGGATTTATTAATTCAACCATTTATATCACTACGATCAACTCATGGAACTTATTTTATACTTTGGGTTATAATTTTTATATTTTATTATTATGTATTTTATGTATAATTTATGTGTTTTATTGCTCAAAATGTTGCTGTATTGGTCACTAAGAGCTATTTAGTTGGCTCCCGAGTCCCTCTGACTTAACTCCATCAATGCAGATTTTTATTTTTTAAGCGTTTCCATACTTTGTTACTATAAGAAGCTCTGGTCTCATCTTATATATTTCCTGTTCCTGTCCTAGAATCTGCCATTTCTCTAAGAAGTTTTGGCTCCTTTTATTGGAGAATGGTATTAGATTTGGATGAAAGGTATACTCTTTGTCATAGATAATCCTACTTATAGCCCTATTCAGCTCATAGAACAAAGAAATATATTCGCATATACTAACTAATGTATATACACATATCTATAAATCTTATAGATAACCACCAGTATTTATAAGCTAAACAAGAGTTCATACTGATGTCTTCAAGTCTAATTCATTATCACATAGATTATTTAACTTCTCCCCCTTGCTTGTCTGTAACCTCCATTCCAAAGGTGAGAAATTTGTTTCCCATTATCCATCATCCATCCATTTAATTGTTCAATCCCAGTGTACATGTATAATAGTTTTAGAATTGTTAACCCATACCCCTCTCCCCTCTGTGAAGAAATTTATTAACTAGACTGTAGTACTTATGCAGAGTTTCTTTTAACTTTTATCTTGTGGAAGCTGCACCTACTCATTTCCAAAGTTTCTCGCTTCCCCATCAATGAAATTATCTTATACATTGATAGTACGGTCAGGTTGTTTTGTCACACTCTTTGCTCCATTATGGAATACACAACCTCATAAGATTTTTTTTTTTAATTTGCATACATTAAGGTTCGCTCTCTCTGCTATAAAAGTTCTATGCATTTCGACTAATGCATAGTGTTACATATTCTACATTCAGCATCATATGGAATAGATTCATTGTTCTTAAAAACTCCCTGTGCTTTACTCTATCCTCCTTCCCTTTGAAATCCTAGAAAACACTGATCTATCATTTCTATACTTTGCTTATTTCATAATGTATATTAATGAAATCATACAGTCTGTACTATTTTCAGACTTTTTTTTTCACTTGTCAAAACGTATTTATGATTTATTCATGTCTTATCTGACTAGGTAGTTCATTCCTTTTTATCGCTGAACAGTATTCAACTATGTGTGTGTAGTTTATCCACTGTTTATCTATTCACCTATTAAAAGCTATCTTGATTACTTTGAATTTTTTTCTGATTATAAATAAATCTGCTGTGAACATTTGCTTGCTGTTTTTTGTGTGGACATAAGTATTCAAATCATTTGGTAAAAACCTAGGAGAATGATTGCTAGATTTTATGTTAAGACTATTTAACTTTGCCAGAAACTGCCACTGTCTTCCAAAATGGCTGTACCATTTTGCATTCTCACCACAATAAATGAAGTGTTCATGGGGTTTTGCAACTTCACTAGCAGCTGTTATTGTTTGGTTTTTGGAGTTAGCTTTATATATATTTTTAACCCAATCTTAAAATATATATTTCCTAATAGAGAGTGTAGTTCATTTACATCTTTGCGATTACTGTTTTGCTTTTCTTTCTGCCCTCTTTTTGTGTGCTTTTCGCTTATGTAGATTTTTTATTTGTTTTTCTCTCATTTTGAAATGTTTTGCAGTTATTGGTTTTTCTTCTCTTAGTTCTACTATATATCTAATTTTAGTTGTTATCTTTGAAATTTTACTATGTATACCTAATAAAGTCTAATACTAATACATGCATCTTTATCTACCTCACTCTATTTTCCTTTTTTCTCCCTGCTATCTTGTTTCCTTTTTAAATTCTACATATAGAAATTACTTTTATTATTTCGTACAGTTTTTTTTTTTTCCTTTAGATATATGTTACCATTTTCTTTACTCTGTTGCTTTTTCCATTTCATGCTTTCCTTCTATGGTCATGTTTCTTCATGTCAGGAACTACGGCATTTGGAAATTCCTTTGGTTAGGTTTGTTGATTTTAAATTTCTTAGATATTGGTGTATATTAAAAGGTCTTTGTTTCAGCTTCATTCTTGAAATAAACTTTTTTGGCTGTAAAATTCCTTTTTTGCAGCTATTTTGTCACAGCAACACATTGAAGATATTCTAATCCATTCTGGCTGCTTTTAGTTTCAATGCATTTTTGTTTTTGGAAAGTCACAGTCTAAATTTATAAGTAGATAATCTTTCTTTCTTATGACTGCGTTTAAGTTCTCTGTATCTTTGATTTCCTACAGTTAGCCCATGATGTGTTTATATACAGGCTATTTTTAATTTTTTTGCTTGTGAATCCTTAGCCTTCCTGAATCTAAAGTTTAACTTTCTGAAAAATTATCAATTGTTCTTTAATAAGACACACTTCTTTTTTATTTCTTTTTAAAACTTCATTTATCATATGCTCGATCCTATCAATTTACTCTCTATTTTTCCTAAGCTTTGTTTCATACGTTCTTTCTCCTTGTTTTTGTTATTTTAAAAAATTTGTTGTTTTACTTTCTAATGATGAATTCTCTCTTTACCTATGTCTACTCTGCTCTATAAATGTTCTTTAAAACTTCTAATGTTATTTCTAAGAACTAATTATATTTTTTAATTGTGGTGTTTGAGTCTTTTCCAAATAACATTTGGCATTTTCATAGTCTGTTATTTTATTCATTTTTGTCCCTCTTTAAAAATATTTTTAAACATATTGGGAGAATATATGGATATACGATTTTGTTTTCCTACTGAATATTCTCACCATTATTATTTAACATTTTTGATATATCTGGATAATTTTAAAGTTTCTAACTTACTACTTTCTATACCCACTGATTCATCTGGCTACAAGTGATAAAACCTTAAATCAGACTAGTTTAAGCAAACAAATTTAAAAATATAAAAGCTAATTTAAAACAAACGCAGTGGATGCAGAAATAGAACTAAGTCCCAGGGATGACCGGATTCTGAGACATTTATTCATATAGTGGTCACTAAAGCCAAAGGATTGAGATACTATGATCAGTTAATTTTGGATCATATGCTCTTGTCTTGTAAATGGAACATATTATCATAAAAAGAAGGCTAGGATGGCACAGACTCAGCTACTGAATGTCAACAGTCCTATCTGCGTTTAATTTATCATCCCTGAGCACCATATCGGTTATTTTTGAACCCTTACTTTCTGAAATAGTTGTTCCAAAAATCTAGAGGCATACTTACACCATACTTATTCTCTGTGTTCTATTTCTAATCACTCACCAAATCCTGTAAATTTTACCTACAGAAACTCTTTTGGTATATTATCTCTAGCCATATTTGCTTCCAATATATCTTCTGTTTTATTTAAAAAGTTCTCTAACAAGTTTCGCTGCCTTCAATCTACTCTTCATAGTGCAAAATAGAATGAACTTTCTAACTCATAAATCTGATTGTGTTGTTCTTAGATAGAACACTGACTTTCCAAACTAATCTCTGCCCTGGATTAATGGTCTCTAATAATTTGACGCCCAAATTTCTCAAATCTCATCTCAAATTATCTTCCCCCATCACCATCATCACATGATCTCCATTGTGTAATTTTACTGCAGCTTTATTTTTTTGTATATGCCATGTTCTCTTTAATATTTTAGTATTCCCTTATTTTTTAACCCTTTGCCTTCCTCCCTCTTCCATCACTTTCTCAACTCATCACCAACATTACTGTATTATTATTATTATTGTTTTGCCTGAGTTAGTGTCCTAGTTTTGGTGGGTGAAGGAATATGTTGTCTTAAAATCTAGTCTTAAAATATGTATCTCTGGACAGAAGGATACATTTATATTTTTGGGATTACTGTTTTGTTTTTCTTTCTGCTTTTTGTGTGTTTTTTTCAGTTGTCTAATTTTGCCCCATACTCATATTTACTCCCGTTCTGACTTTATCCATATTCCAAGCACATGCATGCTGATCCATACTGGATTTTTTATATTATGACACATCTGATACGGAAATTTCAAAAAACTCTCAGTCTCTTAAATTGAGACTCAGAGGTATGAAATCTCGAAGAATTGTATTTCAGAAGAAATTGTCATTGCATAAACTTATGAAAATTGATGTAAATGTTAGATATATGGCTTATAACCAGTTATGTTAAATCTTGCCAGTATTACAAATGCATACCTCTTTTCTCCGCTGCTTCAGTGCAGGGACCTTAAGATATCTCCTTGGCATTTGGCAGAGAGAAAGTAATTTTCTATTGAGAGTTATCTAAGATTTCTTTAATTATTTTGAATCATTCATTTTTCATGTTATCAAAATTTCTTTGGAAGAAGCAACTATTGTTTTAAAAACTGTATCTTGCTGTATTACTGTGATTTTATTGTTTAATTATTCCCCTTAAATGTGAATTATAAAATAAGAATTTCATATCTTGGTCTTCCAGCATATGCTTCTATTACAGCTTACATTTATAATACCACAGAAACTGCAATTAGTTAAATTTATAAGATGTCCAACTTCTCTATTAGATTTTAAGTTTCATAAGAACTAAGGACTGTGATTATCATTACCACTCCTTCATTTCCAGAAACTAGAAAAATGCTTGGCACATCATTCATGCTTTCTTTATCTATTTCTTGAATAAACAAATTGATAAATGAAGAGGTGAGGCACAAAAAAGAAAAAAAAGGCCAATAACAGAAGAAAATATAAAAGTATAATAATGATTTGTTTCATTCCAAAGAGCCAATACAAACCTAACATTAATAAGACTTTAACGAATAGCTAAATACAATAAATATAAAAGCATTAACAGCATTTTATATATCAGTGATGACTAACTTGAAGAGATACAGATTTATGTCAAAAGAAAAATTTTATATCTGTTTTGAGTGATCTCTGGAGTCTTTATAAATAAAAAGTTTAAAACATATTTGTGCATTTAATATAATAGTACCTCTGTATCTTTTATGGGCAATTCATCACTATTCTGGGTTACCTAAATTTTTACCCCAGGTTAAAATGCTAAAATTCAATAAAATATAAATTTTTACACTTAAAATAAAAAAATACCTTCTTGTCACTATAACGAATGCAATTTTGTTTGGAAAAAAAAACTTGCTTTTTAGGAAGACAAATACTCTGGCAAATGATAGAAGAAAAAAATCTATTTACTGGTAGACATAAATATTTCCAATAAGAAACTATGTCAAGATAATGATATGCATCATTTATATAAGGCGTATCTCTCAATTCATTTTTAGAATCAAATTATCCTTCATGAATAATTTAAACCTATATTCCTGGAATAATGATTTAAAATCATTACATTGTTAATGTATTAAGTAGTAAGGTTAAAATTAAAGCATTATTTAGCTTTCAATAAATTTTCTATTAGGTAGTTTGAAATGACGAAATTGCTTTGAAAATATCAAATAAACAAGATTTTTCTATCAGTCTATTTTTATTTCAAAATGTTTCTTAATCAAATAGAGTAGAAACAACTAATATTGTGAGTTTAATCGATGGAATATTATTACTGAAATATAAAATTCAAAGTACTATGATTTTTAAACTTAAAATGTAAAACAGAACAAAATAATTTCTTCAAAAGTTGTTACATTGAAAATGAAGGTAGTTCAGAGTTGCTTTACCATATTTACCTTGAATAAATGGAAATTTTTCACATCTAAAACATTTTAACTTTAAAATAACTCTTTGAATGAGTGGTATAGAAAATAGGTTATATATTCTTCATAAAGTATTGCTTGTCTGTAAATATGTTCTAATGAATATACAAAACAGTAAGTCAGTGTTTACTTCAACTTTTGGGATGATGTATATAAGGAGAAAATACAAAGAAAACACTTGCTGACCTACTCTTGAAATATTTCTCATTGAATTAAGAAGAAATTTTTTCAATAGTAGCCTGTAAATGTAGATTTTTTTGTGTATATTCCATTACAATAGTAACAAATAAGGGTGTGTTTTATTTGTGACCAGGATTAATAGACTTGTACAAGAAAATTACTGTTCCTACACTTTTGTGCAGATGTTCCATATTCTATTTTTCTAATGGATGATAAATATCAAGATAATAACTTTAGTATTGACACTAGAAAACTTTGAATGCAACTTTAGAATTATAAATTCTTTAGTATGATTTCTACACTAGCAAAATTACTGTAAAATATTTGTATATAATTTAATATCAGTAGCATAATGGTGTCACATCACTGTCTCAAACAATATGCAGGATATATTAACCTTAACAATGAAAAACAAAAGTAAGCTAAGATGAAGCTCTGGGTCAGAAAACAAGAAATATTTACTGTGATATGGAATCAGGTGTTTGCATCAAGTTGCTCAGTTTAAAAATATATTCCATGAAGGAGGAAGTTAACAGTAGTTTCTGACCAAAGAATCTTCATATTAGATTGTAAAATCAACAAGGAGATAATCAAAGAATGGGTCAAACACTAAGTTTCTCTATGAGAGTACCATCTGTAGAGCATCAATCTTCTCTTATCCATCAACCATGACAACACCACAATCTTTGAATAAACACTTGGAGATTTCCTATTTAATTCAGTTCTTGTACACACACACACACACATGCACAGACACACACACAGTAAATTTCTTATAACTAATTCCATAGTTTGATGTGAAGTTTCATTCATTCATTCATTAGTTTTTCTATTCAACAGGCTCCATGCTAAGTCTGGAGCTCATGGAGTTCAGTCAAATACCACGGATATCCATAGTAACTTAGCCAGTATCAAGCTTATATTTTCACAAGAAATTCAAATATTAAACACATAGTTACCTAAACAATGTATTAATTATGTTAGTCTTTGGAGGAAATAAAAGTTTCATTTCTAGTAATTACATAAACTATTATTTAGTTATGTAACAATTGTGACAGATGTTATGAGGGAGAGGATAGTGACCTAAGAAAATAAAATTGAATAGACAAATTCTTTTTAAATCATTAAAAAGCTTGGTTTTTAATATGTAATATTAGAAATAGAATCAAGTAATTTTTTAAATGATTTTTCATTGGTATTATGAATTTTCACACCCTTCAAAAGAGGTGCATAGTTAATGGAATAAAGAATAAATATAACAATAATTTAACAGTGTATTTTAAAGAAATGATATTGGGTATACCTTAAGTTTAAAGATAATTGAAGGTGTGCAGGCTATCTTATACTTTGCATGAAAAGAAATTGCTTAAGAAATATAGTATAGAGATATTTAGATAATACCTTCCAAAAGAACGAATGAAAACTCTTGATAAGGGTTGGGAAAAATAAGGTCTGGTTCCACGTTTAATTTAATGGTAAAACTTAGACATTTGCTGAGATCAAGTTTTGACTATTTTGTCACATTCATCATGCGATCAGGGCTATTGGATCCTGGAAGTACTATAATCACTGAATGACTCTAATTTTTGTTTTGTAGACTAAAATAAAATTCTTGTCTCCCCAGATAGTAAATGAATTGAGAATAGAGCTTTCAAAATGAACTTTTGCAGTTTGTTTTTGATTCAAACTTCAGTTTCCATTAAGAACAACCTGATCTCCTGTACCTTTAATATATTGAGGACTGGTACAAACACTGACCTGCTCAGGCAGAAAGAAATGAATCTGATTCCCAAGTCCATTAAACGGTCAAGGTTCAAAAGCACAAGAATAATGGGTTCGGAAATATCAAGATGTTGGTGAGAAAATGTTTTTACATTGTTCTTAAGCAGAAGTACATCAAGTGGAAATATAACGAAGGAGGCCATGAGTTTTGCAACTTCTCGTCTTTTTGAGACTTAAATGCATAAGAAATATATGGAGACTTCATGAGCTCAATCAAAGAAATACTAGAAAATCAGCCCTTAATTTTTTTTTCATGTATAAAAGGTAAAAGAGTCATAAGATAGTCACACTTTTTTGATGCATGTATATGTCTAAATAATATAGTGCAAAAATTCCCATTGCTTATGTTAGATTCTATGCTGGTTATTTTTGGAATCTGAGGCTTCAGATTTATTAATTTAAAAATAATAATAATAATATAGAACTGTGCTTACTGTTCATATACTTTAATAACATATTGGATAGTGAAGTTGATGGTTTTATATATGTTAGTATTAGCTGTATAGAAAAGCAAATAAATAGATGAAGTAATAAATACTAGGAAATTAAAAAATAAATAATTATTTCTTCACATTAAAAAAATACATTAATAGATCTGGCAGCGTAGCTCCACAAAATTATCAGGACCAAATTTCCTTTTATCTTTGTGTTTTGACCGAAGTGTGTGGCTTTCATCCTGGCTGTTACCTCATTGTTCACATGACTGTTAAGCTCCCTGCTAACAGATACTCACCTACTTTCTCGGCAGAAGGAAGAAAAGGGGAGGGGCAGAATCTTAGCCTCTAAATTGAGTCTTATCCCTGAAGAATATTACCCAAGAGTTGCACACAATAATTTCTCTTATAACTTTTTGAGCAGAAATGCTAAGTATAAATTGGCTACATAGCCTCAAATAGCTGCAAGGCATGCTGGAAATGAAATATAGTTTTATTCAGTGGGTCACATTATCTATTATAGTTATGAAAGAAGAAAGGTTTTAAATTTGTATATGCATGGCTAAATTTGAGTAAAAATTTAGCAGTCTTTGTCACAATATTGTAATTTATAACTTCTTCTTTCCCTTCTTTCCTTCCTCTCCCCATTATTTCTTTCTCAACAAATGAGAAAACAGAGATGAAAAAGTCCAAGTGACTTGGCTTAAGATTATATAACTATTCTTATTCCAAGTTCTGTATCTTTAACTATGCAATTTCATTTAAAATAAAACATGTTATTTAAAGTTAAAAACAAACTGCATTTCTTTAATCCATTTGAGTTGATTTTTGTGTATGATGTAAAATGTGTCCAATTTTATTTTTCGTAATTAGATATCCAGTTTTTCCAACACCATTTATTGAATAGACTATCCTTTCCTCAATGGGTACATTGACATATTTTTGAAGACTATTTCACTGTATATGCATGGCTTGATTTCTTTGCTCTCTGTTCCATTGGTCTGTGTCTGTTTTCATGCTAAAATGATTTTGTTTTGATTACTGTAGCTTTGTAATATAATTTGAAATCAGGGAGTATGATTCCTCCAGTTTTGTTCTTACTTAAGATTGCTTTAGCTATTATTGGTCTTTTGGTTTCCATACAAATTTTATTTTATTTTTCCTATTTCTATGAAAAATACCATTGGGATTTTGATGGAAACTGCAATGAATTGTAGGTAAATTTGGGTAGTATAGACATTAATTTTACCAATACACGAATAGGTTTCAATTTGTTTGTGTCTTCTACAATTGCTTTCATCAGTCTTACACTTCTCACTTCTTCGGCTAAATTTGTTCCTAATTATGTTATTCTTTTCGATGTTATTGTAAAACAAATTGTTTTCTGGAGAGGTCATTGTTAGTGTATAGAAACATAACTGATTTTTGTATGTTGATTTTGTATCCTGCAATTTTACTGAATTTTTTTTTAAGGTTTTTTTTTTTTTTTCCTGATGGAGCTTTTAGGGTTATTTTATATATAAGATCATGTAATCCACAGAGAAAAATTTAACTTCTTCCTTTCTGATTTAGATGCCTTTTATTTCTTTTTCTTGCCTGGTTTCTCTAGTTAGAACTTCCAGTACTATGCTGAATAGAAGTGGTGAGAGTGGGCACCCTTGTCTTGTTCCTGATCTTAAAGAAAAAGCTTTCAGCTTTCCACCCCTGATTATGATGTTAACAATAAGCCTGTAACATATGATCTTTATCATGTTGTGGTGCATTCCTTCTATATTTACATTGTTGAAAATTTCTGTCATAAAAAGATATGGAAATTTTGTTGAATACTTTTTCTGCAACTATTGAGATGATCATATGATTTTTATCTTTCATTTTGTTAATGTTTCACATTTACTGACTTGCATATGTTGAACCAGCATTGTGTCCTATGAATAAATTCTGCTTGATCATGGCATATGATCCTTTTAATATGCCGTTGAATTCAATTTTCTATATTTGTATTGAGGATTTTTACATGTATGTTCATCAGGGGTATTGCCTTGTAATTTTCCTTTGTTGTGTTGTCTTGGTCTGGTTTTGGTATCAGGGTAATGTTAGCCTCATAAAACAAGTTTGAAAGTGTTTCTTCTTCTGTTCTTTTGAAAGCATTTTAGAAAGATTGATATTAATTCTTCTTTGAATGTTTGATAGAACTCACCAATAAAGTCATCTAGTCCTGGACTTTTGTTTGTTGGGAGGTTTTTCATTACTGACTCAAACTTCTTACTAGTAATCAGTGTGTTTAAATTTTCTGTTTCTTCCTGATTCAGTCATGGTAGTTCATATATTTCTAAGAATTTATCATTTCCTGTAGGTCATCCAATTTATTGGTGTTGTAACTGTTCATAGTAGTCTCTTCTGATCCTTTATATCTTTATATTTGTGTGGTATCAGTCTAAATGTCTTTTCTTTCATTTCTGATTTTATTTATTTAAATTTCTTCCTTTAATCTAGCTAAAAGTTTGTCTATTTTATCTTTTTTTTAATCAGCTTAGTTTTGTTTATATTTTCTAATGTTTTTCTAGTCTCTAGTCCTATCATTTTTTCTCTGATTTTGCTTTTTCCTTCCTCTGTTAACTTTGGATTTCATTCATATTTTTGAAGTTCCTTGAGATGTTGTTAGGCTATTTGAGATCTTTCTTTTTTTCTTAATGTAGCCATTTATTGCTATAAACTTTCCTCTTGGAACTGCTTGTGCTGCAAACCATAAGTTTTAGTATGTTGTGTTTCCATTTTTGTTTGTCTCAAGATATTTTTTTACTTCCCTTTTGATTTCTTCTTTGACCCATTGATTGTTCAGAAGTGTGTTTATAGCCACATATTTGTGAATATTCCAATTTTTATCCTGTTATTGATTTCTAGTTTCATATCACTATGGTCAGAAAAAAAAATACCTAATAAAATTTCAGTCTTCTTAATTTTAAGACTTGTTTTTTGGTCTAACATATAATCTATCCTGAAGAATGTTCCCTGTGACCTTGATAAAAATGGGTATTAATTATCCATATATCCATTTTGTGTAAGTATTCTGAAACATTATTCTAAAAAAATTAGCTAACGTTCATTCCTCAGTGGTAAGTGATATTTGAAATAACCTACCATATCATATAATTCTATCAATTGTATCAATTTTGGGGGTAAAAACCCTGAAGTATGAAAATTTCAGAATTGATAAACTACATTTTGTGTGGTTTAAAAAAAAAACACAAGTACTTCATTGGGCAACAGGGACACACTCTTAATCTTATCAGACTAAAGACAGAAAGCTGTCCACAGGATCATCTTCACTTCTGACAACAAACATGTAGTACAGGGGTCCCCAAGACCACTCCTATTTCTGATGCCAAGTGAAAGTTTGAGGATTCTCAAAACCATCTTCAGTTATGATAATCACTATAAGGACTCACAGAACTTACTGAAAGCTATTATATGTATGGTCAGTTTATTGTAGTGAAAGAATACAGGTTAAAATCAGCCAAGGTAATCAGTTAGGAGTAGAGTCCATCAAAGTTCTACTTTCAAATATCCTCTTCCACTGGAGTCATAAACAGTGTTAACTTTCCTCACAATGAAGTGTTACAATATTCATGGTGTATTTGCTATCAGAGAAGCTTACCCAATCCTTGGTGTTCAAAGTTTTATTGGGACTCAATCATATAGATATGGAGTGTCTGTGTAACTATTAGGCTCTAGCTCCTCTAAAGATGGACTGAATACCACACGAACCAAAGCTACACCAAGAGCACATTTTTTAGACTATCTATTGTGGCCCAAGCCTCCCAAGAAAAGAAAGATACTCTTATCATGTAGGACATTTAGGTCCTAAAGCTAAGGGCAAAGCCAAACCTCTCTTTGGGAAAGGTTAAATTCTTTAGCACGCACGTACACACACACACACACACACACACACACACACACACACTTTATTTGGAAAAATAAATAAAATAAGTTAAGATGTAAATAGATGCAAATGCTTATCATTTTTGAGACATAAAACAGCCTCATATTCTACTGATGTTTTATTTTGGGAAAAATAAAACAACCTAGACATGGGATGGAGAATTATTATCTGCCTTTTCTTTTTGTGTAGAAAAAGAAAAAAAAATGAGAATTATACTAATGTCAATCTTGTACTTAGAAAGAAAATTAGATATTCTTTAAATGTCCTAAAATAAAACTTAGGGTGATGCACAGTTCAACTTCTGAGATTGGAATTTCAGCTTTAAATTTATAGTGTGTAAAATGAAACAGACTGTAAAAAGCAAGTACCATATACAGCAAATAAGAAAAATGTTATGAAGTTCAGACTCAGTGAGTAACTATAGTTTTGGGTTACAAATGTGACAGAAAAGAGAATATACTGCCAGCCAGATTTCAGTTTTTCAACTCCATAGTTCTCCATCTTGCAAACTGAGAAATATATTTCACCATTTTTGATTTAAACATAGTTGATGAAACTAAGGAATAGTTCCTCTCTCCCACAGTGAAAGTAATGATTTGTTTAATGTATTTTTCCTCTGGTTGACCTAGCGGATTTGAGGAATGAATGGTAATTTGTATAATGCATTTTTTAAAAAATATAGCTCCTGACACAAATAGGAACAAAAGAAATAATATTTGCAAGTGTTTCAGAAATGCATAGAACAACCCAACAATGATTTGCAATATTTTCTTCTTGATTAATAAATATGTCATATGTATTTCTCAAAATACAAACTCAGCTGCAATTTTTCAGCAGCAGAAATTACATAGAAACTGTTAATTTGTTGAGGAATTACTGTTTAAAAAGTAGAATAAAAGAGTCTATCAATTATAAGAGAGTATACAAAAACTTCACAGTCTTTACAAATGAAAATGGCCAATTGAGAAAAAAGTATCTACCAAATGATTGCTTGCTACATAACACCAAATATGAGGTGTGCAGATATTTTCTATTAAATTTCTTCATGACACAAAAATTTCAGAATAAAGACTTGATATAATATTTAAAATGTTTGGTATTATAAAGGCTTGGTAGCTATACTGACACTTTAAATTTATTTTTAGGCAAGTATATCATTAGTTAAAAAATGTATAAGGTTATATAGGGATAACCTGTTTTACCAATTTAGTCTTTTATACATTTATATGTCAATGTGTGTGTGTACATACACAATGCAATATAATTTTTATTTTGTTTAGAAAAACATTTGCCACTATTATGTAAGATGGCAATTTTCTACAGTATTAGAATTTCTGTGTGAAATTTTAATGTCAACATATTAACACCACTTATTTAATCAATCTCTTGTTTAAAAATGTATCGTAAAATTAGTTGCTTCATGAAGAATCCTTCAACAGTTATATTTATACATTATATTTGTTCACTTTCTTTTGAGAGTACATTGTCTACGTACTATTCCCGATAGTTTATTAGTATTTATATATATATATTTTAATTTGCTTCAACTTTTTATATAGTAAAGATTCTGATATTATTTCATGTTGATTATGAGTTTTCTCAATTTCTCTTTGTAATCTTGTTTATGACAGTTTTTACTATATTAAAAATTTGTATTTTTATTTAAATTTACCAATATCTTGTTTATAGTGCTGTCTTTGTTATTATTATTAGAAAAAAAACTCAATTTCATGTGTCCATTTAAAAATTTTCATTTATCTAATTATTTTGAGTAGAAGAACATTTTTTTGAAGAGATTAATTTTGAAAGTTTTTTTTCTTTTAATGTGAGAGATTTAGGAGGGATAGAAATTAAAGTACTACCTACTTTGATCTTTGTTCTTACAGTGAGGGGAATCTCAAGAGTTACACCCTCACTGAGAAAGATTGCCTATGGGCACTTTTTCCACTCTTGATAACAGCTTTTCTGTTATATACCCTGCCTTACACCTCATTTACCTTCTTGTCCTTTTTCCTTCTCAGAAATAATTCTCTTTATCAAGTCTCTTATTCTAAAAATTTAAAATCAGTTTTGGATAACCGTAATATATAATATTTCTCACAGGAGAAATGTCACCTCTTTATTTCAACCTTTAGTATACCTCCAACTTCCCTGGAATGGGTGTTGACACTAAATCTGTTCAATTGCAGTTTATACAAGTAGAAGTAATGGATACACTCTGCTTCTAAACGAGACTTCCACATATTACCAGTGGGAATCAGCTAGAGTTTTTCTGAGATTATCTCTTCAGAAAGCTTATCTTTCAAAAAAAATTAATAAAAATAATTCCCTTATTAGGTATGGCTACATCCTAAAAAAGAATGTGAGTAAGGAGCATTTGTCTCCTCTTTGCTTATTTTGGGGCCATTTCACAAAAATGATGAGCCAATTAGATGTTATTTCTTATAAAGTTATTATGAAAAATTATATCCAAAGGTATATATATTAATATAGCATAAGGAATTCTAATAAAAGGCAAATATCCCTGACTAATCTCCCCACACAGCTTTGCAATCAGTAGCATCCATATTAAATCATTTAGTGTGTTAATTCTCTGTTCCTCACATTCCTTGTACTAAATAAAAAAGGCATAGACTCTTCTATTTTTCTGCTTTACACATGCCTTTGTAACTCCCCACTTGTCAGTTTGAGATGTCAGGTTACCTTCACCTCTCTCCACCAAATCCCCTCACAAATACTTTGTGATCTTTCTAAACTGTAGTGTTATTATTTTATGTTCTGCTATTAAATACCTTTGTAATCTCAAACTTGTGTTATTCGTGCCCTTAAAGTTTGACAGTAAGTCATTATTTCTTCACTATGTAAATTGAAGATATTACCATGCCTTTACCTCTCTTTTCCTTCCACTTCTCTAAATAATGGATTGGCTTTTATGGTTTTAAAATAGACACAGTTTATATTTTGTAGTTTGTCTATAAGATGACTCTAATTGTTAAAAATACCTTATTAATATATAAAATGTGACATCCAGTAGTGCACTGACGTTTCATTTTTTTCTTCACTATCAGGCCATCACACAAAGTTTATGTCCCTTAACAAGCATTTCTTAAGAATAAAAGTTAGACAGTTTCCTTGAACTGGATCTATTGTTCAAAATTACGTCACATTTAAGTGTGCATCTTTATCTATCTGCATCTTTATCGTTATAAATATTACATTATTTCAGCTAATATTTTTCTTAGATATGCTAAATTCCATTCTTTATATGAATAGGATGTATCTTTAAAATTAATTTTTATAACTGGGTTATACTGGAATATAGGATAGCATTTTATGTCATCTTCGTAGAACATTACTATAATAACAAATTAAATGATCTTATTTTTTTATAATGATCTTCCTCCTCCAAACCCTACAAGTAGACTCTCCTAGATTTTCCAGGAAGAGAATGACATCTTATAAAAAATGATAATTTTAATCTTTTTTCCTATTAGTTTTATATCTTAATGCATTTTCTTGTCTTTTATCACTGTTCCAAATAAAATTCAAGTTTCCTGAGTGCAGACCATGTATATGCTTGTTCATACTCAACAAGGAAACAATTATTCTGCAAATATTATTGAATAAATTAACATGTGTTTTTAAATAAAAGTGGTATGCGTTAATTCCTTATATTCTTCCTGATATTAGAACTTCTTTCCATGTTTTATCCAGTTATGCTTCAGAACTGTCATGGATCAGTTACTTCTTACCATCCATTTCCTCCTTTTTTTGAACTAGAATGTCCATAGCATTACTTGCACTCTTCTCAGTTCTTTAAATTTATTAACTCACATAATTTTCTAAATAGTTCTGTGAGGAAGATTTTATTATCATCTGTTTTTCTGATGAGTAAACTGAGCACAAGTAACTTTGTCAAACACCACATATCTAATAAGAATTAGCTATAATATCTGAAATCTGAAAAGCTACAAAATTTATGTACTTGACCTTATACTCCACTGGTTTACATTTACTTTTCTAATTAAAAGGTAATTGAGATTTTTATCTTTTCTTTAATCTTAGATTCGCTCAGAAAGTATTTTGTTTGATTATATTAATTGCCATTATTTCAGTAGGACATTAAAGAAAGCACTTAAGTAAAGTATACTTTGTTTACTATAAAACTCATTCATTTTATGTGTAAATTTTGATGTTTTCGTAAATTTATACAGTGTGCTATCACCACTGCAACCCAGTTTTAGAACATTTCTCTTACCCAAACAATGTCCTTCATGCTCATTTTCAGTTTGTCTGGTCCCAGACAACTACATATCTGCCTTATGTCTATACAGTTCTGTCTATTCAATAAATTTCATATATATACAATCATGCAATTTAATCTTTTGGGTTTGGCTTCTTTCACTTAGCATGATGTTTTTGAGATTCATCCATGTTACTGCATTTAATAATTCTTGCAGAGATTGACTCCAGTAAGGTAACATGAAGAGCTCCGCTGTCCCACTCCTCAGTGAACTGGTGAAAATTTTAAATAATTCAATAAAGCTACATACATACATATATATATGTATATGTATATATATACACACACACACAGAGAGACAGAGAGTTGAGTATTGACTGGGCGATGGTTACATACATCTGTGAATATATTAAAAGCCAATTTTTAAATGGATAGATAGTATGATATGTGAATTATATCTCAATGAAGATGTTTTTTAAAAAAAGTTACACTTTTTCTTTTTATTATGGACATATATTATATTGTACACATATCTCAGATTTAGTTTATCCATTCACCAAGTTGACAGATACTTGCCTGATTCCACTTCTAGACAATTAGAAATAATGATTCTATGACCATTAGTTCAAGTCTTTGAGTAGATATAAATTTTTATTTCTCTTGGGTAAATACCTAAAGGTCAAATTTCTAGAACACATAATAGGTGTACGTTTACCATTTTAAGACACTGTTAAACTCTTTCTAAAGTACCTTTATTCACCAACAATATATGAGGCTTCCAGTTTCTCCATATCCTTGCCAAAACTTGGTATAATGTCTTATTTTAATTTTAGCCATTATAGTGGATGTATAGTGGTATATCATTGTTGTTTTAATTGTATTTCCTTAACATTAATGACATTGAGCAAATTTTCATATGAATATTAGGCATTTGTATATCATCTCTGTTTATTTAAACATTTTCTCCATTTCAAAAATTAGGTTAATTTTTTCCTTATTGTTGAGTTTTAAGAGTTTTTTTTTTTTTTTTTAAATATTTTGGATACGAGATCTTTATCACATATATGTTTGGCATCTTTAGGCCAATCCATGGCTTACCTTCATTTTTATAATGGTACCATTATAGAGCAAAAGTTTTTAATTGTGGTGATTCAGAGGGACTTTGGAGGTATGGAGGTAAATTTATGGCCTCAAAATTAATATTAAAATAAAAATCTATAATTTTATAATTAATTTAAATATATTAAGTAAGCTATTATTTTGATGTAGTATATTTATAATGGTAAGAGACAGGGGAAAAAAAATCCTTGAATCTGCTAATAGTATTTATGAGACCACAGCCATTAAAATTTCTTTCCATTGATAAATGCTTAACAATTCTTCACTGCTAAAAGGATGTACAAAGCTCAGAGAGAATTTGAAAAGTTCTGAAAATGGAAAATACTTCAGAAATTTTGAGTCTCTGGAAACATCTCTATCATGTTGGATGATTGAACTGGAAAGAATATCAGAAAATATCTGTCTTAAAATATTGAAACGTCAGCCCCCTAGTTATTAAGCATCAGTCTTAATCCATCATCTTCCTTGAATGAATATTCAAAATTTTAAAAGATGTGTACGTAGATGAATGGATGGCAATCATTTAAAGAATGGACAACATCTGAAGTACTTAACATGTCAATTAAACCACTTGAATAAGATAGGTATGAAAATAAAATCAGGTACATAATTGAGTTTTATTTTTCATTTTCTAAAACTCATTCAATGAAGTTTCCTCTTTAAATGCCAACTCTATTCATGGTTTTGTATATGATTAGTTCTGGTGTTACTCTGCTGCAGCTGCTTTTCAAGAGTTACAAAGACCTATCAGAGGACTGCAAAAGCAAATGAAGCAATAGACATTCAAGGTGGGTGAAAAGGGGACTAATTGATGCATTAACTCTTAGCAAGTAAGATTTCATCTGCAAAATAACATTATTGGGGTCTTATTATAGTCTCTTAAGTGGGCAAAGAGCCATGACTTTGAAGTCATATACGTAAAAGTCATAATATCGGTTTTCCATAAGTCAATGGAAAGGTCATTATTAATATGTTTAGTTATTTAAATAAGAATATACTGAGAATTTGTATAGTTACATTACTATTGATACTTTAAATGTGATTTCTTACAAAACTAGGTGATTAAGTAAAGTTGAAAGTTATCATCCATTCATAATGGTAACAATTTAAACTGGATTTATATATTGAACTACACTTACTGATTTATTCTCCAAAAAGCAAAGCCCCTCTATGACAATAAGAAAGTAGCTTCTGACCACATTCACTCTTCTGTATAATAAAGCTGGTACACTAGGTCATCTTTCTTTTCTTTTTCATGAGAAGTTTATGGTGAAATTCATTTAAAAAATTTTAATATCTATTATTCTCCAAATAAAAAATAGTCTATTGTGCTTATGTTGTGTGATACTCATTATATCTATTACAGGCAACTAAATTATCATGGAATGTTCATCTCTGTAATTAACTACTGTTTATCTAGGTATTGAGACTATTTTATATTTGATAGATCTATAAATAAACAGCATTCGTCAACTTATTCCATTAGTAAATGACTTTTTGAACTCTAGATTTTTAAATTATTAATTTAAAAATTAATTACATAACTTTGTTATTTTTATCTAGAGGTTGTTGTTTGAAAGAGTCAAACAATGTAGACTAATATATTTTATTTTTCAACTCAAGCCTTTGTAGAAATGTTGAAAATCCAACTACCAGTCAGCACCTTTCATAGAGCAATTGCTCTTTGATTGTTGGTAGTTATCTCCTGAAATAACTTTTCAAATGAAAATTTTAAATACAAAATAGAAAGAATGTAAATACAATTTAGAGTAAAAAGATTTGATCTTTAATAAAACTAGCAGAAACAGAATATTCCATGTTTTTGTTCCTTACTAAACTCCATTTCAGTGATATCACCAACTATAATCTTATTAAGTCCTCTCATAGTTTCTTCAAATAAAAAATAATCCCTGAAAAATGATGAATCGATAGTCTTTTGTACTCTTTACTACTTAATACATTCTGGAAGAAAATTTTTGATTCAACCAGGGTCACTGGTACCATTTAAGTATATCTTCATCATATACAAATAAAAACTAATCTTTCTTATCTGGGCTGATTTCAGAGCAATATTAAATCTCTAGGCTTTAATAGTTTTAAGATATTGAATGCTGACTGTACTCTTTTTTAAAAAGCATTTCTTACTCCTTTCTTTGTTGATGTTTCGAACACTAAATTTCAAATTCCAGAAATGAAATATGCGTATAGAAAGTGTTTCATTCTTTGCCTTGTCCTTGTGAAATATTACAAGGCTAAGGCATTTGATTTTTCCTATAGCGCAAAGTAGTATGGTACTAATTAAATAGAATGCCTGTCATCTGTTTTCTTCCTTGAATATAAAATCAGAAGTGGAGTCTTGGCAAATAGTCCAAATAGCAGAATTAACCTTTAAAATATAGGTGATTTCTTCAGTATGTTCTATGAATATTGTACATAAAATATAATGAAGTACTGTAATGTAATCATCTCTTGATCACATCTAGTGATGAAATATATATTGGACAGTCATTTTAAGATTTTAAAAAATTCTAATTCTTTCTGGTGTTGGGAATTTTCCTAATTTAGATTAGTTTACACTTAGTTTAGATTATTTACATTTCAATTTCTTAAATTTCTTGACTATATTTAGTCAGATTTAATGTACCACATTACTACATATTCTTTTGGGAGTGAGAGAGGGATTAAAGGTGATATTGGCAAGGAAGAAACCTGAACAATCATTTCCCTTGGCTATAGAGCATTATTCCATAGGACGCTGATCTTTTTAACTCCAACATTACTATAAATAATAGTACTAGCGAATGCTGACATATGTTTATGAAAATGATGGTCTGTCATAAAGCATTTTTGAGAAATTAAAAAAAAAATAAGGCACTGAGCTTTTAATATGTTAATGTTGTAAATCCACAGAAGAGGATTTTCTTTAAACAAGTTTTGAAGAGATTACTGAAGACAAAAAACAAAAACAAAAACAAAAACAAAAAACAAAAAATCTTCTTTTGAGACCGGTCTTCCACTGAAATCAAGTGGAAAATCCAGTTTTATAGAATTGCTGTGCATGATGGTATCTTGAAATCTGCCAACAAGAGTAGCAGTAGGAACAAAGACATGAAAAGAACCAAGAGTTGCAGTTTCAAGTTTCCATTTTTAATAAAAGTAACATACTTTTTGTGTCCATAAAGAAAGCCTTGAGATTTTTTTTTAAAGCTTCTGGAGTTGTAAACTACTGAGACTAATTATTACTATTTTATTATTTTTAGATAGTGTGCCAACACAATGTTGGCAATTTAACACTGACAGCTGCTTAATTGTGGATGTTTTCAATGACCTACTTTTTTGAAAGAAAACCAATCTAGGGATCAGGGTATTAGATAATAAGAAATCTATTTGTACTTGCTTTGATTTGTTATCCTCACACTCTTTAATGACTATTTCTCTTAAGGACTGATCACTTTCAGAAGTCTGAGGTTGTAAAATCTTTAAACCTATTTGCAATAGATGGCAATAAAAGACTGCCATTTCAAATGGACAGAGACTCTTCATTCCATTTCAACTGACCTTCTCCTCTGACTGTCACTTTACTGTTGTGGAATTTTTAAGAGCTATATTGCTGACAATTTTTAGGCCACTTAAACTGTGTCTTTAAGAAGAGCAGGGTTAAAAGTATATCTGCAAATTTAGTCAAGTAACCTATCTTCTTAGACATATGATTATGCTGAATTGATGTATGAACTACAAATAACATCAATCAATCCTCCAATTTGTATATGTTACATTCTTAACCTCTTAGTTGCTTATATCACGGATGGCTTTCCCACTGGTAGTATATCAGTACAGTTCTGACATATAGTGGGCAAATGTTTTGAAATCAACTCTAGGAAAAGGTTATTTTAATAAACTAATTGATGGAAAATACAAGGTAAATTTAAACCTTAGAGCTGTCTTTCAAAGTATTATTTTCAAAAAATGGTGAAAGTCTATATTCACACATCCCACTCAACAAATAAAACTATTAATTATACATTTTTCGGAGTTGCGAGGTCTGTAATTTATGACGGACTTATTAAATTTCACAAATATTTGTCAACGGTATGGGGAGTCTAAAGCCCAGTTTTCAAATTTTTCATGTAAAAGGACTGAAATAAAAGTAAAAAGCAAAAAGAAAAAAAAAAACAACAAATTTTTCTAACTATGCCCATAAATCTGCTGGTAGAACGAAAACCTAATTGCTTTAAAAAGCACACAGATATAAGAGAACTTTCACAATCTAAAAATAAAATATGCTTTATACTAGAAATTGTTCAGAGTTAGGGAAATGATTTCTTCAACTTTAAGGCCTATAATCTATACATTAATTTTAAAAGAACTTTTTCTCTTCAAAATTTAATGTCTATTATAATCCATACTATTGGATTTGACTAAACATCTTCTCTGTCTAGGAAAATGTTCCTGTTCTACATATAGTAGTAACTACAGAAGGAACCTAGCCAATCTCTCAGAGTACCTTAAATCCTTGTGATTCCTTAGTAGCACAGCACAGTGAAGGCTAATATGATCCTTAGCCTTCCTCTAGTTATACACTGAATAATAGCAAAAACGATATTGGAATCCAGGTTGTCTGACTCCATTAACAATTACACAATATACATTTCTAAATAACATAGTAGGGATTTTCAGAGAAAAAAGTAAAGCTAATATGTTTGGAAAAGTGTGGTTAAGGGAGGCGGAGAAAGATGAATATTCCTGGGCACCTTTCTATGCATACATCATAATATATCTTAGCCTACACCAATTCTAGCACAGTGGCAGTGTATAGCAGAGAGAAGGAGACACCTCATATTGCTCGTACATGCCATTTACCTTCCATAGGCCACTGCCTCTTTGGTTTCTTTTGTTTCATCTATGAATTATGAGATTTGAAAGGCCCTGCAGATGAAGTCCTTCTGAAAGAAGGTAAATTACTGAACAACAGGAAGCAACAGTGACAGTAAACACTACAAATTGCAAAGAATTTTAACTTTAACTTTCTCCATCATTTGGCTTCAGTTCCAGATGTTGAGTTGTGAATTAAAAGGAACATTATGTGGCAATGTCAGGTATCTCTGGAAAAACTTATTTCTCAATGGCCTCATAATGGAATTTGCTATCTGATGAATAGCAAATTCACCACCTCTCAGCATTAAAGGCCCTGAATTTTGGTTTCTCAATACATAGAAACCAAATCCATTTCTCTTATAAAAACTTATCATCCAAGTTTATGAAATTTTTTATAAAATTAATAATGAAATACACATTTTCACAGACTTGAGAATAGATCTATATCCATGTCAGTTCGTTTTCTTTCCATGCAAAAATAAGAGGGAATGAAAGAGTAATCAAATAATTTATTACCATATAAGGAGAAATTACTATCAAGTAACAGGCATACTCCGGTTCTAAATAGCAGAAGACAAATGCATTCTTTTCTGTAGGAAAGTTATGGAGAGTTATGTAATAATCAGGATATTTTGAGCATGACATCAGAAAAATTAAAGTTAGAAAATCATATGCTAAAAACTAAAAAATGCTAAAATAGCCTGATTCATCCATCTTACTCTATGCATGGTCTTGCCAATGGGACTGAAAATCTTCTATGTTCACAGTCCTCTTTTATTTCTTCACAAGAAATCTGATCTTAAAAATTGAACCAGAATATTTGAGTTCTGTTAGATGAGTCTCCTCTATAGAAAGCTGAAAGAATGGGTACAGTCAAGATTGCCTTCTGTGACTAGTATTCCATGATTCATCAAAACCTTCTCCCTAGCTAGCATATAATTAAAGTTCTCTTTGATTTCCATTTCCCTGGTGATTAGTGATGTCGAGCATCTTTTCACATACCTGTTGGTCATCTGTATGTCTTTGGAAAAAAGTTTATTCAGGTCCTTTGACCATTTTTTAATCGTGTTGATTTCTTTGCTATAGAGTTGTATGTGTTCCTGACATATTTTAGATATTAACCTCTTATCAGATATGTGATTTGCAAAAATTTTTTCTCCCATTTCATAGGTTGTCTTTTCACTTTGTTAACTGTTTCCTTTGTTGTATAGAAGCAAGTTTGATATGGTTCCTATTTGTTTATTTTTGCTATCACTTCACACCTAAGAAGGCTATTATCAAAAAGTCAGAAGATAGTAAGTGTTGGTGAGGATGTGGAGAAAAGGGAACCCTGGTATACTGTTGATAGGAATGTAAATTGGTATAGTCATTATGGAAAATAGTATAAATCTTCCTTAAAAAATTAAAAGTAGAACTACTAAATAGATCAATTAAAATTAATCCAGCAAGTCTACTTCTCAGTATATATCCCAAGGAAATAAAATCACCGTCTTAAAAAAGTATCTGCATCCCCATGTTTACTGCAGCATTACTCAGAACATGCAAGATATGGAAACAACCAAGTGTCCATCCACAGATGAATGGATAAAGAAAATGTAGTGTATATACACACAATGGAATATTATTCAGCCTCTAAAAAGAAGAAAATCATGCCTTTTGAGACAATATGGATGAATATGGAGGACATTAGGCTAACTGAAATAAACCAGACACAGAAAGACACATATTGTATTATCTCATTTAAGTGTGGAATCTAAAAAGATAAATGCCAAACTCATAGTGAGAGTAGAATGGGGGTAGGGAATAAGAAATATGGCATGATATTGGTCAAAGAATATACACTTTCAGTCATAAGATGATTAAATTCTGGAGACCTACAGCATGGTGACTATAATTAAGAATGTGTTGTATATTCAAAATTTACTAACAGTAGATCTCAAGTGTTTTTACCACAA
Source organism: Pteropus alecto (assembly GCF_000325575.1). Lineage (NCBI taxonomy): Eukaryota > Metazoa > Chordata > Mammalia > Chiroptera > Pteropodidae > Pteropus > Pteropus alecto. The sequence continues at coordinate 17,769,479 of NW_006436298.1, read as the reverse complement.
AAAAAGGGTAACTATGTGAGATGCATATGTTAATAGCTTGATTGTGATAATCATTTAAAAATATATCTGTATATCAAAACATCACATGGTACACCTTAAAATGTACAATTTTTATCAATCATACTTCAATAAAATTGAAAAAAAAAATTTAAAAACCTGGTAGTAGCTAACATAGGAGGCTTTCCCAAAAAGTTCTCTTTCTCTAGATGTTCTTCTCTTCCATTTAGTTAGATTACAGTCAAGCTTTTTTTTAAACAAATCTGAGATTCAATTTGCCTTTTTAAACATGAAATTCTTAACATATTACAAAATAACAGATCCCTTCAAGTCTGAATTTACAATTACTTAAAAATTCACACATGCACACACAACAGACACACATATGTACACACACATTTGCTTTACTTTAAAATACACTTTCAGAAGGTTTTTGGATACCCTGAAGATCAGGTATTTCTGTAGCCTTCATATCACTTGGTACAGTGTTGGATATACAGTAGATGGTAAAAACATCTGTTTATTAACTTCACAAATATTTATTAATTACCTATTTTATTCTAGGCACTCTACTAGATGCTATGAACATAAAGGAAAAACACATATGGCCTATGATCTTTCTGTCTAGTTAGAATATTAGGATTTGCTACAAATAATATCTAGGACATTTTATGTGATTTTTAAAAATTCTTTATTATAAAAATAAGTCAAATACTCTTTCGAAGTTATTAAGCAAAACAATGGAATTGTATGTTTCGACTAAAATTATATTATACCTGAATTAATCTGTATGTTGTATATTTTGCTTTAAATTCACAGGGTTACACGCGGTGTTCACATTTTGTATTCTGCTTATAAATATAGCAGCAATTTCTAAAGTCCATTTGGCACTTTCCGATATGAAGATTCTTTCTGGATACCCTGAAAATTTTCCTAATGTTTCACCTTCAAATATCTACTTATTTGAAGGGTAGTTCAAATATGTGTGCATGCATTTTAAACAGAATGACTGATGCAACCATATACTAAATACTGTATCAATCTTGGGTCCCGGATATTTGAGCCTTACCACATGAAATACATTTAGCATTTAGACTTCTTTTTGAGAAATCAGTTAAATTTAAATAAAAGCATTACCTGAAAGATCTTAAACTATGAAGAACAAATAAAGTTAAGACTGTACTTGAAGTAGGAGTCTTTATGAGGAATCTTATTTAATAAAAATTAAAATGCTTGGATGATAATAAATTGAAGAGGGCAAGCAGTTACTAAATCTGGGACATGCTCAAGATATATTAAAACATGTAAGTGCTGGAATCTTCCGCCAATGTTTCTTTGTGTTACTTTCTTTGGGGAAAATCATGACTTTTTCCTTGGTAAAATAACAATTCTTCAATTTGGATGTTTTATATTATAAGCATTAAATCATTGTAAAAATAAAATGTGTGTGATCATACTTGGTTTAAATTGATCAGTTCTTCACAGAGGAGGATTACACGGTTGCCACTGTTTTTTATTAAAGCAAAGAAAAAAACAGATTTTGACTTACTTTTCCTTATAGTCCACTCATTGCCTTTTTATTTGACAACATAATTGACTGCAGAGCTCAATGAATTAACAACTTCAAAAATAAAACAAACAAAAAAATAGATTACTGACGATCTGATGGTTCTTTAAGTATCCGACATAAAATTAATTATCTTACATTCTAATTCACAGTTTTGTCTTTAAGAAAATACTATCTTGGTTTAACTGAAAATAAGTAAATGGTGGCAGCTGGCAAGGAAGAGGAAGTCAATAATAATAAGATAGTATTTGAACAAATAGTATAAAGTAAATGTGTTCAATAATACGATTAAAGTTATATGTAAAATATATGTGAATATACATTACATTACATATTTTTGTTTTTAAGTCTTGTTGTTTAAAGAGGACATATTTTATTATTGCTCTTATTCTGAATTGGCATTTCTCTTTATCAGATTTTTAAAATTCTGTATCCTGGCCAATGTGTTACACATCACCGGAGCTCTTGACTTATTAACCTGTATTCGTTGGTTATTCTATTTCAATTTTATTTACTAATTGTGATGGCATTGGCCATTAGTAAGTCAAATAAACTATTCCCTTAGCAGATGATAGGTCATCTATTAGAGTAAAGATACTAAGAGCTGAAATGTACAGATGCCATTAAAATGTTGGGTAAAATATTTCCTTTTAGAATTTTGATAGCTGAAAAAACCTGGCAAAGCAATAGTAAAGGAGCTTGTGGAGTGGATTCAAACAGAGACAGGAAAAAAAAAAAAAGAAATATATATATTTCTTTTTTTTAAATATATATATATTTATGATATTAAACTACCTATCTCATCTTCCAGATTGAGAAGCTGAAAAATTTTAAACTATTCATTATAATATCTACTTGTGTGGTGCTCACACATTGAATGCATAAAACACCAAAGGATAATAGCATTAAATGTAAATGTAAATACAAGAGCATAATAGATGCTTTTGAATTATTTCGCTTATCCAGTTTTCTTTGTATAACTAGATATGGCCTTATGAGACATGGTTTCTTCTGTAGTTAGTCCACATCGTTAGATCTTGGATGTGTATTATGCTTGTTACATGAATATTCTTAAAGAGAGCTGAGTTTGGTTAAATAAGAGGAATTTCTTAGGGTGTGTATTTGTAAACAAGAATTTCTGGAACTAAAAATATATTTTAGATTTATACCTTTAATTCTCCTTGAGAATTGGAAAGAATAATCAAAACATATAATGGAAAACAGTTTTTTCTTCTTGTGGTATTTATTAGAAAGTCTGAAATCAGTAAGTTTTACCATGGTTCAGCATAATTTCTTAACGTTAGCACATAATTGTGCATAGATACCATTCTACCTAGTTATATTTTGCTACTTCACTACTTGATTATTGACTACTACTAACCAATGAAATTGTAAATTTTAAAAAGCTGCAAGATTTTTGTCATTAAGCATGAAACATTTTCATGACATTCCCTACCATTTCACAATTTAGTCAGTCATTGAAGATATCAGTCCATTTTTAATAATGTGGGGGATTTCTATTTTTATATTTTTGAACTTAATTTATATTTATATCTATATAAAATAATGATATTATGGGCCCCCAATAGGGCCACTGTACAGAGACACTTCAAAATATTCTACTTCATGAGAATATGTATGTCTAGAGGAGCCTCCAACATGGCTTATCTTTTCTAGTAAGGGTCACTAGAGAATGCTTCAAATAAAGAGTGATGAATATCAGTCATCTAATTATGTAAGAAACAATGAAAATTAGCATAATTCTACTAGTTAGGATAATTGTCTTCCTTGCCTGATTAAAATTTGACATTTCACAGATTGGTTTATTTTTTCATCTATTCAATTGTTCAAGCAACTCTTCTGAGCACGTTATAATTTTCTTTCTTTTTTAAATGTTTGTTATCTATTTTGTGAAAAGGCAAAAACAAAATTGCTGTTTGTTAACTTTCAAAACACAAGTCTGTAGTTAGAAAATTTGTTATTTTAAATTTAACATAAGAAATTACATAAATTTAGAAGCATTTTGCTTCTTGGTCAGATTGGAATTAATTGAATAAGATTTTTCTGGCATATTTATTTTTAGTTCTTTAAATCATGATAATAAGTAATTTTGTAGTGTAGTCCATGTATGAATAAGTTCATTGTATTTTAATTAATACAAAATTTACAGTTTTAACTGGAACTTCATTAAATAATAATACAGAAAAAACCTGAACAGGAAAAAAAACTAAAAAAATTTATTTCATGATCAGGTTGTAATATTTAGTGTTAGGTTGGTTCTGCCATTTTGATAGTGTGCAAATGTTTCAATAAAAATCGTTTAACCTCTTGCAAAGACTTTAACTTTTTGTTAAAAATGAAAAACTGTTCTTTTAATTAAACAAATATGTCATTCAAAAATCTATATCTAGGGAAGATACTGTCCTTGCTTATGATTAGACTTGAAGACTAATTTCTTCATTTAACAACAGTATACTTTGGGAACTTTTTTAGTGCTCAAGAAATATTACTTATCAGTATTAGTATCACATAATATGAAAATAGAAATTTATTTACTTACCTATTTATTTATTTATTTATTTATTTATGGTGGCATTGGGTAACAAAATCTAGGTAAGTTTCAGGTATGGAGGTTCAACAGTAATTCATATATATTTTGCATTGTATGTTCACTGACCATAGTTAGATTTCTTTCTGTCACCACATATTTGATCCCTTTTATTCTGATTTACTTCCTCTCATCCCTTCTTCCCTCTGGTAACCACTAGTCCACTGTCCATGTCCATGAGTCTCTGTTTGTTTGTCATGTTTGTTTGTTGCTTTTAGATTTATATCTCACATATATGTGATATCATGCGATTTTCAACTTTTTCTGTCTGGCTTATTTCACTTAGCATGATTATCTCAAGTTCCATCCATGTTGTCGCAGATGGCAGTATTTCATCTCTGCTTATAGCTGAGTAATATTCCATTGTATATATGTACCACAGCTTCTTTAGCCAATCATCTATCGTAGGACATTTCGGTTGCTTCCATGTCCAGGCCACTGTGAATCATGCTGCTATGAATATCAGTGCAAATATCTTTTTGAATATATGTTTTCAAGTCTTTGGGGTAAATACCCAGTAGAGAGATTGTTAGATCATATGGTAGATCAATTCTTAGTTTTTTGAGGAACCTCCATACTGTTTTCCATAGTGGCTATACCAATTTACAGTCCCATCAATAGGGCACAGGGGCTCCCTTTTGTTCACATTCTCATGTTCTTGTTATCTTTTGTCTTTTTGATAATAGCCATTCTAACACATGTGAGCTAATATTTCATTGTAGCTTTGATTAACATTTCACTGATGATTAGTGT